>NC_058096.1:76932578-77240312 GCF_020171115.1 Neogale vison | reverse complement strand
ACAAGAGGTACAAAGTGGGACCAAGCCTGGCAAATCAGGACATATGGTCGCCTTAGTTACACATAATCCACTTATTTGTTATTTTCTGAAAACATTTTAAGCTTTATTTTTAAACAGTTTCTAGCATGGTGTCTGGCACATATTAAGTGCTCAATAAATACTGAGAAAAATTTAAGATTTAATTTAGTTTTATCTGTTAACCAAGAATTCCAGAAGTAAATTTGGATTCATACTTCACCATAAATTAGTTTACCAAGTGCTTCCGAATAGCTCCATATCTTTTAGCACTATCTTTTTTAAAAATTCAATTTTAATTTTTAGCATCTATCATTCTAATGATTACTTATTTGTGCATTAATATCTGCAAAGTAGCTCAATTTCCCCCTCTTGATGTATTCCGTTTAATTGAAACAACCAAAGGTAATGTTAAGTTCATATTTTTAGGGGCACCTGGGTGGTTCAGTCGGTTAAACCTCTACCTTTGGCTCGGGTCTTGATCTCAAGGTCCTGAGATAGAGCCCCACATCGGGCTCACTGCTGGGAGGAGAGGGGGATCTACTTCTCCCTCTCCCCCCGCCTCCTTCCCTGTACTCATGCTCTGTCCCTGTTTCTCTCCCTTTCAAGTAAATAAAATCTTTAAAAAAAAAAAAAAAGAAGCTTGCATTCTTATGTGAGCCAAACAACAAGGTGGGAGGGAGGCCAGTTTTTGACCAAATACTTATGTCTAGCCAGCTGACATCTGAATTTGAGCACATCACTAGAAGAGAAACACATGACTTTGCCCCTGCTCAAGGTCCCATGGCTCAGATACCTGACTCCACATGTGCTAAAGGAATAAGCCACAGCTAACTGGGAAGTTCTGGCAACTATATAGACATCTTTACATTGTTACCTGAAGTGAATTCCTACATGTGGTCTCTCTAAGTTTGTGTTTATGCACTTTGCTTTGGGCTTGCTTCTATATAAGAAACATAAATCCACTATTTTTTTTTTTTTTTAAACTTCCACCTTCTAAAGCCTTAAGAAGCTGAGCTATTCAATACTGACCCATCTTCCTGGCCTTTATATGAACAATTCTCTCTTACGACTTTATCTGTAATCAGACAAGGGAAGTATCTGAACTCAAAGAGATGGTGACTCAAAGGCCTTTTGCATTATTTGAAATAAATGCATCCAGTAAGTTAAAAATTCTTGATAAATCATCCTGAAACATAATTTTCATTCTTCTGGTCTTGTTCTCTTCATTCAGCGATTACTCTCCCTCAGTCAACTAAAAAAAAATGGGAAAACCTCTTTCTAAAAGAGAATCGATTACACCTCCAATTAGCTGGCAGAAAGCACGACAATCAGAATTTCAGGATCAGGGATTTTTTATTCACTCAGTCCACTAACAATGAATTTTTGAAATCCCTATTTAATAACTTTTCAACGGTGTGTAAGTGTCTCAAGTAGAGAAAAAATCCACAGCCAGATTTTGCGACTTTCTTTCTAATAATGCTGATTTAGGGATAATAAAAAGTCCCCATTGAAAATCAGTGGGTAATGTTTTATGAGTCACCTAGCAAAAAGGGTTTTATTTGCAACTACTGTTTCGGAAGATACTGAGTAATGGTGCCCAAGGCTAAAATAAGACATGGTGTGAACCAGATATTATGGTCATTACACCATACTGGTGTATTTTGATTACAGACAATAGACACAGAGAAAATTCTATAAATTCAGGAGGTCCAGCTGACCAGTTATGCTTGATTCTTTTATAATGCTCTTATATAAAATATAACTTGGCTGAGAATCAATTAACAGTAACATTAATGGCTGGAACAAACGGATTCATTCTGAAATAAACACCTCACACAATAATGAACTTTTAAAATACACTCTTAATATGCCCGTAAGTAATGAATAGATGACTGGTTGAACATTTACATTTACTACATTCTTAACACTAGAGAAAATTAAAGGAAATTAAGAATGGTGACAAGGATAGCAAAGATATATACATGCATTTCCATTAATCTGAATGAATATAGAAAGCACAGAACCTTGACTTTAAATACTGGATAAACATGCATTTTTTTTAAAAAAGTAAAATAATTGATTGATGCAAATTCTCTTTTATCCAAGTTGCATTATCATCTGAGCAAAATGCCCAACAGCAAACATAAACTATCTGCAAAATACTTTTTAATCTGAGCAAGTTTACTTCAAGTTTTTAAATAAAAATGTCACCCTCTCTCTATACACCACAAAGTGTCTAGAAAAATTGATTCTTTTCAGAAGTCTCCAAAACTTTTCCTTGCTGAATAATTACTAAAGAAATTGCCCACATAACAAGTATTTAATAACCTAAATATTTTCAAAGCTTGAATATGCAGTTATGGACATTTTCACCAATGTACAGAAAATGTTACCATTAAAATTGGCAGTGAAACAAGTTGACTTACATTCACATCTGAGATGTGTGCTCTTTTTTATTCTAATGCTTCTTGGGTTTATGTTGTGGGTTGGCTACCTGATACAGAAACCTATAAGTAATTTAATGCAAAACATGCATTCTTAGCTAGCCCAGGCAAAGCGGAAGAGGTGAAGTCTTAGGGCATGCATGCACAAGACCTATGCTCAAAAAAAACATCCTCTCCGTCCCAGAAAGAAAATAGAGATGATGCGTTCTGTGGAGAATTTCAGAATAGCCAGTGAGTGGGATGTGATGAGAAGGGTGTGTTTCATAACCACGCGGTTTGCGTTATCTTGCACTGGCCTATGAATCAGCATGCCATGCGTTCCTCTGCTAATGATGTGAATTACCACAAACGGAAGCAAGAGTTCAGGAATAGATGGGTTCAGAACTGGAGCTGAGAGGAAGGTGCACGAACTGCTCTACGTTCCCAAGCCCAGGCCATGAACATCCATTGGTTTCTATACCGTACACATAAATGATGAAAATCATGAGGCAATCAAAGGGAAAAACTGTCAGAAATAAATCCCATTAAATCGAACATGGTCAATGCATTCATGATTCTGTGTTACAGTCTCAAACATAAATCAGGTGAGTAACAGTGAAATGAGGACTCTAAATTTTACCAGATATGGAAGAATACCCCGCTTCTCACTCTGATGCTCAAAGAGTAATGCTATAAAAGTTTACTTTAAAAAAAAAAAGACAGAAAAAGGAATGACAGCAGGGGTGTTACCATTATGTTGTCAAAGTCTTCCAGAAGGGAGACAGCAGAGTTACAGAAGTCCTACAGAAAGGGGACAGCAAGAAAACGGCAGACAATACAGATAAGATTTTTTTAGCCTAGTGATGTGGGCAGCCACAATACATACGAAATAGTTCATTTTAAAACAATGTTTCACGAGTCAAGACTTAAAAACCCATGCCCTAACAAAGGCTTTATTAATTCATACACCAATGACATCACTATAGACTGGACACGTATGGTAATATTCATAAAAGGGGAGAGCAGAACCCAGAAGTTAACTAGTGACACAGATGAAGTAGGAGGACTATCAGACAGACGATTGCTGTAACTAAGGGATGTTGGGACTCCACTGGGAGCAAAAGGATTTCAGAGTCCTTCACAGCCTACAGTCAGTGGGACAACTCGGGACATGTGGGTCACATTAAACACACAAGACATTAAGTGAACAAATCAGTGGGTCATATACTGTTGAAAGACATTGAATTAGATAGCTCCATCCTAAGTGCAAATGAAAACTGGGCATTAGGTTAACCGCACAATTAACTAAAACAGACAACAAATCATTCCAGGGCCACCAATGTTTACACACTAACAGAAACTCTGATTTAGAAAAAAATAACTAGATGCCTGTGGAAAAATTCTCAGGTAAATAATTCACTTGTTTGATCATTTTTATAAATGGATCCCAAGTGATATTTTTTCTGAGATGTTAAAAAATTTTCTTCCCACTGAGTTTAAAGATAAGGCAAAGGACTATCAATCCTAATAGAAAAAGTATTTTATTATACCAAGGACTAAAAATTATAGGAAGAATTTCCCGAGCAAATATCTCTTCTCACTCTATTAGATATATAATTCACTGCATCTGTACATTTGTATTCGGATCTGAAAACTATCTTTCTATTAATTATTAAATAATATTACTAATATTACTTCTATTAGTTGTCCACTCTCAACACCTGCCCCTTCTCTCCTCTCTCCTAAAAATCAAGTTGTGTTGGGGTGCCTGGGTTGTTCAATGGATTAAGCCTCTGCCTTCGGCTCAGGTCATGATCTCAGGGTCCTGGGATTGAACCCCACATTGGGCTCTCTGCTCGGCAGGGAGCCTGCTTCCCCCTCTCACTCTCAGCCTGCCTCTCTGCCTACTTGTGATCTCTGTCAAATAAAAAATTAAAAAAAAAAATCAAGTTGTGTCCATTATATTCCAGACTTTAGGTGTCTAATTTTAATTTCAGCAAATTAAATGAAACATTTTTTTCATCATTCAAATAGCAGAGAAATGCCAAATATTATTAAGTAATGCACCCACTTTCCTAGACATAGCAGTTTCTATTCAAGGAATAAAATCATAGGGCTCAGGGCATACTTACTAGTTCCGGGATTTTCTCCAAAGTTCATTTTTGTCATTGAGATGTATTTAAATTATACTATCTGAGTGACTACGGTAAAGGCAACTGTCAAAACTCAAGGTGTGTTTCAAAAGGCTATTCTGTCTACCTTCAGCAAATAAGAATTAAATTATTGTGAAATACACTGAAATTGCACTATCAGGAAAATTACAGAAGGGAAACCTTGAATAGCTAATAAAGTTATAAAAGAAGCCTAAATTCACAGGTAATTGGGAAACAGAAATTAAATGTCCTATTACTGTTTCACCTGCTCTGAATGAGAAAATTACGATCGGACAATATCAAGCATTAGTGGGGATGTGAAGAAAGGAAAAAACTCATTTATAACTGATGAGAATCACCACTACTTTGGAAATAAAATCAGCATTTCCACTTCCAAATACATACTCTACCTAATTTCCTCCATATGTCCAGAAGAAACATACTAAATGTGTTTAGTGCTGCATTATTAACAGTAAGAAAAATCTGGATATAAATGATCATCAACAGGAGAATGGATAAATATTATGCTAATATCCATAATGGACTAGCATCTAAGACAAATGAATAAAACAAAGTAGATAAAATTCAAAATTGATCAAAATAAAAAGTTGCAAAACAAAACAATACATATGTAAGACCATGATATTAAGTTTCAAGTACAAAATTAATACTATATGCTTATGTTAATGGTTGCAAAAATATATAGTAAATGTATTAAAAAATCATAAGAAAGAAAAACACTAAAGTCTTGATAGTGATACCTCTTTATAGGAAAGAAGGAAAATGAGAGTAGACATACTATAATTTTTATTTTTTTAAACGACCAATGGCAGAACATTATTACTCAGTGAAGCTAGGTAGTAAGTTCATTAGTGTTGTTATATTTTCTATTCTTCTCCGTATGTTTGACATACACCTCTAGAGAGTGAGAGAGGGAGAGAATAAAGGAAACAGATATTCCAAGGTGATGCTCTATTCCTAGGGTAAGAGTTCAAGACAAAGGGTAGCCACTCAACTTAAATGGGTAACATCAATCCAAGAGGCATGTTTTCAGGATGTTACAGATTTACTTTTGCCAAGGAGCTAACTACTCTGGGAGGATCTGACTCAGCCATTGTTCTTTATTAAGTTATCTTATTCCTTCACTTAGATAAACAATGATAGCACCTGCCATGTGGGTAATAACTTAATGTTCTTACAAGTAAACCCCAGCTATTAGTGGACACATCATGTCCCTCCTCTGTCAGAAATCTTCCTCTTTAATGTCATCAATATCCATATGATTATCTGTAGCCTATAACCAATTGCATTCTTCCAAATCTGTTTCAGCCAAATTTAAGCTAAACATACTGTTTGTCTTTCTCTGGACTACTAAAATAAATTGGCTGGGACTGATAACTACAAAGAACAGCAAAATGATTTTGTGCACTGAATGGGGGAAATTAGGATAAAGCTATACCATAAAACAAAGCAAACAATTAAGTTCTTTTCATGGATCAAAACTTAGATTCCCTCCAAAAGCCCCCTCCATAGAGAACTGATATGGGCGGGGGTGTTGTTGGGGAAGAGGAGGTGATGAAGTAAGTTCCTTCTGTCATAAGAAAAATACTGGATGTAAGAAAGAGGACTGGAAAACAATTTAAGCAGCATTTTGCATTATTTTTGCCAATATTCTATATTTTTGTGATTTCCATATGATATGAAGAAAATAGAACACAAGGATATTTTAAACACTGAAATTGGAATCAGCCCCTCTCAAGTTTGTATTACAGAACTTAGTAAAAATTCGCTGCTTTAAGAAACCAAAATGGCTACTAAGAAAACTAAACAGCATTCCTTCTTACTCGCCTCTTCTACGGGCAGCCAATGAGCACCAGTCTTATTAAGGACAATTAATATAACAACAGGAGGAAAGCATTTGAAGTGTTCTTACTCTCTTTCAATTCTTAAGATATTTACGAAAATAAAAATCATTTTTATGGGACAGAGACTTCCTTTGAAATAATACATTCATGATACTAATAAAACATTAACAACAAGTATGACAGCTAACAGTTTTTGAGCACTTACTATGAGCCAGCCACTGTTGTAAGGGCTGTTACGTATATTTTAACATTGATTTCACATGAACTCTTTAAAGTAAATATTGCATTAACTCCATTTTATAGATGAGGTTTTCAGGCACAGAAAGGTGACATATTTGCTACAGTGAGACCCCCTTTACATAAGGGACTTTGAGTAAAGAACGGAGAATGACCATTTTTACTTTCCTGGATAAACAGTGTAACTAAAAACAATGAAAATAAGTTTCCTTGCCAGAACATCCTTATGTATACCACTAGGTATTAGAGCTGTAAGAAAGTCCAGTCAATTACAATCATTGCATTAAATAATTTGATTGAAAATACTTAAAATTATCCAAGCTATTTAGCATATGTTTTCTAAACACTACACCAATACCCTAATACATTCTTTAGGAAATACAAGAATGATCCATAACAGAAAAATTACAACTAAAGCAGATATTCAGTTTCTGCAGCAGACAGAGGGTTATTTTATAACTATATTGTAGTTTTCATCGTGTACCATCTAAGGTTAGATGATTCCTTTCCATTAAGGTGGGAAGAGGCTAAGGGGATTCTTCTGTTTGGTCTGAGCCATATCCAGAATCCAGGAATTTATGTTTTCCCTTCCCCATCTAGGTTTTCAAAAGAACCATAACAGATCACTGGAAGAAGTTTCTGGAAGCACTCAGGAAAGCTGAGATAAGTTTGTAGATAAAAATGAGACTGCCAAGGATTGAGACTACTAGGAAGCTCAAGGCTCCTGGAAATATTTTCTCAAAAACATGCATTCATTTGATAACCTTTCATAAATTCCTACCCTCTCTTCATTAGATTTAAAGATAATACCGAGTATGAGATCCTGTGTCTGACCTTATCAGAAGAGGGCTACCAGGGGGTAGGAGCTCCTGGCCTAGGGAGCAATCACATCCAAGGCTTGGAGAAACTCATCAGTCTTTAAAATAAGTACCTGCTAAAATTCTAAAATTCAGTTTTGAAGGTTTAGATCAATGAAATTTCTCTAACACATCTGTTACTTTTAAGAAAATGGATTCCTAGAATTAGAAAATTGCTAGGATAAGAACAAAAATGGCTTCTATTTCATAAGAAATAAAGACATGACAAGTTCTTACATAGCTAGAGATAATCACATTATATGTAGGCATGTAAGCTGAAAAAATGGTCCTGGACAAAATTAGAATCAACATTTCTCTATTTTTTCATATCAAAAAGGATACAGGTCATTACTTAGTAGAAAAACAACTGCATCCAGAACCATGTATTAAAACAACTTAACATTATCACTTGTATTCCATATGATGCTGCCTTTATTCCAGCTTAAGGATTACTACAAGGAGAACTTTTTCCTGCCACAATACCTTACTTAGCTAGATTCTAGGTATATTTATCATTTGTGCATGAGAGGAAAGGAACTAACATTTGCCCCAAACCGGCTAGGTGCAGGCCCTCTGGCAAATGCTACATGCGAGCTCACTGACTCTAGGTGGGACCGTACAACCACCTCACAGCTCCACGGGTATATTTCACTTCCTTAGAAGAATACTGCTTTCCCTCAAGTGTCCAACATTTGAAGAATGTTGAGATTTAAAAAAAAAAAAAATCTGTTTCTGAAAGTCCAACAGAGACAATAAAGCAAGTTTCAACCGACCGTTAAAAAAATACAGAGGGGAGGGGGAAGGTAAATATTGTACCATCACTGTTACGAAGTTGTATTTTTACTGCTCGAAGAAGGAATTCTCAACTTCTCAAAAAAAGAAAGGAAGGAAGTTAAAAGAAAAATAATGAGAAGAAAAGAAAAACAGAAACAGAGCTGGCAAAAAGAAAAAATCAGAAAAATGAACTACTTGTTAATTCTTATTAGTACAAGCAATACAGTTCTACATGGTGTGAAAGAATAGAAAAGTCAGGTACTTTTGACTATTTTGAGGAAAATATGTAGAAGTAATGGGTTCCTGCAGGTAACATTTTAGGTCATAAGCTTGTCTTCTCCAAATATGCAAGCATCTTTGATTATATGTAGGCTTTTCTATTCAATTCCTTTAAAAAAAAAATGTGCTTTAGAGGAAATTGCTTGTTATGACTTGTATCAGAAGGGAAGCTTTTGAGGAAAAGCATGTTTACCTATAAATGGCCCAGCGAGTTTTCCCCCATGCTAGGAATCACTTAGAGCAATTCAAAACTGAGCTTTGGAGTAAAAGTCTGAAAGTGGGCTATTGATAAGACAAATTACACCTTGTGATAAAAAGGTAGATATGGTTTTTATTTAGGTCTAAATTACCTTAAAAAAGGAGGTGAATTCACTCTGGTGGGATGGTTACTCAACTTACAGCAAGTTTATTTAAATCTTGACAAGATTTGAAACAATGGTAATAACTATTTTTGCTCATCCTGAAGAACAGCTAAAATCCCACTGAAGCTTTTAAATGGCTTCAGAAGTGCCACTTATTTAAGCAAGATAAGTATTTCTTAGTATTTTAATCAAATCCTCATCACTTCTGTGTAAGAAGCAACTTGGGCTCATCTTACCTGACATCCAGGGAGTTTGAGCAATGGCTAGAGGTCAGGGAGAGACAAGCATGCAGTTGACCTATTTCCTCTCTCCTGTCCTTCTTGTAATACATGTAAAAACAAGAACCATTTTCAAGACCATGTAACTCACCATCCCACCTCCAGCCTTTCAAATCACTAAGTGGACTGAATGCAAAAGTGCCATTAATTACACAACGGAGATAGGCCTAGAAAGTTTAGCAAGACATAAAGGATATTCTTTTTTCTAAAGCATTAGGATTTCTTGATAATTTCAAAGTTTTATCATTTTTCTTAGAGCAGGATACACCTGTGGATTGTCTACTTCCTTTGAGGTTCAAAAAAGTACCTAAATCCCAGGATTATTGTGGGATCTTAGATAACTAATACATTAAAAGCACATAGAAATGTTTTGGCAAATAGTAAGTGCTCTATAAGTGTTAGCTGCTATTATTAATATCCTCATCAAAATAGTGCATTTTTTGGAAAAATTGGTTAAGTCAAAAAAAGTATATAGAAATGGGGGGTTCCCCAATCTCACCTCCTCTTTTTATATCGTTTTGTTGAACAATCGCTATTATCTCAAAAGTTAAAGAAAACTGAATTAAAGGACACAAAAAAAATGATATAAATCAAAAATGAAATTGAAAGTATCTATATACTATTATTTGTAATATATTCGTTCCTATAGAAATACATACTGAAAATGGACTGTAGGCAGGGCACCATAGGGAGAAACCTAAGAAACATCAGGACTTTAGATATAACTTCAGAGTGTTCAATCTAATAATAATAAACAAAAGTGAGAGCTAAAAGGAGTACAGAATATGGTGATAATTATACGGAATGAGTGATCAGTTAGGGTCCCTATAGGGATGAAAGACCTTCTGCTTCTCAGTGACTGGAGAGTCATCAGCTCTTCTAGCTTTAAGGTGTACTTCCAAAGAACCTAAGATACTTAAAGTTCCTAATGGATCGGTGATAAAAGTAAAATACACCAGAGGTATAAACCTATAGGAGAGCTATACCTGCGCTCACGCCCGATCTCAGGGATACACCAGCAGGAAGAATACGCCCCCTACCTCACACTCATCCCTAGCTAGAGGAGCCAACAAAAGGCAGAGGTCTCCTCTGCTGGATCCAGACAAACCTGTTGGAAAGGTCGAGCCTGGGCTTGCCTGAGGAGCCGCTGCTGCTGCTGCTGCTGCAGAAGCTTCATCTGTATCAACTGCTGCTGCGAGGTGATGGCGTGCAGCGGGGGCGGCTGCATCATGGCGCCCGAGCGCCGCTGCAGCATGTTGGACAGAGCTTGCTTGGTATTGGTGGGGACGAAGGAGCCCGTGGGGTCCAGTCTGGAGCCACCTACAAAAGCAACCAGACAGAAGGGCTCTCTAACGCGTGCTAATGCAACAGGTCTTCTCTATTTTATCAGAACGCAGAAACCTTACCTTCTAAGCCTCACTTTACAAGCAAATGGAAAATAAGCCCCACCTCACACCATACAAATACTAAAGATATGCTGAGTACTGCATCATTCCCAAAGAATGGGGGCAGTGATGCAGGAGTGAATTATAGTATTTCAATTATTTCACGGAAGCCCCACTTTGGCTGGTAAACTGAAGTGCCTGAAACAGACTCGTGGGTTTTAAATTATGCAAGGCCCTGAGGAATACATTACCTGCATAGAGCGTACTGTCTTCGTGGTATATTTGCCAAGTGTCCTAAGCCAGGCATAGAAACCCTTTTGTCATTTTAAACAAATTTGAAGCTCATGGTATTTAAGTTTACCATGACAAAATAAAAAATGCCTCTTTCCTCATAGAGGGCATGAAAATACTTTCAAAACTTGAAAGGCTTAGAAACTTCAAATACCATGACTCGAAAGACAAAACATGTTTTTGAAGGCTTGAAATAAAACAGGAGATGCTGATTATAGGGATGCCTGAGAAATCAAAGGAAATCCTTAACATATTAGCATACATAATTTGTTAAATGCCTTTAAGAGTTTGGGAGGAAAGATTTTCAATATTTGTTGGCTTCAAATGAGGTGTCAATCAGTGATTTACCAGATAGTTTATATTCTTTCATATATGTGTAAGAAATCCTCTACATAAGTCATCTCACGAAAGATGTTTTCTCTTTTTTTTTTTAAAGAAAGTCATATGGTGGGAACAAACATTTTAAAGCTGAAAACCCACATTCTTTTAAAGACTCAGAACCACAACCAGCAATGTGATTTATGAAATCATTCATCTGAAGAACACTGGGAAAAAAGAGGAAAGTCAATTTAAGAACATATAACAAGGTAACTTTTGTTGAAACAAGAACTGGAACTATACTAATCCATAAAAATTTAATGGACTATTTTATAGGTAAAGGGGATTCTTTCTAAGGATTAGGCCATAGTCTACGTTCTTTTAATTTTCCTTTTTTATAATCTTGTAGCTTTGAGCTAACTAAAGAAACAGGGTTAAGTATCCCTGAAGCATTCTGTATATTCCTACCTACTTACTTTCCTCACCTTCTCTCACTAAATGCTGAATTCTGAATACGGTATTTAATATTCTCAAACATTTCCTTATAACTTTACCACAATGGTGCATATACATGAGAAAGAAAGAGAAACTGTGTTTGGTGGGGGGAGTATATACACACATGTGTATTGAGGGGGCATATGGCTCTGCATTTTAACTATACATGAATGAAAGCAGAGTGTACACTCTTCAACTTCATAGGATTCATCATTTTACAAAAATCAATTCACACATATAAAACCCCTATAAATGCTTGTATTATTTAACATTTTTTCTTACGTCATCGTACTTAAAACTTACCTAATACCTAAACTTCCTTAACTTATAAATACCTTTTATAGTATTTTAGGGAAAGAAAACATAGGTCTTTATAAAATACTTAGCCTTTAATTCATACTGAATTGGTGTTTAAAAATGCTACAGAATTCACAAGAACTTTGGAACTGAAAAGAGCAAGTCAAATGAGAAAATGATTGTGTATTATTTTCCACATTTATCATTGTCCAGTTCACTCTTTTATAGTCTGCATTCACTCATTCAGCAACCTGCTTTTAAGAGCTTACTAAAAGCCAGATGTTGCTCTATAGTGAAGATACTATAGTGAACAAAACAGAAAATATACCTGCCCCAACAGAGTATTGTGGGAAAGCTGGATAATAAATCAGTTAAGTAAGTTAAATACATAGCGCAAGTGCTGATCTATGGAGAAGTAGAAAGGAGAGGGGAAAAGGGTGCAGGGAAGGGGTGTGGCTTACCATTTATAAAAGAGGGTGGTCAATGGAAGCCCACTGAGAAAATGGTATCTGACCAAGCCCTAAGGAGGGAGGCAATGAGCCATGGAAAATATCTAAGTGTGAGCACTCCAGGCAAGGGGGGTGGCGGGCAGCAGATGCAAATGCCCTGAGGTAGGAATATGTTAAGATCATTTGCTGAATTAGGGGTAGGCCATCATCTGTGTGCTACATTTTTAAAATTACCATACAAGACCAGTGCTCTAACCCCTGAGCTATGGAGCCTAAAATTTACTTTAAATTATACACATACACAGTATATGTGTGTGCATGTATAATATAACCCTTATTTCATCATTCAAAGACGAATGAACACTTTTGTTCATTTTGTGTACTGCAGTACACAAAATGTGTACTGCAATACCCTATCACCCAAAACAGAGTCTGGAACATTATGAAGTTCAAAGCATTTTGTTGAATAAATAACTGAATCACCTATTCTATGAGGACATATATTAAAGTATCTCTTGTACAGAAAACCAAGCTGAGGCACAGAGAGATTAAGACCTGGTCAAGATTACACAGCAGGGAGTGGTTGAGCCAGTCCTGAACCTAGAACTATAACTTCCAGACCTCTCAACCTCTAGTAGATGACAAAATATGGATTCTCCCCTGCTGTAAGCCAAGAATCTAACAAGGTCTTCCCTAGGCCTCAAGATGTCATACTCAAATTACAATAAAAATCACAACATACAGACTAAGATCTCAAAATATACCATTTGTTGAACAAGCAAACTGTCATTTAGAAAAAAGAAATTAAATTCATTTCTAAGTAAGAGATTTTTTATTTAGGAAATGTTCATTTCAGATATAAAGTCTACTTGGGCTTGAAAGGAAGCAATACTAAAATCAGGGACATTTACTATAGATTCAGTAGTTTTCCTTCTTTGATATCTCAATCTATGCTGAATCAAATTTCTGAGATACTTCACAGTATAAACAATTTACAATTTAAAACACAAGAAAATGAAGATACTGTGCAATACTGTCTAATTTTTAAAAACACCAATAAGAATTATATCTGATAAAAACACAAATTTCATAACATACAACTTTTGTCAACTTTATATCTGACAGTCCAAATTTTCATCAGTGGCTAATTTCCTTCTAACATCAAATGAAATCTCCCAACTCAGAACATAACCTAGCAACTAAAACCGTACTGTAACATTTGAGAAACACTCCCAAGTTGGCCACATACTAAATTACTCTATATGCCAGGTATTAATTGATTCTTATAATTAGAATATGATCATCTATGTGACAATCAAAAACAGATTAAAAGACCTATTAAAAAACCCTAATTTTAGAAGAAGAAAAAAAATTCAAGTGGAAAGGATTACAGGAATGTCAACTGAGAACTCAGCTCCTGCAATCCCCACGTTTTGTGATGATTTCAGGTTAAAAGTAAAGAAAACGCCAACCTGTGATGATTTCAGGTTAAAATTAAAGAAAACGCCAAGCTCATATCAGAGTGACCCGACCTCACTCTCTCTTCACATACCTGGAGTAAGAGATTGATTCTGAAGGAAAAAACCCGGCTGCTGGGGCTGACCCATGAGGTTGTAGCCCCACAAGGTGGACTGTGGATGGTGCAACATCTGGGAGGAAATGGGTGAGTAGTTAGGAGGCACTCGGTATATGTTGCTCTGTGGATACTCCTTCAACATAAAGTTAAAAAAAAAAAGTTATTTAATTTCACAAACTATATAGATAATGAATGCAAGTTCATCGTATCACATTACTTGAGCCAGTGCCTGTTCCAGTGGATAGGGCTGTTTTTATAGAGGGGGAGTTGGAAGGCAAGAGTGTCAGCGTGTTCTCTGCCTAACACTCATTTGAGTAAAAACTTTTGACTCCGGAAGCACTTGACTTATGAAGTGGAGGGAAAATATAAAAGGATCACTTCAGAAGTTTGTTTATAAAATACTAAAAGCACATCAACACTGACCACTGCCTACAACTGAAACCACATCTTCAGATGCTGAGTCTCTGGAGATCATTTCATCTTGGGTCACCTTAGGAAGCCTTGCTGGTATGTTGGGTCTAGATGAGAATGAAGCCAGAAAGACCCACAATACTTCAGGACCAATCCCTGGCCTAGACAATTATTTTATTGCCAGTTTTCAAGGCAGCAACTTAAAGACACAGACTCTCCACTATCTGCCTGTACCCCGCTCTCTCCACCCAGATTTTGTCTTCCTTCTAAGAGATGCAAAGTCTTTAAGGTTCACATCCAGGTGTCTCAAATTCCCTGCCACCCCTAAGCCCCCTTCTCTTAGTCTAGCCCTAAAGGATAAAGGAAAAACAAATCCTTGGATCTCTGAAATATAACCCGCTGGGTAGGGGCAGTTCCAGAAGTAGTATAGGAGGAAGGGACATTACCAAGGAACACTCAGGAAATAAGAGAAGTTTTAGGACTTTTGTATCTGAAAAAAACAGAAATCTATCCATGTGGACTGATGAGCTAGGAGAGTCCAGATTTTAGGAAGTGGCAGTCTGGATCTTTTTGAGCACCTCTTCAAGACAAAGAAATATTGGCAGGAAGACTACATGAAAAGAGGGCACTGCCATTCAAGTAGCATCTAAAAGTGATGGTGGTCTTTTCTAGAAAAATATTAATCACCAAGATATCAGCTAGGAAAATATAAGTTTTGGTTCTGACTTAGGTAAATTAGAATAATTAGACATGACATCTGAATATGACATCATGAAATATTCAGAACAAATCTGAATATTTCTTCCATTTTACAAGAATATCCTTGAATTTTATACAAAATCTCAAGTATTTTTCCAGGTGAATTTAAATTTAAAGACATTTTTATACATTAATTCTATAAATGCTATAAAATTATTTCCAAATTACCATCTCATACACTTCTGTTGTTTTTAAGAACATGTGGTTATAGGTAGGTAAGGTTAATAGGGAAAAAAAGAAATGGAACTTTTAAAAATTGTGTTTATCCTTTATAAAATCTAAAAGTATGTTAAAGAATACACACACACACACACACACACAGGATAATAAGATGGAATGCTAAAATACAAAATCTCAGAAACATCCTACTGTATTTATTAGATGACATGTTAGCTAGGGAAACGCAAATAGTTTTTCACATTAATTTACTACAGGTGTCAGCTGCTCAAAATATGATAAATATTTTAAACATGAGATAATACAAATATGTAAGAAGATGAGATTTTTAGGGATCTAAGAAATTGAAGTTTCAAATGTGAGGAATTATGAGGCACTGAAATACTAATTAAAGATTATTCACAAGAGAAGCCTAAAATAAAAGTAATGAACAGTAGAGGAGGAAAAATCAGAAGCTATAATCCTGTTGTCTGTGACAAGTCACTGTTCATTTGCCATTCTTTTAATTAAGACAGAGCTTTGTTAGGATTACAACTATTACGATAAGGCTTCTAATGCTTTTCCTGTTGCTAGGGACAGACTCTGGGCATGATTAAATCTCCCACTAGGTGTTAGTGAGCCAAAGGCCTCCTGACTTCCCTTACTCACATCAACTCTTGAGCTTGATTTCGTCTTGCGCTTCCTTCCCTTTGTCTTCTTCTCCTCGTCTGTTGTGGTTTTTCCCTGATCTGACAGCTCAGCTGATTTCCTCTCCGGCTCCTGAGAGACAGGAGATGTGGGCTCTTCCTCTTCCTCCTCGGGAGGCAGGGGCAGTGGCTCGAGGTAGTAACTTCGGGGCTTGGGCATGGGGTGTGTGTGATACAGCAGCAGGTGATGCTGTTCCTCGTACTTGATCACCTTTCGGTCCACTCGGACAGTCCCGAACCAAGCCCAGGACAGAGGCGCTGGGTTCTTCTGACCCTCAAACAAATCCCAGGGGGACACCTTCTGCTTTGTAGAGACCTGGAGACCCTGTGGTTGAGATAATGCTCTGTGAGCTCACGTTCAGATCTTTTCCTAACTCAGAGGCAAGCTTGCTTAGGACATGGATGCAAAGAACATTCTGGCTGGTGAGGAGGTTTAGAGCGCCCTAGCATAGAGCAGACAGGTAAATGCACCGGCTCAGGGTTACCCAGCTAGATCATTGGAGAGCCACGGCAAGAATTCCATCCCTGAAGTTCAAGTCTGCATTTCTTTAGGCCACATGATATTCTGTTCAGGCTGCAACACCAGGTGGTCCAATATACTTTACTATAAATAGGTATTTTTCATTTAGGGTTTTTATTGCTTTGTTTTGCTTTTAGGAAAAAAATACTTTTTTGGAAAGTACTGCAATATTGACCTTTATTAAATTATCATAAATTATAACCCCTTGGATCCTAGTTTTTTGTTGTTGTTGTTGTTGTTTTTGAGATAAAACAAAACTTCAGAGTCAAGTTACAATCAACCTCTAATTGGGCTCAAATTAGCGTCAGTCCAAACATGTTTGGCCTTGATTCAGTATAGGAATCTTTCACATACTTAATAAGCCAGTTTCTGGAATAGTTAAGGAATACTACTACAGAAGTAACTCATACCAACAGGTACAAATAAAGTCCTTTAATTCAAGCTTCTCTCCACCAAGTTTAGAAGAGGAAATGCTACTCTGTTTCTGAAAACAAAGGTTTCTTATTTTTAACATTAACTCGTGATGTCTCTTGGTACTTTCCCGGGCATACCAACTTGAAGAAAATATTTTTCCTCAGAATGACCCCCAAAACAACTACCCAGGCATTCCATAAGATATGAATGCTCTGTTCTTATCAACACAAGTCTTCCATGGATGGATTAATCCAAAATCAAGGTTCATTTACCATGATAAATTGACTTGTTTCCTAATACTGTCTTGAGCTTGGACTTCTTTCCTGAGTGCAAAGACCACATACCCAAATGGTTTTTAGATGCCTCACCACTAGAAAGCCGAATGAATCTACAAACTCAACCTGCCCATAACACTAGCTTTTTCTGTCTCCACACTGGTAAGAGTACTTGGGTTACTCTGAATTAACACAGCACTGCATTTCTCCCAAGAGCAGCATTCTTTTTTTACCTTTGCAAAAACTCTTCCATGGGCCTGAATTATACTCTTCCTTACTTCCCAGCTAACTCTTAATCCTTCAAAATAATTCAAGTGTCAGTTTTGTGGGGGACCCTATTCTGACTACTCCTTATCTGAGGGTGGGTGACAGCAATTTCTCAGGGCCCCCTAACACTCTGTACCATGACACAAATCTCACCACACTGTGATTGTCTACTTCTGCTTAAAGGTAAGAGCTCTGTCTTTCATCTCTGGTTGCTCCATGTTCACTCTAAGAACAACCACTCTTCTCATATTTAAGGGAAACTTGTTTAATATCCTATATAAAACAGGTGTTTAATGAAATATTGTTTAACTGAGGAGAAAATTAAGTACCATCACCCTAAAAATATTTTTTACTCAAAATACCTTACTACATGAAGAATTTATCAATCTAAACTTTCTCATCTAAACGTATTATTGTCAACTCTGAAGTAAAATCAGACCTGGTCTTTGCCTTCTTTTATTTTTACAATACATTAAAAAAAATTATTTATTTGAGAGACAGAGCACTCTGCTGAGCAGAGAGTTAGGGACTGGGCTCTATCCCAGGACCCCCAGGACCCTCAGGACCCCGGGATGACAACTGACGTGAAGGCAGATGCTTAACCAACTGGGCCAGCCAGGTGCCCCTTAACAATACACATTTTTACTTACTTTTCCTTCAGCAGGTTTCACAAATTCACTTAAGTTCATGTACAGTACTAAATGAATATCTATACAATAATGCCAATGACCAAAGCATTTAAATGACAAGGCTATGCTTAAAAAAAATAAATCAAGAAACTGTAAAATTGAGGCATTTCCTATACCCTATAGGAAGACAAGAAAATATATACAAGAAACAAACATTTACTCTTGCCTGTTTTTTATCTATAGAGTCGAATCCAGCAATTTTGTTTCCCTTGGTATCAATCAAGGAACCCATAGGTTCACAAGTGATGACATCACATGTCTGTTTTGGCAAAGGTAGCAACTGTCGAACTTTGTCAATACTTTCTGATCTCTTGTCTCCTAGCTCTTTCTAAAAACAAACAAACAAACAAACAAACAAAACAAAAGGAGATAGAGAAGTGGGACAGAAATTACAACGAAGGCAAAAGTTAGTGAGAAGGAAGTTTCTCTATGAAACATTTCCTTTTTTATAGCCAGAATGTTCCTTAACCTCGAACATGGTCTATGATGCTGCTTTCAATTAGAGTAGTGAGTATGTTTCATTTCTTCTATTTAAGTAGAAAATAGAACACATACAGTGGGACCCTGGTTACACAACAAGTATCGCAGTGCTGAAATGACAAAAATCCCGTGTAGTAGTTGCCAGCAGAAGGCAGAAGCTGCAGCACAGAACACGTTCTCAAATCCAGGGTCAGACCTCAAGGTAATCATTGGTTATTTTATTGCTATGGTCGTCAGACATATTGATCTTTTTTCTTTTCTGCACCATTTGTTTACAGTTTACTTCAAAGATTGAATTACTGGTTTTTCAAATGAATTGGGTTTAGAAATATCAATGTAAATGGTTACTTTTCAATTATACGGGCCAGTCCAAGCATGGATTTATCCTAAATCCAATGTGGGCATCTTTGTTATACATTTGATAACAGATCTCTAGAATTCCTTGAAAGTTAAATATTTTGTGAATATCATTTTTTAAAGAAGTATCTTCAAGCTATATGCTTATAACTTTTGAGTACTAGTAAGGTGAGGTAAGGCAAATAGCAAAATAACCATATAACATCTAACTTAACACAGTTAATTAAGGTAAAATGCAGTAAAAAAACAATGCATAAACTACTTGAGATCATAATATATAAGCAGGTCACAAACTTACTTTCAGTTTCTTTACTAAATTCATATATGCACGTTTGTTCTCTTCAGATCCTCCTGGGGATGCATTTGATAGGTCTGAGGCTAAAGTTCCATTGATTAAAACACCCAGCATGTCAAGAACTGTTGTGAATAATTCACTAAGAGGGGGGAAAAAATAATTTATTTTCACCTTAGAGAAAAACCAAGATACCCTTAACTAAAAATCATTTTTATTTAAGGCACTGAAATTTTGATGGTAACTAAGAGAGTAAGAGGTGATTTGTAGTCGGCCCATCAAAGCTTCTACTAGGCATGTATGCGGCGTGCTAAATGTGAAGTAAGAACATACTTGTTAGTGTGCATGTCAACAGTTCCAGAAGTAATGATCTGGAGGAGGAGGAGGGCCCAATCTGTCGTCCATTGGGTGCTCCTCTGCACAGTGTCAAACATTCCGCCCACCTGCCATGAGAAAAAATAAAATAAAAATCTATTACAATGAAAATACCATCTCCATCACTTTATGTAGCCAATTTTGATTTGTTAAAAAACAAACAGACAGACAGAAAACAATAACAAGACTCTAATTTATGGGTTATCATACCTTCTCTCTTACCTAGCTACCTATTTGTCACTGTTTTTTGGTTCCTTCAGCACAGGTATTTGGTCCTTCAAAAAAAGGGGGTGGGGTAGGAGGAGAAGAGGGACCTGAGTGTGGGCACAACATCAATATGAATTAAATAATAGGAAAATTAACTTTCTTTTGTTCCTAATCTTTCATAACACCCAGTTTTACCATATAACTCTAGTCCAATCTGAAGAGATCAAAACCAGGTGAGTTGATTTTCTATGACTTTGTGTTATTCAATTACTATTCTAAGCCTGTTATCATACTAACACTTGGAAATATCCAGTAACACAGACAACTGAGGAGCAGGAGGCCTGGACCCAGGTCTACTCACTCATGTATGGGAATTAAGTTAACGACAACTGCCAAATAACAGGCAAGTCCTCCTCCTCAGGAGTAGACTTCACTGAGACTTGTTCAATGGGAAAAGAAAAATTCAAAGAAATGTGCAATGCGTGAGAAATTTTCAATGTTTGTATAGCCTCCCTGTCGAATTTGTTTTAATGAACAATCTGATGGAGAGTCTGACAGATTTCGACTCAGGGCACATTTTTATATATAGGTTTTTAAATGAGTATAATAAAAGCTAATTCATCTCAAAATAGTAACCTTCTCAGACCTACTCTTAGCACAAACTGAAAAGAACGAGAGGTTCCCTTGGGTGGGAGGTACAGAAAGCAAACCGATGCCCCCAATTCCTACGCCCTCTAGAAGTCAGACTAGACACGAAAGTCAGCATCAAGGAGGACAGACACGTGAGAGACAGGGGAGTTGTCAAAGCAAACAGTGGAAGGCCTCACACCTTGTAACGAAGGGGATGACGAGAGAAGAAGTGGAGACCTAGAGGTTATTTTCACGTTTAGGTTAAGTGTAATGGAGGGAAAGCACTAGGAATGCCCCTTACCAAATTTAGGCGAAGTTGCAATGCTTCATGCATCATCTGCCGTGCTTTTATGTCGTCCTGGTATCGTTCTTCTCTCCAATTACTCAAAATCTAAACCAGCAAATAAATGGGAGAACCCAAAACTTATTTTCCCTATTAAAATAGATTGTTTTTCTTATATTTAAAGTTATACTGAGCTTCCTACTGACAGTCAAAAATAACTTCTTCCTTTAACGAATAACAAAGCAAAATTTTAGCTTTCTTCCTTCCTTCCACGCAGACAGAAATCTGGCTATTTCTGGCTCGTTGCCTTTCTAGGTGGAAGAAGAAAATTCTCATCTATTTACAATCCTGTTAAGTAAGTCTTAAAGAAAATGCTTTAAAGGAAGATGAAGTTAAGATTAACAAACAAAAAAGATTATTTTTTCAATATGTTATTTCATTGGTCTTACTAAGATAAATACCGACCAAACAGAATTACATCTTGTATCAGTTCTGTGTTACATTTCTAGGGACCTCCTATGAACCCTAGCAAATGTATTATTTTGATGTTTTATTGAAGGGGGGGCTTGCTGTCTTCCATGTCTGTCTTCATTGATAAAAAAGTGCGTACTATTTTGAAAAATATGACAACTTTGACATCAGTCAAGTGGTGTATTGTTCTACAAAGTGAGTGCTTTCACTAATTCAGACTAATGTTAGAAAAGGGAAGGTCTGCATAGGAAAAGCAAACCACAAGTGGGCAACACCCTAGAATCAGATGACGAGGGCAAATTCCCTCCCCTTCTGCCATGCTCTGAAATATGGTAACAATTGAGAATCATCTTATTAGTTAAAATGAGTCACATGTGGAAGTAACCCTGCCCAGCAGATGAGCTGTAAGTATATATGGCATGATAGGAGGAGAGCATTTCTCCAATCTCATCAAAATAGAGTCCTCTCCCAAGTCGGAAATGAGGGTCTAAGACAGTAAACACAAACCTATATCACAGCTTTCATTCTATCAACAGGAAAAATAAAAGTAACAAGTTGCATGAACCAGAGCAAGGGAATACCTAATGACCATGGTCCAATTTTTGGAAAGTAATCAAGGAGGGCTTCCATGAGGAGGTGACACCTGAGACCACAGTTGATGAAATGAGGAAGCAATCCTCCTATTATCTAGGAAGAAAGCCTTCCATGTGAAAGGAAAAAGAGATAAAAAGGCGCTGCAACGAGAATCTGCTTGCCAAGTTCAAAGGATAGCGGGGAGCCTGGTGGCTCAGTCAGTTAAGTGTCTAGCTCTTGATCTCAGCTGAGGTCATGATCTCAGGGTCGTGGGGTAGAGGCCCACCTTCGGCTCCATGCTCGATGAGGAGTCCGCTTCTCTCCCTCTTTCTGTCCCTCTGCCCTTCCCCCCAACCATGCCTGCTTATTCTCTAAAATAAATTAATTTTTAAAACATAGCAATGGGGTCAGTGTGAAAAGTGGAGTGAGCAAGGTATGACCGGTAGGAAACAAGGCAGAAGTGGGAGCCAGGGCAAAATCATGCAGGCCTCAATAAGCCCAGATTTGAATTTTTATTCTAGACATAGTAAGAAACACTGGAGTATCTTGGGCACCAGAGTAACAGCTGATTTACATTTTAGAAGGACCACTTTGGCTGCTGTGCAAAGGACAGATCTCTTAGATCTTAGAGGTGAGAGATGATGAGAGGCCCAAATGAGCTAAGTAAGTATCCTTGTTCACATTCATCTAGTATCATTTACGAGAAAGACATGATGTCATAGAAACAGAGGGCCACATGAGGGCTCCATTTGGCTCTGTAGCAGGATAAAACATTCTACACGACCAATCTACCTACTTTGCTCAATTCCACACTTTCCAATTTCTGGTTTCATCACCCCGCTTCCTTGGAGTACACAGAATGCAAATCCCCCAAAGAGTGACCAAGAGAACTGTGATTGGTAGAAAGCCAAAATTTAAATTCTTTGTACATGAATCAATATGCCTTCTGATTTTGAAATTAGCACTCAAGTTGAGACCTTCCAGATAGGTGGGGGCTGAGCTGGAGAAGCTGGAGAGAGGTTCCTCTGTCTTAACACCATACATGCAACACACATTGCTCCAGGACCTTTCCCACAACACAGGGTCAGGAGAGGAGCAGATGTCAAAGTTGCATGCAATGTACAAAACGTTATTTTTATAGGACACAGACATTTATTCCATGCATAATTACTCTTACAAAACTGTGAATCTTGTGATGCCTAGAACACCAGGTAGGAGAACAGGGCATGGATTGTGTCTCCCTGCATCTAACCAAAATATGCGGTTATCTTATTAATTTAATCTCAGTATTTGAAAGGAAAAAAAAAAAAAGAATGCCATTAGAAAAATACTTGCCTGCCTTAATAGTCTAGTATACTTTACCTGATTAACTTGATTCTGAAGAGATGTTAAGAGGCCTTCCCGTTGTTCATCTTGTCCCTTAAGGCAGGTAAGGACCAGTGAAAGGAAAGGTTGTTGACTCAAAAGAGACATACTACAAAGGAAGTAGTAACAGCAGATTTAGTTAGAAAGGATGGATTGCTTCCTGTGCAACACAGATCTCCTGCCCTTTGGTTATTGGCCCTTATTTATTTTACTATTAGCAAAGGGAAAGGAATAGTAAATAGCCAAAGCCTACCTGAAAAGTTAAATCACAGCTCTACTAACAAGATGAAAAGCCACTGTGATGCTTTTAAATAATTTAATATGCTCTCTTGTCCTTGAAGGCATTCCCAAACTAGCATAAATTCATCCTACAGGAGCGTGTTGGGGGAGTGCAGTGAGAAGAGGGTTTCTATTTCATATCAGTAAACTGAATTTGAAAGACACACATCAGCAGGAATATGACATTATACACAGAACAAAATGAAAAATTTTTAAATTTGTCACACCAAGCTATTGTTGAAAAGCAAAGGAAACAGGCCTGTATGATTCTTGTGCTTGTGTTACTTTGTAGCAAACAGGGTAGGTACTGATAGAAGTAAGATCAGCACCTAGGTCCTGAGGACCCAAAGGCAGTAAGCTTATTAGTGAACCACCAGATCTCAAAGCCTCATCTTAAGAAGTGTGAAGGCATCTGAATTTAAAAAAAAAAAAAAAAAATCTATTTTCAGTTGGTATTTTATTAGCATTTCTTCAATTATTGGAGTACAAATCATATTGACAAACTAAGTGCTATGTTGGAAAAAAAATTCTTAGAAGGAGATCAAGACACAATTATTTCAACATGCATCATCCCTCTACCAGCAGAGCTGGGAGAAACTGACTTGGGACGAGTCATCCTCAAACTTTGCAATACCATCTGTACTGCTGTGGGGATAATGTACATACAATGTACACACAACCATGCATTAGAAATTAGATTTCAGAATTAAAACTGAGTCATCTGGTGGGTTGACTGACCTTTGCAAAGGTGATGCCAAACAACCAGGTAACAAACAAAATACATGTAAATCTAGGTCGTTACCAAGATGCACTTCAGTTAAAGAGCATGGTCTCAGGAATGAGACCTGCTCAGATGACCTGGGTTTAAACTCCAGTTTTACAAGTCCTTAGCCGTGTTTCCCTGTCAAATTAACTTTTTGGTGCTTCCCTTCCTTCAACTTAAGAAAGGTATAACGACAGCACCCACAACACATGACTGCTATGAGAATTTAAAAGTTCACGTATGTATGCAATGAGTTTTATATAATGGCATTTCATAAGGGCTCAAATAAATGGTAGCTACTAAAATATTATTCATTAGGGGATATGAACTATACATGTTCAGAGTTTTTTTGTTTTTTGGGGTTTTTTTTAATGGAAGAAATCTTCATTATTTCCCTTTACTCCTGAGATGCTAAATTCATATTTTCACATTAGAGAGCAGGTCTATTCTTTCTCAGAACCAGAGTCAGTTTGCAAATTTAACTATTTGGAACCTTTTCTAGGGCAAAAAATAAATGAAGAAAAGATTAAATTTAGTGGTTGGTATATTTTAGTATTTAGTCTAGAACAAGAGCCCTAAGTGTTACAAATATTATCTTAGTGTCCAACAGGACAAAATGATATAATTCTATGTATTTTAAACATAGATAATTAAAAGAATAAAAAGTAATTAAATGGAGACTATAGAGACTAAGTGGATATCCAGATTTGATTCAACAGGTCTGAAGTGAGGCTAAGAAGTTGGTGTCCTTAATTGCTCAGCAGTAATTTGGGTACATGGCAGAACGAACTGGTGTACTAATTATTTTTAACCTGGAACTTTCTAGGATCAGAGCATTACCTAACAGAGTATTGCCATTTCCATTTAAAAACAATTTCAGTGCACTCTGGGTATAGTGACCGTGTATGTTTGCAAAATGTTAGTTCTCAGTCATTCCTTAAGCCCTCACACAAAGACACACCTTGCAGCCATACCTTTTCTGTTTTTGTCTGTCTCTTTCCTTTTTTGAAGAGGAGCCCAAGTGCTGTCCCTTCTCCAGCTCCTCTCCGGCAGCTTTTAGTACCCGTCCTTGCACAGAGGTTGGCAGCCGGGCAATTAGGGGGGCCACCAGCCACACACCCCTGCGTTCAGAGGAACTAAAATCAGAAATAGGTGTTATACCCAAGGAGTGTTCTTTTCCTCTGCTCTCACAGTTGTAACAGAAACTCCAGGGCAAAACTTTGATGAATAAGAAACAACAATTATCAAAAAGCTTCCCTTTTATCTCTGTACCATCTTTCCTCTTGCCAAATATCAGATACTTGAACATAACTTTTCCACTCTCACTATGGAAAACAATAAAATGTGAGGTTCTGGGAGAACACTGTCACTAAGCTTTTTAAATCTGTGCAAGTCTTCTATGATTCTAGCTCTCTGGTTAGCAATAGTCCTTTTGCACAATAAACAACACACTTTACTGTCATGGTTAAGATATGAAATGTTCTGATGATGTTTAAGCATATTAATAACCAATTTTTGAGGTTTTAAAATTCACTAGTTACACTTTAATCCCAAATAATGAAATACAAATCAACCTGCTCATCACGATTATTTGTGCAACACTGCCAATTAATAAAAATGGCAAAAAGAATGTTTCCTATATAATGAATTCTATGGAACAGAATAGCCTTAAGGAGAAAATAAAGAAATTAATCCCTTCTGCGCGTCATATGTAGTTCCAAGGAGTCTGGACATGTTAAACACTGAGACATGATCCATCACCATGCCCTTTAAAAAATTATTAAATAATGATAAATGACACAAATAATTTCACATTCCTGCAGCTTTATGAAAAGTAACTGCATCATGCAAATAAAAATATACCATTACATGTGAAAAAGTAATCACAGTCCAATTGAACTACAGAAAAAAATACCTCAGAAACGTCTTTATTCCATTCTGCCTCGTGCTACTTGTATCAGTATTTCCAATTCCATTTGGGTTGAAGAGGCCCATGCCAGAATTAGAAGAATTATTGTTCAAATCAGCAGACTGCTGGAATACCTCTATTGTTGCCTTTGCAATATTGTCCAGTAAGTTGTTCATTTCAGCCACTGAACCAGAGCCCTGGAGTTACACATAAGAAAACTAGCATGCATATGTTTTACTCCATCCTCCAACATCAACGTGTTCTTGCTGTTCTTAATTTTTGTATACATAACACATGCTTCCAATATATACTCACAGGGTCCTTCAAGCACTGTTTGATCATTAACTGAAGTTCTAGCCAGGACTGCCTTAGCGTCCACTGCTCAAGATTCTGGGGAAAATGGAAAGAATTAATGCATTAAGGATACTGAAATGTGTCTTAAAATATAATAATTCCTTGCAGTATTCGCTCTCTCAAGAAAAGAATAATCATACAGAATAAAGGAATCTGTAGGGTCAAAAGGCTCCATTATGTACATTCACTGTAGACACAAATTTAAAAAAAAAATTTTTTTTTAAATAATGGACATCTGTGGTGGGGTGGCTGAGTCAGTTAAGCATCTGCTTTGGGCTCAGGTAATGATCATGGAGTGCCAGGACCAAGCCCCACATTGGGCTCCTTGCTTAGTGGAGAGTTCTGTTTCTCCTCCTTTTGCCCCTCCCCCTGCTCGTGTGCTCTCTCTTGCTCACTCATACACTCTTATCTCTCTCAAATAAAATCTTTAAAATAAATGAAATGAAATGAAGTGAAATAAAAATAATGCACATTCAGCCAGGCACTAAAAATAAAACAAGGATTTCTTCCCTCCATATCTATTCACCTAAGCAATCCATTCCAGAATAATTTCAATACTTTTTGACTAATATATTTAAGGCTATCCCTCCAGAAAGCTTATGTCTCATCTAAATACAGCAGACTTAAAATGTCAGTGTTTAATACTATGTTTGTATAGCACCTCCAGTATCTATATTTACCTAGCAATGAGGTGCAACAATTTCACAGAAGAGAAAATTAGAAGAATAAAAATCAGATTTGAAGTCAAGAATTAGCATTGAGCAAGAAAAATAAAAAGAAAAAGAGAAAGTGTTACATGACAGAAAAACAATCGTTAGACTCTAATCACTCACCTGAAGAATACGCTTAATGTGCTGTCTTTGCAAGTTGTCGCCCTCAGTACATTCTTTAATACCATGAGGATAACAGATAAGCTGCAGTAATTTCTGTGCTTGCATATTTGAAAGCACAGGGTCCAAAATAAGCTCTTTGTCTGTGCATAACCTTTCAGGTTCTTTTAAGCAATGTTCTCCTACCCATTCCTTTAAAAAAAAAAAAATCGGTTATTAGATTGACAGGCAGAGGCCTTCTACACATGAATGTAATATGCACTGAATCATGGTGAACAATGGAATACAAAGCAGTCAGAAATCTTCCAATAAAATAAAAATTGCATGAAAAAAATAGGTGGGAAAATTTTTGAAAACAAAATTCCTGGCATTTTGACTTCCTAAAAATACAAAGTGGGAACTTGGTTTTAAAAAGTTTGAAAAAGAATGCTCGCTTCGGCAGCACATATACTAAAAAGTTTGAAAAAGAAATATGCAAAAAGGAAAGAAAAAAAAGCTAAAGAAACTAAAGAAAATATTTGCATATAATGGCAATGATTCTGTATTAGTACATGTCTTCATTTTTATGTAATGCTTACTATATACTAAATAGAAAGAACAGAGTAAAACATTTAGAAAGCTGTCTTTTTTTATATTATACATATACTATTATATAAATATTTGTGCACATCTACTTTCTAAACAATTATTTTCTTAGGACAACTTCATAAAAGCACAACTGTTGGGTCAAAAAGTATACCAAATTTAAGACTATTGATACATATGGTCAACTGTCCTCCAGAGAGTTTTTAGCAGTTTAAATCCCTTTGTGCCTTTCATCATGCAAACTCTTATACTATAGAAGAAACCATCAACAGAGCTGATTTCGAATCCAGATCTGTTTCAGATGTAGCCTGTTTCTTAACTACACCAGGAGCCCAATGCTGAGTAACTATTAAAGTCACCTGTGGAGCTTGCTAAAATACCAGTGCTCAGGGCCCACCAAATACATATCTGATGGTGGGACCCAGATATCAGAAATATTTTTCAGGGATTAAAACTGTTTGACCGTTGGTGCTTCTGGTAGGGAAATAATACACAACTGCCTCTCATTATCTATATGACCATTTCATGAACTTCTACCCTAGTTACAACATGCTCTAATAAAAACATGCCCTTGTTAACATAATGTCTCCATCGAAATAGAAAACTGTATGTATGGTATGCCATGTTTTCTTTTTTTAAAAGAGAAATTAAAAGGAAAAAAAGGAAGATAAATCAAAAAATAATGAAACTGATCACCAAGGGCAGGAGAAAACACAGGATGAAAGAGACAAGGGACAGAGAACAAATCTCTCAGTACACCTGTTTGTGCAGCTGACTTGTAGCAGCATGGTAATCTGAAGCAGTGGAGAGGAAGAAAAAGGGAATCTCAACTGAATGCAAATAAAAACCAACAAAATCAATTCTATTTCAAATGAATAACATCCATACTGAAGGAGAAAGTTCAAAAAGATTTTTTAATACAATACTAGAAGTCCTTAGGGAGAAAAGAATTATAAACAAATTTTCAACTCCTTTCCATATTTTCCCTAGTGGTATAGGTGCAGCAATTCTGAAAACTATTTCAGGTGTAGTACAGAATTAAATAAATGAGTAAATGGCTGATGTTACTGGGAGCCAGGGTTCTTACTGTGGAAGACAATATTAATATGAAATTATTAGGGGAATGCAAAGAAGACTAAGTGGTGTTAATAGAAGTGGATGAATCAATATAAACTCATGAATATATACACACAGTTATGTATATGGATGTATTTTTAACTACCTCTATATGCTGAAAAGGCTTAGAGGCAATGAAACCTCATCATCCACAGTAATGAGCACCACAGGGCCCATATCTTGGTTTCTAAATACCATCCTCTACTAACTAGAACCAGAGTTCCTTGGAGGAATGACTAATTCCAGGTTTGGAATAGGGAAAGCACAACGTGGGCCAGGAATTAAAAATACTTGTGGTTTTTTAAAAAAAAAAAAAGAGAGAGAGAGAGAGACATGTCAAAATAACTTAAAAGCTATAATGAAAAAAAAAAAAAAGCTATAATGAAAAGGTTCACACTGGACAAATCTGGGACAATCTGAACATGAAAATAACTAAGGATTGTATACTATAATCCACATGGATAACTAACTAAGAATAAGGTGAAAAATATTAATAGTGATATGCTCTCCTGAGAATGCAATTCAAATTACTAACTATAGAGGAGTTGTGGGGAAGAAACAATCACCATTTTGCAACTCTCATACAAAGATTAGTTTGGACAAGAATCAAAATGAATGATCTATGGGTGGTGACATTTGATGAGGAGCAGGATATTTGCATTGTCTCAAAATGTCTCTCCCAAGACTGTTTACTGATTAAAAGGGTAAAAATGATAATGGTACAGCAGTGAAACCTTGAAACCATACACTTTCATCAAAATGATCACCACCAGGGAGGTGAGAATGGACATGTGACTTTGGGTGTGACTACCCTAGAAGAACATAGTATTACTTCTGTAGCATCTTGGCTAAGATTGCATAGCCTGAAGCTAATCAATAGAAATCTCAGACAAAACCAACATTATTGGGACAACTGAAAAAACTGAATGTAGCTGCAGGTGAGAAAAAAATTAGAGTACCAAGGCTAAATTTCTTGATTTTTGATAACTGCATTTGGTTATGTTAAAAAGTAAACACTAAGGAATTAAAAAGTAAAAATTCATAATGTATACCATCTACTCTCAAAAGCGTCAGCAAAAAATTAAAAAGTATATGCATCCATATTCACACACAAATAGAATCATAAAGCAATGTGGCAAAATATAAAAAATTGGTGAATCTGCATAAAGGGCATATACACTAGAGTTCTTATTATTGCAACTTTTCAACAAATTCCAATTTATTTCCAAATAAAGTTAGCAAGAAGAAAAGGAACCCTGATGTGCAAGTTTCCTACAACAGAGAACATTTCTATCATAACAATTATATAGTCAAAGTTAAAGGCAAATTAAATCTGAAAAATACCTGTTGACAGATAGTCCTCAGTACATATCTGGCATATTCTCTTAAATTGGCAGTTTCTATGGAAATGCTTTTCCCACAGGATTTTGGATTCTGTGAGGCAGTCCAGATATCATCAGTATTCCCATCACGTCGTAAACCCCTCATGGTGAAGTCATCATTCTTTAAAGAGCTGACATTGTTATTGCCAATTTTGGCATCTCCTGAATAATAGAACCACAAAAGCAAAATCACAGAAGTTCAAAATATTGCCATAAGTGAAGTAAAGCCTTGAGAAGTAAATGAAGCAAGACTTCAAGGAGTTAAAATATATGAATGGCATCATTATGGCATAGCCTGTTGTTCAGCAAGAGAGAATGGATCAAGAGGATAATCAAAAGAAGCCAAAGAAGTTTCACTGGACATGGGGGAAAAAAGCATATTCAAGACTTATTCCTTATTTCCTTTACAGAATTAAGTATGTATTCACTGAACTTGGAAAGGCCATTACGAGTCATACTTAATAATCAGAGAACATTGATTTCACCAATATTTCAAGCACAAATGTATTCAATATTCAAATTCATTTCACTTATAGACAAGGAAAAAATGGGTTACTCACCCTTCTAGATGTCCCTTTTCCATTTCTTCTCTTACAATGACTTATTTTCTATCCATAGGTCAAGAGAAAACTTTTGCCTTAGCCCACCTTACTATCAACTTCTTGACAAGAGAGATTTATTTCCCTGGGAATGGAAAAGGGCAATGCATACTAAGGAAGCCCTAAAACATTAGGGCATTCATTGAATAACCCAAGTCTCTCACTCTCCTCTCTGTAAACATCCAAATTAGAAAACCTCACCAGATCAACCTCTAATATACTGAGTCAAATTAAACTAAGAAAGGATTTTCCTCACAATCAAGTTCTTGGGAGCAGAATGTCTGAATAGCTGGAAATAAGAAACCCTCTCCAGCTGTGAAAGACAAATCACTATCATATTTTAAAAGTGAGAGAATATAATTTGATAATAAAGACTGCCAAATGACAACAGAGCCTCTAAACTTTTGCCTGTCCACCTACAGGATTATAAGCCTTGAACAAGAAAGTTTCTTGGAACCAGCAAATGAGTTTAAACGAGGCCACTTACTGCCTACTATGAGTAAAACCAAGCCTAGATCAGTGCAAAAGCCTTTTAAAACCCACAGGTCAACCAAGAAAAAGTTTTGACTCTGCTGGAAAACTTGAAAAATCAGAATGGCTTAGTGAATATTTATTCATAAAATTGTAAGAGGAGGGGAGGAATATATAATACTTCTCAGATCATCAGTATCTTATTCTATATTATCATATACTCCTCATTAAAATACACAAGAGAAAAAAGTAACAATTTCACTTCACCCATAAGAGTTTATTTAATTCAACAGAGCTCCTTGGGGGCTGAAAGATATGTACCAAAATTTAGCATACTTTCTCCCCACCTCTGGGGATATAAACAACTATTTCTACACCTTAAGTTAAAACTACTACATAAATTAAAAACCAATTTCTACAGAACAATTTTGTCACCCAAATTCAAAATAGATCCTGGTAGACAGGACTTGAGAAAACATTGGTAAGAACAGGGTGAGGTAGAGAAATCAAAACTTATATAAAAATAAAATCAGAGAAATAAACATCTCCGCCTAAGAAATCCTCATTCAGGTTCTCATTTAATTTAGATGGTAGGACAACAGAGAAGGTAAAGGAGACTGTGCCAGATCCTTCTGGAACTGCACAAATAATAGAACAAATAGAAAAGAGTGTTCAGCAATTACCTAGTCCAAGGCTCTGCTGACATCCAAATGACCTGATTCTGACATATCAGACTTGAACCCTTCTCTATCTACCAAGAACTGAGGTGAATTAAAAAGGCCAAGGAAAGCCAACCAAAGATAAATGAACTGGTTATTACACATGGATATTAAAATATAATTCTATGACTCTTTAAAGAGCCTGGCAAATTTTAATTGGAACTGGACCAATCCTCCAAATGAAGGGTTAAGCGCCTAGATAGCACTCATTTTGTTTTCTGCCATTCAAAGTCTGTATCCCCTTCTGTAGTCACACTTTCAACATTTGTTTGTTGAAAAGCTTTATGGTCCCTACACTTATTTATTAAGTAGATTGACCAACCATTTTCTTTTCAAACATCATCAGAAAAGGGAAATTTTACTTACTGAAATGAGCATTTAATGTTGGTTATATAATAATACAAGCTCCTAAGCTCAGAACAGAGGCTATGACCATCCACATGGTTCTACCTTTGTTTTTTACTATAAATTCATTGGCATTTCTATATATAATGATGTATACATATGTTTTCTCCAACCTTTACCCTTACACTACTGCAAAACCTAGAAACCATATGTAAATATGTATGTGTCTATATATAACTCTTTTCTTAAAGTGAACTTTTAGTAATTTTTTTAATGAAAATCTTATTATCCTTCATTGTCAACAAATAATATTCAAACAGGAGTATGAAGTTACAATGTTCTTGAAGATTCCTCTAAAACATTTCCTACCTTCTCAGTAGCTTCTTTTCTAATCAAAGAGAGCTCCTTCAGAACATAAGACAAAACATTTATTCAGTAAAGACCAAAAAAAGTTTCCCATAGTGGGAATTAGGCAGTATGGACTCAAGACTTCCTACTCAACAATTTATAGAATAAATTTATAGAATAAAAATGTCTTAAAGGATTATATTGTCAATGAACAGAAAATGCAGTACTACTACTCCAGGAATATATATACTAACAGGAGTATAAAGGATATCTTGGACATGATGGATTAAATTAACTAATATTGATTTATCAATAATATCAACATCATTGCAATTATTACCTAATTCATGAAAAACCTAAGGCAGAAGCTTATATACCTGTTCAGGGTCACAACAGAAGCAAAACACTAAGATTAAAACCCAAGTTTTCTGGTGTTGTGCTGTTATAATATATAATATGAACTTTAAACCTTTGGTTAGATCACTACGTCATCTGTGTCCATCACAAAGTGTGACTTATGCCAACAAATAAAAACAAAACCACCCTGTAGGTCTGAGAAACTATATTGTAACAAAATGAAACATCCTGTAGTAAAAATGCCATTGGGGGAAAAAAAAAATACTATATCTAAATTCCCCCAGAATTGTAGGTAAGGAGCAGACATCTCAAGCCCAACTGATCTTGGACTTGAAGAAAGCCAACTAATTTTGCCAGGATAAAACCAAACTAAACCATGTTTTACCAGTAACACGAATTAGAGTTGAACCTGAATACAAACGATTTTTCCTCTATTTCTGTTATTAACCAAGTTTAGTGTCAGGATAATCTTACCAAGCATCATAATTGCCTTTAAGACAGCAAACACGGCTCCCACTTCAATGCTGTTGTGGGCAGCAGCTAAGAGGTGTCTATCACAAGATGATCTTATTCCAGGGAAAGGTTTGCCTATAAAAAAAACAGCAGACCTTTAATGGTCTCATCACCATCATTAAAAATCTCTTCTAACCATTTACAACTGGCAGAGCCTTTCACTGTTAGACTAGGGGTCCTTAAATGCCATCAGCTAGCTTTAATCAAAGCTTTGTGGATCCACTAAGAAATACAGTCAGTATTCCTTTCTTAACCTTTTCTTTCTAATTATTAAAACAATGTCTTTGCTTCTTAGAGAAATGTATCAAAAAAATAAGAACCTTCATCTACATATGCTGATTCTCACACACACATATACTGTATGGAAATGATCTTTAGAAACATACTTCAGTAACACCCCAGAATTCTTCCTTATTCCTTTTATCTTAGTAAAGAGTAAATGAATCGTCATTGCCCTAAGCTGCTATGATGTGGTTCATAACCAACATACATAGTAGGTGTGAGAGGATCAAGCTGCCCACCAGCATGGCTTGGCCTAAGAGCAAAAATATTTTTATTGTTTATTAACTCCTGATTTGAGTTTCTCAATACATCCTGATATTGCGTAAATAGAAGGTGCCGACAGCCCACTCAATGCTGCACTCCTTCCTCACCTGCACAGCAAGCTCACCAAAATCAGGAAGGAAATGACAGAATGGACAGTCTACTTGCTCATTTTAGCATCTCTACCTCCAAAGGAAAATGTCATCGGGGTTTTTCAGCTGTCAGCTCACCAGTTGCTTGAGGTAATAAGCAGGCCTGGGGAGCTCGGAAGAGATGAAGCAGGAGTCGGCATGTCATCCGTGCCCCAGGCTCAGCATCTGCATCTCCACAAGCTAAGAGAGATTATAGAAGCATGTTTTCTCATGTACTCAAGGACATGTCTTCAGCTTTTCTATGAAGCTAACTTTTCCAGAATAATTTAAATATAAATGCTCCTTACAGTAAGAAGGAAGGCAGTAAGCTATGCTTTTTCAGGAAAACCAGAGGGCCTCCTTAAAAAACACCTTTACGTAGGGATCCACCTGACTCTGTATTGAACAACACGGCCAGTTCTACAATCTTTACCTCAACGCCACACCACCACCCGATGCATGGACCCTTCAAAAGTAGTTCTACCATCCAGAAGCCACCCCAAGACAGCCATCAAATAATCAGGGCGACTCTGGCTGTGCCGTACCTGCTGCCAGGAGAGAGGGAAGCGCCACGTGCTGCACGACGTCCTCCAGGGAGAAACACTGTCGTGCTATCAGAATAGCAATGAAAGTAGCTAATGAATCATGGAATGAAAGGTCACTCACCTTCAAGAAAAACATTGACATGTTTTAATACCTAACACCCTAATACCTTCAGGTATTATCTAAGATTAATATCTAAGAGAATGTAGGCAATACCAGTTAGATCTCAAGTCCCAAAATGACCCAACAGAGCGAAATGATAACAGAGTAGGTTTGTTATCCTCTAAGGACTATTTCTACTTTATAAGACAAAGAATGAGGTTTCCATATATCCCAATGCTATCAGGGGATACTGAGTTTTATCTAGAGTACATGTGACTGAACAAAACAAAAACAAAATCAAGAAATTCCTAATAGATATAGCATAAATAAAAAAATTTTAGCAGAATGTCGCATCATTTGTCATTTAAGGGTAAGATCATTAGGAAGCAAGGGAAAAAGAAGTTCCTCTAATTGAAAAATAAGCCCTGTTAATGTTTTAGAGTTCTTTTCAGGGATAACTATGAAAGATTCTGTAACATAATTAGTGTGGAAAACAAACAAAATTTCCATCTGACTCCTGAACTTGAAAGAGTGAAAGAGAGAGGAGGAGAAAGAGAGACTGTGAAAAAAGGAAGAGAAGGAAAATTAATGCATTCAGAACAAAACCTCTACCTATACAGACCTTAAGACTTTGGAAGAGAACAATAACAAAAACAAACTTAATAGCAGCCTTCATATTAACTTGTACCAATAACTATGGTTAGTGATTTACAAAATCAGCTCATTTAATAGCACGCCACCATGGGGCTCATAACTATTATTAATCCCAATTCTGCAGATGAAGGAAAAAAGCAGAGATAATGTCTAACAGAAAACAACCAAGAGGTTAAGGAATTATGTTAAAGATAAAAATTGGGATCTCTTCTGTCTGGAAAAGCAGGTAACACATATGAGTTTATCTACCTATCTATCTTTCAGTAACTAACAAATGGAGTAGAATTATCTACCTGGTCCTGAGATACCAGAACTAGAAAGTAAACCTCTAACTGGAAAGTAGAAGGTGGTTTGTAAAATACATAAATGTCTTCTACACAGAAGACACACCCAGGTATAACATGATAACTTCAAGAAGTGATAGGAAAAACAAAGGCTCATGACAGATTTAAAAAAAAAAAAATTACACATCATAGATGCAACCGGACATGCAAAGGAAATCAGTGATATATACTGGTTATCTCTTCATCAACTTCCAGACACAATCACTAAGAAAGACTAAACACACTAGTGAATCTGGGCCTGGACATTCTTAGGCAACACAGAGAAAGCCATATTCCTAGAACACATCTTGATCATTACAAAACAAACCAGTTCTCTTCGAAATGTAAACCGCTTTAGGTAGATTATGTCTTGTACCATGAGGAGCCCAAGGACCTTGGTAAAAATATGAACCAACAACTCTGAAGAGAACAGACTATATAAGAAATCTCAGCTAACAAAGATGGAAGCTCTTGGCATCTCTGCTGTAGATTAAGCTATTGTATTTATTTTGGTTTTTATTTTTTTAATTTATATAATCATTGGCAACTGCATTCTCGTTTAGTGCTTTTGGGCAGAGAAAGAAAAAATAATTTATGTTTTAGGTAAGGGTTAAATCAATTAAAAAGAATTACTAACTAAATATTTAATTGCACAGATGCGTTTTTAAATGAAAAAGAAAACTTACATCTACAGTGCAAAGTACATCATTAAACCCCCACACATGATTTGAAGAACAACAAAGAGCCTTCAGAACTCCCAGCCATTCTGAACTAAGAACAGTGCAGCAAGCAGTCAGCTCGGACGAGAAATTGGCAATGTCATTAATCCTGGGAAGAGGAAATAGAACACGTAGAAAGTAAAAAAGAAACAGGCACAAGTGATATACTTAATGAACACATACGTCACTACCATCAAAGTCATTCATTTCTAAGATGCAAAGATTTATTAAATACCCACTTGTTAAATAACCTGGTAGAACCTGGAACCCAAAATAAAAGCAAGTGGCTTCAAACGTTTTCTAATATTTAATGTTGCTGACTAAAATTAGTACAGATGCCAATTAACATATTTTTGTTCTTAGAACAAATCAGACTTACAAATTTACATTTTTAGGGGCATCAAAAGAATTAAAGACATGACACAGTGTTTTAAATAGGTAGGTAGGCCAAAATACAGTGTTTTAAAATAGAGGTATTTTTAGGAGACTTCCTTCCTCCCTCCCTTTCTTCCTTCCTTTCAAGAGAAAGCAGGAGCAGGGGGAGGGGCAGAGGGAGGGGAAGAGAAAGATTCTCAAGCAGGCTCCACACTGAGCAGGGATCTGACATGGGGGTCAATCCCACTACCCTGAGATGACTCGAGGGGAAATCAAGAGTCAGAGGCCAAACCCAATGAGCCACGTAGGTGCCCCTGATATAGGTCTTTTTCATTTGCATTTTTATTATATGCTTTTTTAAGTGGATAGTTAACTTATAATATATATCCAAAGCATCTCATGCCAGAGCATTCAGCCAGAATAGCTTGTCAGTCTAAGGAAATCAGAGTATAACGCAGAGATAGATTCAGGAATAAGTGGGGGAAACAAAAAGCAAACAACATCCAAATGTCACCCCAGGCAATTGCTAACAAAGTTAGTTTAAAAGTAACACCAAGGCAATGACTATGTTGTTAGATGTGAATTCCAGGGTAACCCAGCTCACCTTCCTGCATCCTGATGGCCCATACATACATTCATGAGCGTATTACAGACGAAGCTGTAGCGATTGGCCGCATTGTCACTAAGGATCTTGCCCAGCATTGAGTAATTGATGCTACGAGCTGAAGGATTCTCAATAAAATCCATCATGAAGTCCGGATCCCATCGCAAATTAGAATTCGCAGGCATCACATTATTATATATGGTTTGTTTAACTTTTGAACAGGCACTACTGGGGTTACAAGGAGAAAAGTGTTAAAAAAAAAACAAAACCCACACAACCAAAAAAAACAAAACAACAACAACAACAAAAAAAACCCCTAGAATAACTAGAAAGCTATTCAAGGATAGATTGAATGGCAGCAATTATAACATATTCCTAGAGCAGGATCACATCAGGAGGTCTTCAATCCAACTTCCTAGCAGTCTAGGAAATACTGGTCTAGCAGACAGGACTAAAGCCACCCATTAAATGACAGTAATTATAGTCTTCTCAGCTCTCTTTCTGGGCAGACAACTAATATAAAAAGTGTCAGCTGTCCCTAAAGGATACAAGCTTGCAATCTGGAGCAAGATCCGTTCAAAAGGATGAATATTTATTTCACTCTCCAGGACTTTTAAACAACTCCCGTTTTTCCCTGCCTTAACCCTTACCATCCTTTCTACTCAACTTTTCATTCATTCTCACTTAGTAACAGACTTAATTTGTTTCACTTTCCCACTAAAAATGAAACAAAAACTTGGTTCTTTGCGGGTTCCCTCCACCTCTCCATATGCTGAGTGTCATAAATGTGAAATGGACTTCAGCAAATAGTACAGCATTATCTCTTTTATGACTTCATTCTACCAATCTATTCATACCTGTCGTAGAAACCGAAAGAATTCTGCTTTATGCTCTCAATTTTTATAAGATTCAGCCTCCACTTTTCTTTCAGTCTAGAGACTTCTCTGGAGTTCACCCTCGGCTACCTCCAGCCTGCACTGCATAATTTTTCTAATATCTGTGGCTCGTGGTGAAGTCTCCTTACTCTTCATTTATAGGCTTCCTGTTTCATTTACTACACTCTTTCCAGATGAGCATGCATGCTTTAATAAAACATTAGCTGCTTTCCAGGTGACTCTCAAATTCTTACCACTCTCTGTTACAGACATATATGGAACTAAGGAAATAACAGAGAGACATTTTCTTTCTGAAATTGCATGTTCCTGAAAAACCTGACAGAGTAATAAAAGCAATACAGGCTTTGAGGCCAAAATGACTTATGTGCAAATCTAGGCTTCATCATTTATTAACTTATGATGAGGAATAATCAGTTGTTGATAGGAACAGTCATTTCCACTTCCTGGGAGTATGAAGAGATTAAAGAACCCAGTACAGTGCCTGGCACACAGCACAGCACACTCAGGGCAAGACATATGCCCCCCAACAGGCTACTCACACAGATTTAGAGATGCTCCTTCTGATTTAATCATTAAAATTACCTTATTAGCATCCTAATAGAAATCTCTCTGAATCACTAGCTTTGGTTTGACCATTATTCTTAATCCTAATTGACAAAAATGCCTGACTTGAACGGTTCCAGAGAGCTGTGCTGGTCTTCCAGGTGTTTAATCAGGAAAATGTGAACCAGGGCCTCTCCCTGTGAAGTGACACCGCACTGACCCTCAGCTCATTGTTGGTCTCCTAAACCTCCACATACCCAGGGTGCGATACTTGAATTCATTTCCTGAACACTCTTGAACTACCCAGCGGGAGCACTAGGGGTCAGTCTATTGGGGCTTCCTTGGGAAGTTCACTACTTGGTTTTAAGAACCAAATCCTGTATGAGAAAGCTCTCTGAAAACCAGAAACTGAAAATGAAAGCAGTCTGTAAAGTAGGAGTATACGGTATTTTTCTTATTACATCATTTCTGCGGAAAGATGTTTCCTAAGACCCACACAAATGTTCTACAAGGAATTGTTTGAAAACCTAGCTCATTTCAGGATGACAAACTCTCCCATTTTTTCCCCTATCAATACCATTAAAAATATCATAGGGGGTGGAGTTTTCATTCAGCATGTTTTTTGCAGTGCCTGTTAGGAGCCAAACACTCTTCAAGGTACCAGGATACGGCAGGGAAGAAAATCAAAGTTACTCTTTTCACAAAGCTTACTTCTAGGAGGAAGCCAGACCATAAATACATATATAATTCACCCAGTGGTAGCAAGTGCTAAGGTTCAGAGGATGACAGAGGGTAGGGGGAAGAGGCTGCTATTTAAAACAGGATGGGCAGGGAGGCAGAGCCGTGAATGCACTTTGGGGAGGGACATGTAAGAGAGGAGAAGAATCACATAAATGGGAGCAGCAAGTGCCAAAGCCCCAAGACAGGAGTGTGCTTAGAGTGAGTGTGAAGATCAGGAAAGAGGTCTGCGTGGTTAGCATGGAGTACACAGTGGGGAAGACGGAGAAGAGTAGGCTGGATTCTGCGGATCCTGAAGGCTAGGTTAGGACTTTGAATTCTATTCTGTGTAGATAAGAAGCTGCTAGAAAACTTCGAGTTAATCTTTTTTTAAAAGGATGACTTGGATAGGTATGCTGACAGTATGCTAAAGAGAGTTAGGGTGTGAGCTGAGAAACGAGTTAGGACTCTGCAGTAGCCCAACCAAGAGATGGTGGGGGTAACAAAGCAAAGATGAGCAGTCACATTCTACACAAACCTGGAACACAAATCTCATAGAATTTACAAAGAACTGTAATTGATGGTTCTTTCCTTACCTTCTTCTAGATGACAAATTTACTTTGCCACTATTATCATTCCCTTTGTACCCCCGCCTACAATTAATAATCAAAATTTCCTCAAAATAACATTAAGTAAGTATTTTCTAGCACCTATCTACTTGCAGAGCTAGGAGCAAGCGCTAAGATGGCAAAGAATGACACCCACTCAGGGACACCATCTGAAATAGTTCAGTGGAGGAAGCAGAGAAGCAAAGGCTCTGAGAAAGTAAGCATGCAAACAGCAGGCAAACAATGTTCCAAGTGAGGTACTAGCAAGTACAAAATACAGAGTATTTCCTCTCAAGTTTACCTCAGAATTACAATCATAGCTAAACAAGCATAGAAATTGGTAATAGGAGGTGAAAGTGACAATGAAAGATAATTCAACATGAATTCTGGCAGATACAATTATTATTGATTTTCATTATTAAAAAGTACAACAGTAACAGTTGGGTCACTACCAAATACAGGCATAATCCTATTCCTGTTGATTTTCTTCTACCCACCTGAAGAGGTCTCCAAATTTACTTCTGAGGTGGCTACATGACACATAGAGATCATAGAGGTAGGCTAAGATGCATCTCTCGGGGGAAGAACATTCTGAGGGGTTCACAACATGCTTTACCACACCACATAACCTGAGGGGAAGAATATATGATGAAATGAAACACATATTTTACTAATATGTATCTTATTGTTTGAATTCGTCGGAGTGAAAATATAAGAAAAAGTATTAGGTTTCTGATACTAATAGCAAAAGTCCACAATTGCATAAATTGTCACTTTTCTACTAAGATGCTAAAATACTAGATGATTTTTTTGAAAATTTGGGAAATATCATTAACACCAAGAAATTAAAGAAATTCATCAAATATGCTATGACTAGAACACTAGACGAAAGCTGTTAACAGAGAATCTTCTTCACTAAAAAGATTAATACATTCAGGTCATTTGCTAAGATTCTTAAGTCCACTCCTTTGGAAAAGAACAAGTCTCTAAATCAGTAAATCTGGGGAAATTCATTTTCAGTACCATGAGCTGGTTCTGGCAAAAACCTGATGAATTCATGATATGAGGTCACATTCTCCTTATTTATCCAAACTACACACAATTTTACTTTACCTTTATGTAAGAAATGAACCCCTCCCCCCTTTTAGTGACATTCTCTAGAAGTACTATTACTATTCCTTTTCTGTGCCCTTTTCCCCATATCAGAAGGATGGTCACTTTGGCCACAATTCATTCAACACAAAGCTTCATATAACAGACAAGTAAACACTGGTGGTCGATCCACCTCTTTGTAAGTCTGACTCCATGATTACCATCTTGTATTCTGTTATAGGGTTCAGTAATATCACAATAGTGTCATCGATGACTCAGATTATTAAAGCTGAAAAGGGCTTTCAAAATCCTCTGATTCAGCTTCCTCATTTTATAAAGAGGGAGCTGAGGCTCAGACAGGTGAAATAACTTGCCCACAGGCAAAAAGTTAGTTCACAGATCATCCAAGAGGAGAGCTGAGGTCTCCGGACTCCCAATCCTCAGCTCTCTCCAGGGGCTGTGGGGAGCCAGAGTGAGCCTAGACAGTCAAGGCCAAGAAAGACACTACAATCACAAATCCCAGAAGTGGAAATGACAAGACAATAAAGAAATGACAGTGATGCATCCCAAGCCTGGTGAATTGGTATCAGTGGACAAAGCCACCAGACCACTGATAAAAGGTATCAATTACAGCCAAGGTATCCTAAAATTAAGCAGAGAATTCAATCTGTTAAATATACTAACAATAATTTCAGACATACTCTAAAAAGCAGGAATTACATTGTGATTAAAGTAAACAAACATTTACTGAGATTTTGATAGATATCCATACCAGAGTAGCCAGGGCTTCCTGGATTTTTTTTCACTCATTAGAGGTAAGAAAAACGTTTTACACTAAGATCCAGTATATGCATATCAGCACAAAATAAGCTTTGGGGAAAACATTTACCTTTAGTATGAATGACAAAATAAAAATATAATATCAAATATAATTTTATGAATATTTACTAGATAATACATTTAACATGTCAAAATAAGTGATACTGAACTAAATTTCAAAATAACAAAAATAAAACTTGTCAAAACATATCATAATATTCATTTCATGACTAATGGGTTTCCAAACACAGTTTAGAAAGCACAGTATAAATCAAGGAGCACGAATGTGCTCTGACTTAGCAATCTGGGAGATCTATGAGCTATGCAATGTTAAGTGTATCACTTCACCAAAAACTTCATTTAAAAGCCCTGTGTCTCAGTTTCTTAATTTGTGAATGGTTCTAATTATGCAATTTCACAGGGTAGTTCAGGGCTATTAGAGAGTCCTATGTTTTCTGAATTCTAAAATATTTATTTTCAAACTTTTTAAAAATATCTGGAATGTTTGAGATTTCACTTAATGGTCTATGTGTACTATTAACGTGATAGCATCTCATTTTCCCAAAAAAGCTTCTGTTAAATGGATGGCACTCTAGAATAGATTATAAATTGATTGCATGTGCTAGATTATTAAAAACAAAACAAAAAAAAGTACTATAGAACCAAAGAACCCCATGCTTCTTTTAAATCCAGGAAGAAAAATGTCAGGAAAATGAAAAAGAGGGTTTTTTGGTTTTGTTTTAATATATATTATATATAATACAAAATGTATTAATACATATATATATGTAATTAGAGAGAAATATTATATATATATATAGAGAGAGAGAGAGAAAGAAGTCTTCGGTAGACAAAAAGGAGCTCCAAAGAGGTGTTTTGTCACTATATTTCTCTTGTCCCTGTCACCTCAACGTCTAATGGGGATGATATTAGAACTTGGTCCAATGGCACAGTAGAGAAAACTTCACCCTATAGTTCGAACAAACCAGAAACAGACTAAGAAAGTCATTTGTTCTAGATTAACTTCTGTCAAGATGGATTTAGTTTCTAAAAGAAATGAAATTGAAGAAGCAAATATCAACAACAATGCATGCAAAGCTCATTTGGTCTTGAATATAAACTGAAATTACATCAACAAAGCAACTGTCACTTATTCATCATTCATGATAAGCCATGGTTCAGGAGAGCAAATGACAGTGTTGTAAATGACTGGCTTATACTGATCGAAGCTAGGGGCAGGAAAGGAAGGCCTGTCTATTAAGAGAACATACTTTTCATGCTTATATTTTCTTCTCTGATCAATGTTTTCTGGCAAAAGTGGTCTTTACTGCTATCTTTTAAATTGAAACGAACACCTGTACTCTTTTTCCTCTTAAAACCACTACAATATTCCATCACAAATTATGCACAGAAAGTAAGAATGTGAAAAACCATCATGATGTTCTGTATACCAACCCTTCAAACACCTGGGCTGTCTGATCAGGATTCAGGATGAGACAGCTGTGGTACCGCCTGAGAACAGCCACGATGCACACGCACAGTCCCGTTGTGTAACTTCCTGCCAGGCTGGAGGATTTCAGGAGCAGTTCGGCTTCCACAACACTCAGTTCATTTAGCAGCTACAATGGGAGAAAAGACCAAATGAAAATGTAGCTGCCAAAATGAACTAGGAAAACATTTCTTTTCACAAGGCGCAGACACACCAAGTCATCCCAATACCATCTTATCACACCCATTATCCTGTTGCAGGACCATATGGACACACAGCTACAGTGTGAGAAAACAACCCCAGTGAACTAAGCTGGTTTTTATTTTTAATCCTTTACCAAATTCTATGGTTTTTCCTCTGTCTAGACATCATGGTACATAGAATCAGAAAGTATCCAGAGCTGAAACAGCTACCAAAACTTGATGGCAGCCCAAAGTTCTAGACCAGATGATTTCAGAGAACATCCCCACCTCTCACTTTTTCCTCTCTTTTCCCTTCTTTTCAAGAAAACAGAAGTTATTTATCATTACTTTCTTGTTATTAATAAAACACCTCCAATAAGAAATAGAAAATGAGTTTTATTTCTATTCACTAAAAGCAAGATAATAAATGAACTCAGGTATGTATATAAGAAATTTAATGGGACAAATTGAAAGATTTTTTTTTTTTTGCTCTTAACTTAAAATATACTCTACAATAAATAGTAAATAAATTTTCACCTATCCTTAAACAAACCAACAAAGGACAAAAATAAATCCTCAAGACCCTCACATTTTTAAATGACTTTTATATATTTTAGTGCCAGTTATAATTATTTAATTGAAAACTATGAACACAGCTACAATAAAAAACTAGTTGAATACTATTGATTCAGAATGTCTCTATTATTCAAAAATGCACTGGGTTGCTCATTTTAAGTTATATGATGCCTATCAGGTTGGCTTTCCTAAAAATGAGAGAAACAGGGTCTCTCTGACACCTGTATTGCGAAGTCAATCAGTCCATTGATGTTCAGCGCTGGCTCCATAAGATCAAAGATAAGCTGAATATGGTGTGCCAAAGGAAGATGATAGGATGTTCCTGAAGCAAAGCTCGTGATTTGTTCCAGCACATTGTTAGAGATCTGGGCAACCAAAAACAAAAACAAAAATTGAAAATAACTGTAAGATCAATATTCAAAATTATTTTAATTTTTAAGCAAAAAACTTAAATTTATATAATCTACTTAGAAGAAAGTTAAAACATATTCCCACAGAAACCAAAACTATGTACAAATCCAGTAACTTCCTTATTACAACTCTAACTTGAAGAAATAAGCCAAGTGCGCATTAAGATCTTAACCTATCTTAATGGTAAAACAACTACAAATGCTAATTAATTTCCAGATAAAATCTATCTGAGTATCAGTGGATTCATAAAACAACACAGATCTGGTTTTTGCTCACTTAGATAGTATTTTATTTTAGTCATCAACAAATTTCGTCCTCACCATAGCAATGTAGAACCAAAATGTGGTAACATAAGTATTGGATTAGGGAATATTTGCTACAATGTTGACTATTATCATAAGGCAAAAGTATTCGTAATAAAAATTCATTTCTCTGAAGAAGGCAACCTGACACTTAAAACTGAACTACTCAATAATTTGAGATGATTCCAAATATGTTTTTAAAACATATCTCTATAACCAAGTAAGACCAAAAACATATACTGCCATGAAGAAATTCTGAAGTAAATATGAATATCCCCAATGCATAACACATAGTTTTAAACAGGTACCTGAGACGTCACTTGATGCTGATCAAAATATGAAAGGAGCTGAAGTTTTGTGAACACAGTCTCCAGGGTCGGAAATGCTTCCTGTTTGTTCTTCCTGGCTTTTGGTCCTTCATCTCCAACTAAACATACAGTGGATACATTATTTTCCATTTAACAGAAACTCTTGATTTTCTCAGTCGATACTTTCTATTAAAGTATAACATACATGGGGAAGTGCACAAACTATGAATTTCTACAAAGTAAATAAACTCAGGTAATGAGACTCAAATCACAAAATCACATACCAGAAACTTGGATACACCCTTCAGGCTCCTTCTAGTCACCTCTCCGCCCAAGGAGATCAAGATCCTGACCTTTAAAGGCTTAGATAAGGAGTGCCCACTTTGGAACCATAGGAGAAATAATTTTTACATCCAGCAGCTTTCACTCAACAATGTGATTCTGAGAACTGATCCACATTGTTGAGGCAATTTTAACTTGTTCTAAAAATTAGTAATTCCTACTCATGGATAGTACACTAATGTGTGATATACCACCATTTATTTATTCATTCGAGTGAGTAGTTTCCAGATTTGGGGTATTAAGGGAAAGTACCTCTATAAACATTTCTCACTAACTCTTAATATACAATGACAACAATGAAAGAGAGAAAAAAATTCACCGAGGTCACACGGACAGAACAGAAAGTTCACAGGCATCTTGTTAGAGGACATTCACCATGATATTTTTCCCAAACAATTTAATATATTAAAAAAGAAATTTACCCAATTTTAAATGTTTTTAGGGGTAGCAAGGAATTAAAACTCTCCACATAATGGGAAAGTGCCACATTTATCAATTTAGCATAAAGAAGTTCAAAGAAAATTCCAGAAAAAATATATATAAATAATATATATATATATATATATATATATATATATATTTAAAAATATGCATATAAACACTACTTATCCCAGGGGGACTCCTGTTCTTCTCAACAGTTCTAAGGATAAGATCCAAAAAGAATCAGATCCTGTCTTAAATATCTTTAAACATTTATAAAGAAAATCTAAAACAAACAAACAAAAACAGAAAGTTTGGATTATATGATCTGTAAGATCATTTCTAACACTATGATTCTAAGTAGTCTAAGGCTACTGAGATGGGAGCTTCATCACTCACATCTTATTTGGGAAAGTTTACTTTCAGAGAACAAAGGTCACATTACAGATTTATTTTTTTCTATTAAAGACACAAATATTTCACTGAATGCAAAAAGATTTTGCTAAAGGCAAATGTAATGATTTTAGAAAAGAACATTAGAAGAGATTTTCTTTCAAATACAAGCAAGTGTTGTCTATAGGTGAAGGCACAGGCTTCTATACACCAGGATGTTTTCTTTCCTAAAGCAAACCAACCCTGATCCAGAGTACACAGAATTAAAAGGGGACGAGCAACAGAAGGTACAAGAATGCCACCTCTGTTAAACACCACCAAATCTAAGGCAAAGAGTAAGAACTAAGAAGTTCATTAAACCTACTTGATCTTCAATATCTATTCTCAAATTAAGTGTGGTCATTTGCCTTCTATATAGCTGCTCACATGTAATAAGCATGCTTAAAATATCCAAGTTTTTAATTTCTCATGAGCTAAAATCATTAATCCAAGGCTGAAAACTCACATCAATGGTCTTGGGTATAATATGCTGGAAAAGTGAAGTTAACATACTTACTCAGTTCTTCCTGGGACCAAAACAAATAAACAAGCAAAAATAACACACTTGAAAAAGTACAGCCAGCATGAGAATTCACAAATGCACCCTTTTTGGTTTATGCTAAATAGTCTCTATTTTACTTACATGTCGTTAACTTCGTAAAACCTCATACAATTGATTCTTGGCAATTTACATTCACTTTTTTTTTAAAAAAATCATTATGAAATTAGTGGTGGTTCTCAATGGACTAATTTATTTTAATGATATTTACATAAATAACAATGTAGTTGTAATCCATGGATTTTCCTCATCTGTTTTATGTTAATTTGCTTCCATAATACATTTTATTGCTCTTGCTTAATTTTGGTTTTCCTTTAAAAAAAAAAAAACTTTAAATCCTGGAAATTTTGGCCTTTGTCATGGTAAACTTCAACAATGTTTAAAAAAGAAAATGACAAAAGAAACCAATAACAACCGAAGATGACTGGCCAATGTAAACAGAAAATGAAGACTGACCATGAACTGGAACTGTTACTTGAACTCTGACACTTATGGCTGATGGAGAACACTTATAATCCGTTCCTCAAAACCATACTTTTATATGTAGCTAGAAATCAAAGACACATCAACACAAGCTGTTTTCCTGCCTTACCCGTTCTCCTCTTTGCTGCAACAGTGAGCAAATTACCATTAATCAAAAGTACAGCTAGTTAGCTTCTAGCGAGCATACTGTTTTAAGTAGTGATTTAAACTCTGACTATTTATCAGAAGAAAGCTAACTACAGCCAAAATTTAAAAATTTCTGATTGAGGAATTGTATCCAAAATGAAGGAAAAACAGGGGGAGCCTGAGTGACTCAGTCAGCTGAGCACTGGACTCTTGGTTTTGGCTCAGGTCATGATCTTCAGGTTGTGGGATCGAACCCCTGGGTGGGATTCCTGCTCAGGGTAGAGACAGCTTGACTTTCTCTCCTTCTGTCCCTCCCCACACTTACGCACATTCTCTTTCTGAAAAACAAATAAATCTTTAAAAAATAAAATAAAATGAGGTAAAGACAAAAATTCCCATTGCAAATATCTCTCCACAGTGATGGTTTCACTGCTGATATCTCAAAAAGCAGCATGAAACAACAATGATGTTCTCTTTTTGGAGCTCAAAAGTGAGAACTGCCTATTTAAGAGACTGTACAAAGATAGGATAGACTGCATGTAATCTGGCATTAAACACTCATTGTGAAGGAAGGAAGTAGGCTCAACCAAAAAGGATACCACATTGTTTCCTTCCCCTTCCCATCCCTAGAAGTCTTCCAAACCCAAAAATTCCGTAAGATTGGGAAAGACTCTCTAAAATTTAATTTCAATGAGACATGTATTACTGACCCTTCTAAAGAAGACAGTGGCCACTCGAATACGAAGAACACAAAAAGAAGTTTCAAATCTCTTTGCTAGCTAGTTATAGGGCTTCTAAATTCAACCTTCTCCATGCAATCCATTTCCTCTTTTCTCTTACAGAGAGAAACAGCAAAACAACAGATCAACAGTTTTTCTCAGAGCAGGTTCTTTGTTTCTGGGTTTTTGTTTTGTGTTTTTTTAAACCAAGCTCAAGAATGACAGGGCAACAACAACAAGGTTTCATTTCCCATCCACAACTACTGGTTGTTTCCTCACGGGGCCAGCGTGGTACAAGGTCCTTCAGTAACCATGGAAGGGAGGAGTCAGGGAACTGCTGTAAATCATCTGAAGTAATTCTTCCAGTATGTTCTAAAGATGATTGCCTCAGACATCAGACACGTGCAACACCACATTCACACTCAGAAGCATGTTGCCCTTATACCTTGTTTCTGCATGTGCTCCCCTACCGGTGGAGAGGACATAGAGCCATTTGTATTACTTCTCTCTATAGTTTTCTCTAGGAAAGATCTAGTGTGGGCAAGTTAAAAACTAAAGACTAGAGGCCCTGTGAAGAGGTTCATAAAAACGTCTGTATTTTGTACTGGCCAACAAAGCAGGGTTCCTTGAGTGGTTTATGCCATGTGTAGGAAGAACATTGTTTGCATAGAGGAAATTCAAACTTTTTTTCTTTGATTACTTATATAACAAATAAATAAACACCAGTAATGAGAGTGAAAAATATATAATGCTATCATATTTTACATCTTATGACGGCCTGATAAAATAAACAATCCTTAGAAAAGAGTAATTAGGCAAATGTGAAGCAGATAATTACAGAATTCCAATTATGCAATGTGGTGACATAATATAAAGGCATAGCTTCACTGTAAAAAATCTATGTCAAGAGCATGGGAAAAGACTATTCCAAATAAAGAAGGCATTATAGAGCAAAGACCCAATTTTCCTTTTTTAGTTGAAATCATTAGGTGGTACGGGTACTCACCACTACCCATTACAATTATTCTTCTGAATAATGAAAGACAAGATCAGCCACTATACTATCCTAAGTTTCAATTATCGTGCAAATGTGAGTAGAAAGAGCAAATTAAAGGCTTAAAAAAAGGGATGGTAAAGAATTGAAGAAATAGAACTTTCGAGACTAAATAAAGACTAAGACTAATTCCTTCTTCAATACTTCATTTATGTCTACTGTAGAAAATTTGAGAAGAATTTTTAAAAAAGGAAGTAGAAAATTAAAATTACCTATATGTATCTATAGAGCATGGTATTTTAATATAAGGATTACTATAAATGGAACCAAGGTCTTCAAATTTCAACATGCTTATTCATATTTCAATATGAGAGTCACTCAGGAGAGGAAGCACTCTGGTGACAGTGCCCTGTATGACTTTGATAAAGACCATGCTAAGAGGAAAGGCAAAAGACGGCGCGATGGGAACAAATGCATTAAGGCTCTTTACCCCCTGTCTCTGTGGTGCTCTTCTTATTTAGGATTTTCAAAATGTCTTTGGTAATCTTCTTCAACTGATGCCTCGCTTCGTCACGCTCCTTGCCCACTCCATAAAGAAGGATTGTGCGCTGGTTACATTCATGACTTGAAGATTCATCCTGAAAAACAGAAAATACGTTTTGAAACCCTTGTTTGCAGGGGTGGGGTTGCATTTCACATCCATGAAATGCACTAACCACAGCATCTCCATGCTGGCTTGCGCTGGTGGCAGCCCGCCCACCTTTCAATTCACCTCAACCTCCACTGGCAACACCCTTGTTTTTCCAGTTTGGAACTTGCTAAAGTTAAAAAAAAAAAAAAAAGTGCCAACTGACCTGAAGTCTTAATAGAAGCATTTGATGTGGGCGTACTCTACAGAGTAAGTTTTGACTCTTGAAAATTTTTTCATTGCTTAAAATTTGACATGGTAATAATTTCACATATTACAGATTATCTAGTCATACTTCTTCCTTAAGGAAAATGTTATTTCTTAGCAAGCTTGGTTTTCTATAGATGGCATCATTAAATATTTTATATTTTTATAAAAAATGAACATGCTAGGATCCTCAAGTACTTCGAGGAGAAAAATGTTCCATTGGCTTCCAACATGACTGTGTGAGGTGTATGTGTATTTATTTCCACAAAACAAAACAATAAAGAGGGCAGGTCTCATTCGGTTTGAAGCAAGTAGCTAGAAAGGCAAACATGTTCTACACCTCTGCTGGACCACCTCTGCCCCTGTTTCACAGACACAGTAAATTCAGGCACTGTTTCTAGCACAAGGGAAAAGAAAGTACTTAAGTGACAGCACAAGAAATACATACACATATCACTAAACACATCTATACTCTTGCACTTTCTTGGTAAGATTCCAAGCTCTCTGCCTCAGTCCCTCGCCTTTTCTTAGCTTTTTGTACATGCTTGCCTGTGTCAGGCACTTCCTAACAGTATCTAATTCTGAGGAGCTTGCATGAGCAAAGACTCTCCCATGGAAGACTAACTGCACTGTGTTCTTCGTGGCTGCAAAAAAGAAAAGAAAAGCCTTGAGACTTGGAGAATTCCAATGCTTAATTTGACTTCTTTAAAAAACAAACCAAAGACTCTGCCCAAACTTTGCCCTCTGTGCAAAGCTGCATTTTGTTTCTGCCCTCTTGAAATAAGAGCCTGTTTTCTCTCTCAGCTTCTGTCACTTCCCATCACTCGGTCTTTCGCACACACTTGCACTCAGGTCATCACTTTTCTTTGCATGGATTCCTTTTTATTAAACTCTCCCAGAAATATACATTTGTATACCCATTTGTGATCCATTTTGCTAAATATTTAGTAATGTTTCAGGTGCTTAAGTTTGCCTCTTTAAAAAAAGAAAAAAAAGCTAGGAGCAGGTCTCTTCTAGAAGTTGTTGTTATCTTGTATTCTTTGCATTCTGAATATCGGCACAGGCAATGATCCCTACATTTTGCTGCACACCTGAATGATCTGAGCTGATTATTAATCTCCAGTTTTTGTTGCCATTACAGAGCATTATTGATATATTTCTTTTCTGTCTGGTGGGATGTATACATAGGAACCCTGGAAGGGAACAGGAGGACACTGAGAAAACTGTACAAAACTCAGGCAGGGGGCGCCTAGGTGGCTCAGTTCGTTGAGTATCTGCCTTCAGCTCAAGTCATGATCTCAGGGTCCATGGATCTGGCCCCATATCTGGCTCCCTGCTCAGTGGGGTGCCTGCTTCCTCTTGCCCTACGCCTCTGCCCTTCCTCCCGCTAGAGTTTTCCCTCTCTCCATGCCCCTAGATAAATAAATAAGATCTAAAACAAAAACAAACCTCAGGCAGTGCCTGTCATGTGTCCTGGCAATTATTTTCAGTTAAGGTACCTATCAACAGTTTTAATGTAAACTTCTGTGTCACAAGTGATAGAAAGGGGTCAAAGTTACTGAACATCTGCTTTTAGAGTATCTACCTGTGTGAAGACAAGATGCTAGGAATCCTGAGACAATACAAGGATGAATGTTCCCTGTCCTCAAGGAACACAGATTCAGGATCATTAAAGTATTTGCAGAGCTCATCACAAATGCATAGATACTATGGCTCCCCCATACCAGTAACAGCCCAAGCTCAGGATAAGAGAGCGCTGTGACTGAATTCAGGTTGTGCCATCTGCTGACTCACATGGTCCTTTGAGTCTTTCTGTCCTAATGAGCCCTGAGAAAACAGGCTAATACCAGCTTCCTTTTGAGACTTATTTTTTTTTAAAGAATAACTGAGAAGAATAGATGAGAATGAGAATACATGAAGCATGTAAAATGTTTTGCAGCATATTAGACAGAACCCCCTGCTGTCCATTCAGATTTCTACAGTTCCACTTCTCACTTTCATGCACCTCGGATTCACACTGTACTGCATTACTCAACATTTCCTCAAGATGCAAGGGTTCTTCCTTCCTTTGCTGTTGCTCCTCCTGCCACCTAAAATACTTTCAACAGGCTGCCCCTCATACATGTAAGTGCTGTACACAATTACACCATCAGGTCCCTCACTGTCACCTCAGTTGGTGAAAGCCCACAGCACAGGAGCAGTAGGGAGGGGAGGGGAGCACTTGCTCATTTTTGAGCTATTTGTTTAATGTCTGTTGTCCCTGCTAGACAGTTTTGTGAGGGAGAACCCACAGGTCTGTCATATTCACAGTTATACTCTTCTTAGATGCCACTAATTAGGTACTAAATATATGCTGTTAGGAAGAAGAGCAATATGTTCTCCTTGGGAGGGAGGGGCGAACAAACAGAGAGGAGATATAAAGGAGATAAACAAGCCATTGAATGATACACACACAGTCTCTATAATTAATAGGATGAATGGACGAGTGAAGGACACAAGTCAGAAAGGAGACATTAACAACAGGGGCCATCGATAGCATCAAATGCAATAAGAAATCACAATAGATGTTGCCTCTCTGACTTACATATTTTTAAAAAACTACTTACGAACCTCAAAGGAGAAGTTTCTCTAGAGTAGTGGAGCAGAAAACCGGAAGCAGGGCTGTAGTAAGAGTAGATGATGAAATGGTAAAGGTGAGGGACTTACTGGTAGTTGGGCATGAAGCTTGAAAATTAAGGGAGGGGGAAAAAAAAAAAAAGAAAGAAAATTAAGGGAGGAGAACTACATTAGGACAACCAAAGGCAAACTCCTGTGCCAAAGATATGTTTCAAATAATTGAGTCTCTGTGAAGGACATCAAGATGGGGGTGGGGATGTGGAAGGAAAGACAGGGACAACTTTCTACCTAAATGGGTTGGGGGAGGCTGGTGAAAATACTACAGGGAAATTTGGAGATTAAAAGATTAGGAACTGGAAGAATCTTGTATCAGTTCATTAGGTCTGATTTGCTCACGTTGTTGAGCCAGAAGGAAAGTGAAGAGTTGAGAGTGAAGGAATGAAATTAAAAAGCAAGAGCAACATGGCCTTTAGCTGTTAAAGAACTACCCATCAGCCTTTGCATGGGGCCTCAAGACCAGATTTGTATCTGATAATTAATATCTTTTAGGTAAATCGTGAAAGCTGTTAGAGGTCTTCAAAGAGGAAATGCAGAGATAGTTTAAAAGCAATGTTTTTTCATTAGTCTACAAGATTAATTCATATCAACTTTTTGTACTTGTCAAAAATATGTCTTCAAATAGCAATTCATACTATACGAGAACAAAGTCAAACTTGGAAAATGGACCAAATATATCAAAAGGTATCGAGTTCTGCTCTTTCAACTAGGTATTAAAAACTCTCAAGTTGCATAGCTATAAGGAATATCAATGACTAGAGATTGGTACCAAAGAATTACTTTATTTATACCCTGAAGGACACACTTGTTGGTTAGGAAAAGAAAGTCAACTGGAGAGTAGAGAAGTCTAGCAACCCCCTCTTATGCCAGCCAACTGTTGTGCTTAAGTTGGACAGGTCATCTAACCTATAAACTAATTCCTGAAAATCTCAAGCTCAGGATCAATTTCTCTTTTTCTCCAGATAATATCTGATATTTACAAAGACTTAAGTGCTCAAGAAACTAAGAGGGTATGTGTCCAAAAGCTCTAGAAGGCTTGTAGGACTACAGAAATTAAAATAAATCTCTTGAACCAAATACCCTTAAGAAAGAAGAACTGGAGTTAAATGAATGAAATGAAATCTCCTCTAAGTCATCATCAAATCATAAGTGATTAGAAATGTTGCCAAAACATTTGTGTGTTCCTAAGATGTGATAATAGAGGTGAGATGATCAGAGATGCATATTCTCCTTTTACTTCTTTAGTACTTCCTGGTATTTCTATAGTGCCCCAATAATTGTAGAATAATTGTATTATTAAAATTAATAAATTAATGTTCTTTTAAAAAAGAGATAAAAAAAGAATCCCACTCTAGATGTGCTTCCTTTTCTTCCAAACACTAAGAAAAAATAGGTGAAGTAAATGCAATAGTCCTTCTAATAAAACAAATTACAGCATTTCATACTTCCCCAACACTCTGTAATTGCCTATGTTTCAATATTCAATGCAAACTTAGCATACATACATCACGATATAAATTGCACAGAGCACCCTACCCCAACTCCTGGAAAAGTAATAAAAAAAAAACACATTTTAAGACGTCCCTGGGAGGTGCATTCCGTTAAGCACTGAATTCTTGGATTTCAGTTCAGGTTGTATTCTCAAGGTCATGAGATGGAGCCCCATGTCTGGCTCCACACTCAACACAGAGTCTGCTTAAAACTCATTCCTCCCTCTCCCAGGTTCTCTCTCTTAAAAAAAAAAAAAAACAGATCTTTGAAAAAAAAATACTTTTTAAAAACCATGGAGCTATTTACAATAAAATTGTACGTTAATCTATTAAAGTGGAAAAAAAACCTGTTAAAAGAGGCCTTCAAATTATTTCTTTTAGCTGAGTTTTCCAAAATGCCACTTTATTCTCTTTAGAATAAATTAACTTCAAGTAGATATTACATGAGTGATAAGCCTCGGGCAGGTGTGTCAAAAGGGAGTGACATGCATGGGGAGGTCAGGTCGAGGGAACAAGAAATGAGCGTCGTCTTCTCATTCATTACTCTACCTGAAATGAAGTAACTTCTTTAAATCCAGAAAATAGGAGATTCCTTTCATTAGATTTATGTAGGAAATGTTTGTTCTACAATAGCTTATAGCCCATGGTATGGCTGAAATGACAGCTTTATCCAACAGGCTCAATGCATCCTAGGAGCACAATGCAATGAGTGTCAGAAGGTTGACTATATATAAAACACACACACAAGTTCTCCACTTTCAAAAGCAAAACAATCAAGCCAGGGAGGACAAATAATTGGATCAACATAGCATTCTCTTTTGCTAAATACCCCAAACCCAAGACTCCTTACTTGTGGAGTCTAATATGTCTCCAAATAAGTATGAAAATGGGTTAACTTCAATAAATTTCAAAACAAAAATAATGGAAGAGTACCCACTTTTCCAGGGCACCCGGTGGCTCACTCAGTTGAGCAGCCTACTTGGGTAGAGGCTGCAACCTACCCAGAGTTTCTGGTCCACCGGAGTTAGGTTTGTGCCCAAAAATGTATATTTGTCACAACTTTTAGGTGATGCTGAGCTAAAGTTCTGCACTTTAAAAATGGGGATCAAAGATGATTTAACATGCAGCGATGGACACACTCAAAATTCAGAAAAAACAAGTAACCAAAACATGTGTTCATAGCAAAGGCACCTACTCAAGGGGATCTACTGGGAAATAGAACATTATAGTTTGAAATACTGTATGTGTCTGTGTGTGAGCAAAAAATAGTATTTATATAAAGGTATTAGTGAAACAGAGATCTCTTAATTTAATGATATATTCCCCCTCCAAACAAAAAGCAAGGTTACAAAAATTGTTTATATTTAAATTCTATTTAAGAAAAGCAAAAAAGACACTTTATATAATAAGTCTGCCAAAGGATATTACTGTTTTGCCTTTTTAATGTAATTTTGGAATCTTAAAATTTATAATGAGAGGAAACTGTTTCACGTACAAAGACTTGATCAAACACAGATTTAAAATAATGACATTATTAACCAGGAAAAAAACAAGGAACAAGACACTTAACATCTATAACAAGCACACATTTTGAGTTAATGTAATTACTTGTTAAAAGGCAATATATCACCCAGCTTGAGCACAGTATGTTTTCACATAAATAATTATCTGAGAAAGCAAGCCTGCAACCTTCTCCAGGAAGCCGACTTCAAAAAGCTTGATCTCAACATGGATCTATCATGTGCATGGAAAATAATCAAAAGAACTCATAAAGCATCAAACTCTATGGCAGGTTTCAGCAAAAAGCAGCAAGATTTTAAAACTGCTTCTTAAAAGATGAATTCTTACCCACCCTACCCCACATTTCCCAGGGAAATAAAAGCAGAAGTCCTAAAAGGGGCCAGACGGAAACACTGTGTCTGCACAGCTTTGAGTCCAGGGTGTTGGAAGGTAATTTCTGACTGTGAAGTCCTCTCTTCCTCTCTTCATTTCTCTCTAGAACACTCAAGATTTACTGATGAAAGCTCAGCAGATACTTGATCATAAAGAGTAATAACAACTAAAGGAAGACACTAAAAGGAAAATACCAGATGCCATTCTGCAGGATGTACTAAATGCCACTTAATGGATACATTTAAATCCTCCTGAACCAACAGAGTAACCAGGTAATTTTATATATAAAGTATTGGACAAATGTATGTATTTACAAGATGATAGGTGTGTACATGTTTGTCAAGTTTTCTTAAAATGGGAAAACTTCAACAATAATCGATATTGATTCAGGTAGTTATTTGGAATAAAATTTCAAATACAAGCTGTATTGATGCTGTTAGAGACAACCACTAACTTCTTCATTAAATACAAACACACAGACACACACACAGCATGGAAATAAAACACAAATGGTCTTATTTTACCTCGAGTAGAAAGTGAGACTTATATATAGATAAATGGAGGTGATATCCTGTTATCAAGACTACTCATTAAATAAGGTGACATTCTATGCAAAATGAGCATTTCCAACAGATAATTTTCGAAACGATCAGAGAATGCACGAATTAAATAGCAGTAGCAAGGAAGCTTAAAATCTACCATCTTACCTCAATTTAATACTGAATATTGTTTAGTATTTTGATGTTAAACTGGGAAGGAGGTGTCAAAAATTAAGCCCTAATTGTGACACGAATCTTTTTTTCATGCCATGAATCTTTTATTCAATAATTAGACAGTGAAATACTACATTTGTGGGAATTTAGTATTTTCTCTATTTGTTATACTTAAGTTTTTCACATGGAATCTTTTTTTGTTTTGTTTTAATTTGGATATGTATGCTTTGAACAACACCATGTCTTATACTTTGGAATAACATTGATATAGAATCAATTCCATTTGCCTTTGATGAAATAAAAACGTTAATTAGACGCCCGATAATGTATTCAAGTCAAGTGTTAGTTTTCTTTTATAGCCCCCTGTTGTGGTATAATAACCTAGGGAACCAGACAAGGACGTGCTTTAATACTTTATTTTAGCCATCATTATATACTCTATAGACTGGAAAGTATGTCCTGGCTGTTTTGAAGAACAGTATTTGATGACCGTTTCTTTTTGTGTGCTGTTTTTGTTTTTTTTTTTTTTTTAAATAAAGGATATTCAAGAGAATGTATGCAAAAATTTCAAATACATTATGCAAAGTCAGAAATAAGATATATGTGGGTTAAAATATTTGGAACTAAAAAATTAGTCTGAGGCTGATTTCTGAATGGGTGACTGAGCAATATACAGGCAGAAATATCTTCCAATTACAAAGTTTTATATCTGATTTAATATTTAACAATAAATTCCCTTCAAGTGATTTTATACAAATTTCTTGCCCCTTTCTACTTTTAAATTCTAAGAGCCAATTATCCGTCATTTCTCCTTGGAACCCTTTGATGGTTATCAGAGTAAATGAAGCCCAGGAATAATGAGAATACAGAAAAAGTGACTGTGAATAGAAATTAAAAAAGCTAAATGGCATGGAAATGAAGCTGTAAAGGAACAAAGCACAGTCCATGTTTCCCTTCCCATTTCTATACACTGTCTGCATGTGCCTAACAAAAATGTCCTTTAAGAGACAAACATTTCACAATTGAGAAATACAAAGTATCTCTACCTTCACATAATGTACTTCAGACCATTTTATTTGGTATTTGCCACAATTAAGTATTCCGAGATTCAATTTTCTGTATTCTTACTGTCACAATAATTTTCGTTTCTAAAAACGGAAAGCTCCGTTTTTAGAAAAAGCTGTCCAGAGGGCACCTGGGTGGCTCAGTCAGTTAAGCTTCTGCCTTCGGCTCAGGTCATAATCCCAGGATCCTGGGATTGAGCCCACATGGACCCCCAGTTTGGGCTTCCTGCTCAGCGGTAAACCTGCTTCTCCTTCTCCCTCTCCCTCTGCACCCCCCTCCTGTTGTTATGCTTGTGTGCGCTCTCTCGCTCACTCTCCCCCAAATAAATAAACAAAATACTTTTTTAAAAAAGTTACACAGAGAGAAGACCAAAATCGACAGTCTGGGATTGAAAATAACCATCCCTACTCTCCTCCCCTAGGTAGTGAAGAAGAAACACGAGCCATGGACAACCTCACCTCTGTGGCTGCAAATGGCAGTTTATGCGCCAGAGATTACAAGATCACACAGGTCCTCTTTCCGCTCCTTTACACTGTCCTGTTTTTTGTTGGACTCATCACAAACAGTCTGGCTATGAGGATTTTCTTTCAAATCCGCAATAAATCTAACTTTATCATTTTTCTTAAGAACACAGTCATTTCTGATCTTCTCATGATTCTGACTTTTCCATTCAAAATTCTCAGTGATGCCAAACTGGGAACAGGACCACTGAGAACCTTTGTGTGCCAAGTGACTTCTGTCATATTTTATTTCACAATGTACATCAGTATTTCATTCCTTGGACTGATAACTATTGATCGCTACCAGAAAACCACCAGGCCATTTAAGATGTCCAACCCCAGCAATCTCTTGGGGGCTAAAATTCTCTCTGTCATAATTTGGGCATTCATGTTCTTACTCTCTTTGCCCAACATGATTCTGACCAACAGGAGGCCGAAAGACAAAAATGTGAAGAAATGCTCTTTCCTCAAATCAGAGTTTGGTCTGGTCTGGCATGAAATAGTCAATTACATCTGTCAAGTCATTTTCTGGATTAATTTTTTAATTGTCATTGTATGTTATACACTCATTACAAAAGAACTATACAGGTCATATGTGAGAACAAGGGGCGTAGGCAAAGTCCCCAAGAAAAAGGTAAACATCAAAGTTTTCATTATCATTGCTGTATTTTTTATTTGTTTTGTTCCTTTCCATTTTGCTCGCATTCCTTACACCCTGAGCCAAACCCGGGATGTCTTTGACTGCTCCGCTGAGAATACTCTGTTTTATGTTAAAGAAAGCACACTTTGGTTGACTTCCTTAAATGCATGCCTGGATCCATTCATCTACTTTTTCCTCTGCAAGTCCTTCAAAAATTCCTTAATGAGCATGCTGAAGTGCCGCAATTCTGCAACGTCCCCATCCCAACAAAATAGGAAAAAAGAACAGGACGGTGGTGACCCAAGTGAAGAGACTCCAATGTAAAACACCTGAGGTAATATTCCAACCTATTAGCGTTTGGAACATCCAAAAGGAAAGCACTGTGTAAAAATACCGACTAATAGTAAGCTGAGTTAGTAACAATGACTCTCTAAACAAGTAGTAGAAAACAACGGAAGTCATTTTCATTTACTTATCCAGTAGTAAAAGCTGTCTTAAAATGTAGAAAAAGAAACCTAACATGTAGATGTTTAGCAAAATGAACTGTATCTAATCATCGTGGTTAAAAGCCAAACTACATGGAAGTCATGATTTGTAAAGTGTTAGCAATGTGGGTGACCATAGGATATCTGTTGTAATTTTTTTAATACATTATTGAACACAGTGTAATTATCAAGTTATAATCAACTAAGGAAAAATGATAAAGCTGATTTAAAAACTTCCGACTGAAAATTATACTGAGATGTGCATACACTCTACTCCCTGACCAAATGCTGATCTATTGTGATACTCATTATAATATTTTAAGTGGGACACTTAACAAAGACTATAAAAACTACTAACTTCTAACTATTAGCAAAAGCCTAAGAAATTTAAACTAATTGAAATGGTAACTGGACTGAACTTTTTAAATTTTCATTAAAAAGATAGGTTTTAAAATACTTGTCCAATAAAAAGAGCAGAAATAGCAAAATTTATTTTGCTATTTATTTAAAAGTTATATCTATGACCTTGTAATACCGAAAAACTCTTTGAGTATTTCCTTAATCCTAGAGAAACCAATTTTATTAATGGTAAAATACCATCATTGCCACTTACCTTTATTAACTAGATTTCAGAAACTACCTGCTATTTGGGTTAGTGAATATTGCTTCAGTGAGAAAAACAAATGTGAATATGCGGTTGCAAAGCATAACTATTAGCGGAAAAGTGGATAAAATGTTTCTAATTACTGGTTTGTCACTCGTGTGAAATATCAAAAAAAAAAAGTATATTAAACTCTAAATCACAATTTGTTGGAATTTCTTTGCTCAAAAACATTAGATAACACAGCTCACCTCTTATACACTCCTGTATCAAATATCAAACCCTTGTAATAAAGGATAACTGCAGAAACTTTTATGACACATCACTGTTCAAAGTCTCTAGTGAAAGTACCATAACACACCAATTAGTTCATAAGTTAATGATAATGAAATATGATTCTACACAAGCCGTAGTCACTATTTTTAGTACAAACAAAATATATAACAGACTTGGAAGCTGGTATTATTTATTTCAATTATTTATGATCCCCAGAGGTGATTCTCAAATATAAGGCATGGATACCAGTATCAAAATATGATGAGAGGGGGGAAAAACAGAGGGTGAGTTGCAGTATATGGAAGTCCACTGAACTTAAGTATTTATCAATTTTTATCTAAATCCTCCACAAATTCTGCTGAGCTAAATATCAGTGCAAAGTTGAACTCGCTCAACTTTCTAAATGAGATCTATTCTCAAGTGGTTCCATTTACTTCCCCGGCACTTCTACAGGCAAGCACTGCGTGTTAGAGGTGAAGCACAAAAAGAAATGCGTCAAAAATGAGGCATGTTCTACATAGTGCTAGTCTACATTCTAGCCACGGAGACTAACACAATTCACTTTAACATCACATGTTAAGTGTGCAGATTCTGTAAGAACAGCAGAATAGTTAAAATAGAAGAAAACCAGAGGCCAACTCATCTATCTTCTTACTTTGCATACAAGAAAAATGAAGGGCAAATCCACCCCTCAACTCATCTGAGTCGGGGGTTCAGAGTGGGTTAAAACTGACACCACGGTGCCATGACCACATGAACTGCTGAGAGACTGCAGAGTGGGCAAAGACTTTCCCAAATAATCTTTCCCTTTGTATGAAATTAACTCACTGAGAGGACAATTTCCCTAACAGAAAGAAAAAAACAGAAAAACAGAAATGCCAATGGTATTACAGTATTAAAAAAGAACTATAAAGTGTTCAGAATTACCTAAGTTTTTATACATAAAATGAAAAAATTTACATTAAACTCTAAATCACACTCTTTTGGGAATTCCTTATTCAATGACATGACACAGCATACACTCCTATATCAAAAATCAAACTGAATCTACTCAAGATGGACCGAGGGATCAGTATTTACAGAGTACGCAGGACACACAGAATAGGTCAGTCACTATTTCCAGGTTTAAGAATTTTAATATACATAACAAATCCCAGATTTCATAATAACTTTAAAAAAAAAAAAAAGAAGCCAAATTTTGTAGACTCAGATCCAGAAGTTGAAAAATTCAGATGAGACAAACAAAATGTAGCCTTGTTAATAGCCTTGGAAGCTAACAAGTCCGAAGGATGCTGGTTAGGGGCAGTTTGATATCACAGTGGTTTTTACAGAAACAGTCTAAACCAGGTGTGGCAAAGTATAGCCTGCAAGCCAAACCCAGTCCACTCTCCCTTTTTGGATCACCGACCTAAGAATGGTTTTTACATTTTCAAATATCAACAGAGAAAATACTACAATTAAAATTTCATGCTGTATTAAAGTTATATGAAATTCCAGTGTCAGGGGCCACAGTAAGGTGTATTAGAAACAGCCACCGCACTCAGGTTTTATCCGTGGTTGGTTACCAGCTCCAACAACAGGATTGAGAAGCTGGGTTGTGGTGAAGACTGCATGGCCATAAAATCAAAATATTTACTCGGTGTTTCTTTAGAAAAGACGATTGACAAACCCTGGACACCAGAACTCTAAAAACAGGGAGAGAACAATCACAAGAAGAAGCCACTATTCAGGCATCTAAGTGTTTCAGCAGCTTTACATTAAAAACAAACTAAGAACCGGGGGGTGGGAGATTGGGGAACCAGGCGGTGGGTATTAGAAAGGGCATGGATTGCATGGAGCACTGGGTGTGGTGCAAAAAGAATAAATACTGTTACGCTGAAAAGAACTAAAATAAAAAATAAAAATTAAAAAAAAAAAAAAAAAACCTAAAAACTATAGATTCTGGTGCCGGATCTGGGTGATCACTGTTGACTGGAAATGCCCAAAGTGAGATTACAGTGATGCCAGTTGGAACTAAATATGTAGAAATGCACATAGAAGTCAGTAAATAAAGAGAAACAGCCTGATTTTTTTAAATGGGAAAAGGACATAAAAAATCAAATTCCAAGAGAAATACAAATGGACATTAAAAATACAAAAAAATATATACTCTCACTAATAACCAAGTATATTTACATTTAAATTGCATGGTTTTTTCTTTCCACCTATAAGTTTAGAATTGTTTTAAGAGATTTTTACAACAGTGTTGAAAGGAAAAATCCCACTCAGTGAGACTGTAAATTGGTACAATCTTTCTGGAAATCTATCCGAAAGTACCATTCAACATTTTGCTGCACAGCTTTTGTCCAGCAATCTCACTTCCAGGAAATTTTCTACAAATACGTTGAAACAACTACACAAAAATATATGGACATACATGTGATCTACAGTATTGTTTTTAAGAGAGAAAAATTTGGAAAAAAGAAAAAACATGAAATGTCAATCGGTAATGGCTTAACCAAACTATGGTAACTTTCTATAGTATAATTTAAAAAAAAAAAAAAAAAACAGGTAAATCTTCACGGACTAACATGAAAAGAAAATAAAGATCTGGTATGTCAATAAAGGTAAATATATATATTTGCACACACAGGTATACATATGCAAGGGGAGATTAACTGTCAGTTTCTACTATACATATGCTTATATTTGAATTCCTCAAACTTGCTTATCTTTTTTAATAAAAGAAAACAGGTATTAATATGTTTAAGGTAATACTATGACTTCATTGTTTCTACTTATCTGTAGAGATTTTCTAATACTGATTTTACTTATAGACACTTCTACAGTTAATGTTAAACTACATAACTTGTTTTAGCTTATTATTATTTCCACTTTCAGTTAATCCCGTGTGGAATTTCTTAAACAATTTTATGTCATCTGAGAAAGTACCATGCTATGATCTGATGGGAAGTAAAAGGCTCTTTTTGTAAAAGTTCCCACTATGACTTTCATTCCAAATCAAAACAAATACTGCCTCATCTTTTCAGATATTATTTAGATGGTACGAGTTAACCACATCAACAGGAATCTTTAGACTATTAACTCTGATCCAAAGGAAAATCCCAAAAGAGACTACAAATGACAAAAATAATTTATTGCCATTTGGCAGGCTTCTAATTTCTATGAGCTCTCAATGTATCTTCTTTAATTCTATCCAGATCACACCACTTGGAACCATTTTATATTTTCAACCATGTAATTCACCATAAGGGAAAAAGTTTCACAAATTCATTAAACTTTAAATTGAATGTTACTCTTCACTCATCAATAAGTAATACAAAGCCCAGAAAGTCTAGAATCTAGTAAACAATTCCAGTTCACACGGTGGTTTCTGACAGTTGGGAGTGTGAGGCGGCCTCTGAGCATGACCTCTGAATCAGACTGCGTGGGTCCGAAGTTGGCTTGAATGCATCGTATGTTCAAACTGCTTAACTGTTTGCCTCAAAATGGGACCAATACCTGAGGATTTTTGTTGAAAAGTAAATAAGAACATATTATCATTTAGAGCAGTATAACTACTAGCTATACAAATTTTATTGGTTTTGACTACATATAGGACTTAAAATTTGGTTTCTTCCCATTTGGCAAATTTCTAATTTTGGGGACCTTTCATTTCATCTTTGATTTTTCCCCACCCGTCATTTGTGATCTTTCCCCAAACGTATACATGGTATCCCACTTTTAACTTTATTCAACAAGATACATACTAACATCTTCTACATGACATACATTAGTCTGTGCACTTGGTGAATTTTCACTCATTTCATTTCCTGAACAACCCAACAAAGTAAATACTATTATTTATTTTCATTATAAGGAGAAGGCAACTATTTCACAGAAAACATAAATAATTTGCCCAAGGTCACAAGAAAATAAGAGCTGCAATAAGAAATTGAACCCAGGCATTCCAACTCCTGAGACAGTGCTCCTAACTTCTCTGCTGGGCATGTTAAGCACATGGACATATAGCAATGTGTGGTCTATTGGATATTTAGTATGGTCAAACATTTTGAAACTTGCCCCATTTGAAAGAACATATTCCTTAACTTCAGAAATGGGCACCGTTAAGTCCGTTCCTCTTTTGAAAGTTTCCCACACTTGGACATTTTGAAAGTTGACCAAAATGTGATTTCCAGTTTTCATATTATGAAATTTTCTTGTACAGCATTTCCTTATTTAAACTGAAACTATTCCAAACCTCCATCTAGATAATGGTTTTGGAGATTTAGGGAAATTTTTACTTAATTATGTAGATCAAATACTTCTACTTAGAAAGTAAAAATTTCTCCTCCACTGAAGCAAGCAAGAAGATGCATGTTTAAATTATGTCCCATCACAATAATGAAATCCAGAATCTGTATTTCCAAGAAACAATTTATTTGAGTCAAACATACATTTTTTAAACTGTGCCACATTTGGTAGTTCCCACAAAATTATCAGGCATCCTATTGCCTCATGTTTTAAACATCCAGTGGAACATGAAATTTTTCTTCTCAGAATCCCGAACCAGGCGATCCCAAAATTCTCCACCAACACAACCCCAGTCTGGTCCAACCCTGTCATGAAACGTGCAGTAAAAACTATGATGTGAAACTCCATGGAGAATTCCACATTCCCCTCATAAGGTCCCTTAATTTTCCCCTTCCCTTTATCTACCTGGCAGGGAAACATTTCGATTCATGGACAACAAGTGTCTCTACATAAAGCAGCAATTACACCCTTTCAAACTTGGAAGAGATTTAAACGATACATTTTATAGACTTTGGCCCAAGGCTGACTGATGAAATTCCTGAGTCTTTAGCAGTTCACATACAGCATTAGATATAGAGGAATTTCCAAAAATGGTTTCTAATGAGTGAAATTATCTCTACTGAAATGTGCAGTTCACTCACCACTGCAGGAAGGGGTGAATGTTTCTTAGTGTTTCCTACATACCTGCCACAATTCTAGACAACTGACACTCACTTTGTCTTCTCATTAACACCATGAGGTATATACTCTCATTACATCCAGTATATAGATGAGGAAACTGAGGCAGAAAGCTCTTAAATCATTTGTCTATAATCTAGCACCCAAAAATTGCTGGATCTTGGATTCTAACCCCCCAAATCTGTGTCTAACAGCCCTTAACTTTTGGAAAATATGTCTATCTCTCTGAGATAAAAGACCAAAAGACTGAGATAAATGTAAAAATAAGAGGTTATCCTACTGAACACAGATTCCTGGACAAAGCAGTCTACAAGAGTGCAGATGATGATTCTGATTTTAGAATCAGCACTTGCTCTCTCCTCCATGGCTGTAGTTTGGGACAAACTTATTTTTCTCCCACCTATTATTAAATACAAGAGGCACTCAAAAATTCCACTGACTGTGTAGATAGAAAAGATAAATTGCCAAAAGGTACTAGATAAGAAAATATAAAGTTATTCAATTCACAGTAGATTAACAGCACCTAAGTTTCATATAAAAGAGGCTTATTAGAAAATCTGCAAAGCTTTGAATATGAAGACATTCTAATTGATCACATTACACACGTGAAAATGAGGAAGGAAACCCGGTATAAGAAAGCAGAACAACACTTGCCTCACATGCTCTCCATGGGCCAAACCAAACACTGCCTCAATCAGAAGAAACAGCTCAGGATTCTCCCAAACAAGGTAAATTTCAACTTTTATTTTGAGTGGGCTTGCTTATAAGAGAAAGAAAATGTTCGGGGCGGGGAGGGAACGCTTTAAGGTAGACATTCAAGAAACTATAGATTATATAGAAATATATAATATGCAGCTATCTGACATGAATTATGCCTTCTTAAATGGGTTTTGTTTTACTGCATGTTAAAAGGAGCACTTACAAAGGAGGTAGAACCTGTTATTTGGATTTCATAAGGATGTAAAAGTAATGGTACTATTGCAGGTCCCAAAAATGTAGTACGTGTTTAAAAAACCCTAGCTAGAAACAATATGTGCCTTTTCAACTCCTCTACTGAATGCGATGAGTAAATGTAAGGTGTTAATATGCTACACACCTATGTTTAAAAGACTGCTTTTAAACACAGCACTCCGAAAATTATGAAATGCTTGTTTCCCTTTGTGTGTGTGGTTATCTGTGATAGCGGACACTGGCAACCATGAACACCACAGCGATCAAGAGCTTCAATGGGTCTGAGCCGTGCCCCAGAGACACACGGGTAGCGCAGTTGGTGTTCCCAGCCATCTACACGGTCGTGTTCGTCCTCGGCATCCTGCTGAACACTCTGGCCCTGTGGGTGTTCCTTCACATCCCCAGCTCCTCCACCTTCGTTGTCTACCTCAAAAATACTCTGGTGGCCGACTTGATAATGACGCTCACGCTTCCATTCAAAATCCTCTCCGACTCACACCTCGGACCCTGGCAACTCCGGGCCTTTGTGTGTCGTTTCTCTGCTGTCATCTTTTATGAGACCATGTATGTGGGGATCATACTGCTAGGCTTTATAGCCTTTGACAGATTTCTCAAGATCATCAGGCCTTTTGGAAAATTCTTCGTCCAAAAACCTGATTTTGCAAAACTGGTCTCGATCCTCATTTGGCTCCTTTTGTTCCTCATCTCTCTGCCAAATATAATCTTGAGCAATAAGGAAGCAACACCGTCATCCGTGAAAAAGTGTGCCTCCTTGAAGGGCCCGCTGGGGCTGAAATGGCATCAAGGGGTGAACAACGTATGCCAGTTCATTTTCTGGACTGTTTTTGTCCTAATGCTTCTGTTTTATGTGGTGATTGCAAAGAAAGTATACAACTCTTATCGAAAGTCCGGAAGTAAGGACCGCAAACACAACACAAAGCTGGAAGGTAAAGTATTTGTTGTCGTGGCTGTATTCTTTGTGTGTTTTGCTCCATTTCATTTTGCCCGAGTTCCATACACTCACAGTCAAACCAACAGCAAGACTGACTGCAGGTTGCAAAATCAATTGTTTATAGCTAAAGAAACAACTCTCTTTTTGGCAGCAACTAACATTTGTATGGATCCCTTAATATACATATTCCTGTGTAAAAAATTCACAGAACGCCTACCGTGTATGAGAGGGAAAAAGACCACAGGATCAACTCAAGAAAATGAAACCACTCAGACAGATAATATAACTCTAAACTGATAACTTTATCATGACTACTTTCTATTTACTTCAAAAGATAATTGATTTGGGAATCAAATTTAAGCAGTGAAAGAAAAACAGATGGGATAAATGCTTTCTTACATGTTATTACCCTGGTTTACAGAAAGGATTATACAAATTTTAATTCCACATAGACCGATTGATGAGCAGAATGAAGTATCATTCAGAGAAAACAACTGAAAGCAAAGTGGCCGCTAGAGGTCATCTTTTTGAAAGCATTCACTTGCATTTTAGAAAACATTATGGGTAAATGTAAATTACTAAGAAAGACCCTTCCAAAACACTTTCCCACATTCTCTGACATACATAAGTCAAACAACACTACTGCTTTTGTGCCCTACAGCTGCTGATACTTGCTGATTTAAAAACAAACAAACAAACTTGAAAATCCTTGGATGAAAGCTGAAGCTAGTAGTTGAAAGGGATGCTGGATATGGAGCATCTGGGGAGCTGAAACAGGGTCAGAACACCCTGAGAAAGCCTGGATGAAGGAATTTCCCCTTATAAAGAGCCTCTTCCAGTATCAAGAGTACTGACATTTCAGTACTCCATAGGAGGCACAGATGATTATTAAGCCACATAAAACATCATATTGTAGTGCTTTGCATATGTCTTCAGTGTATAGAATTTAAGGGCAAGAACACAGGACTGATACTCTCTGGAATTCTCCCTCTGCCTGCAAATACTCTAATGGCAGTTGAATATACCAGCTACTGAACAAACCCTGCCTAGGTCACAACCTCTACCCAGATGCTCACGCCTCTGGCGGAAACTACTCCTCCTCCCACTGTTTGGGCCCCCGGGGCAGATTTCCCTTCACTAGTTAGCGATATCCCTAACTGCATCCCTGAAAGATGACTAGGATTCTTTAAGAAAGACAATGTATTTTAAAGACTGAAACCATGTCATGCTTTCTAGGTACCTCCCACAATATTCCCCACAGACCATGAATTACAACTGTTTGAAATACAGTATGTCATTTTTGTGCCATTCTGGGCACATTTATGGAGGGAATGCTGACCCACAATCATTAGCATCCATACTGGGGAAATTTAGCAAAAGATGGCCACCTGTTGGTACTTATTTACCTCTACATTTCTTCTTGAATTCCTGTGTGCTTCAAAAAAGCTAAAATGTGTTTATCTAGAATTGTAGACACGGATTTATATCTCTAGAGAAAATGCACAGAGGAATAGTCATGCTCTGTAAATGTGCCTCTGGCTCCAACACGATCACCATAGCTGAAACCCAGTCCTCTTCCCACGTCCTCCAAGGCCCTGAAGGCCCTGGAACTTCCTGACCTTTCTGGCCTTATCTCCTAACTGCTCTTCCATCCCTGGAACATTACACTCTTATGGATGTTTGTAACTGTCAAAACATGCCTTGCTCCTTTTCGTCCCTGGGCCACTCACTGCACAGGTAAATCTCCCTTTAACCCAATCATGAAACCCTAAGATGCCATCACTTGGCCCATGAAATCTCATCTGGTCAATCTCCCACTACCATCTCAAACCCAATCATCCCCTCATCGGACTGTTGTCACACCTCAATTATTGTACTTATCACGCTGCTTTGTAATTACTTGCCCACACACATACCTACTCTTTTAATAATCTATGTATATTTTTGAGAGCAGAGATTGTGTCTCATTGTGAAATCAATAAATATTTGATAAAATAATCCAAGGTGGTTTTATTTTCACATTCTAGAAAAGCAAAGAGGAAGCCAATTCTCAGTGATGCTGTTATTTTCAAAAAGGTGATATAAATTCATTGAAAACGCAAGCTCTTTATAGTTGCCTTCCTATAGCATGTACCTAGGGCCCTGGGAATTGGGAGTGTTCCTGGGTTTGCTAGTAAATGAACATGAAGAAAGCAGGATTACTAAACAGGAAATGTATAGCTTTGGGGCTAATGTCTGTCAACACTTCAGTTTTAAAACTACAGACTAAAATGCTTTAGTGACGTGCTGTTGGTTTTTGTTAAGTAAAATCTGTAACTGTAGCATATTACAATCTCCAAAACTCTTCTAGAAAATACTCTTAATGTCTTATCTTCATTCTCCGAAATAAAAGAATCGTGGTAACTGCTACAGATGCCACTAAATCCACACTGCCTTTAAGTACATTAAAGTTACATTAAACAATCACATGTAGACTCTAATAGTGTATTATAAATAACTGCATCTTGATAATATACAGAATTTTTTTTATAAAGATCTTTCAAGGGGCACCTCGGTAGCTCAGTCATTAAGCGTCCACCTTTGGCTCAGGTCATGATCTCAGTCCTGGGATCAAGCCTACCATCAGCCTCCCTGCTCAGTAGGAAGTCCACTTCTCCCTCTCCTTCTGCCCCTCCCCCTGCTCATGCTTGCTCTCTCTCTCTCCCTTTCTCCAACAAATAAAATTTTTAAAAAGATATTGAAAGATAGAGTTCTAAAATTATGCCCACCCTAAATACAAATATTTAATTCTATTATAGTAACATGATAGTGAAAAGCTGAGTACCTGATTTGCAGAGTGAAAAAAATCTATGAAGAACTTAGGGGATGGGTATATTAGAGCCACCTTAAAAATCATGCTCACAGAATGCAAAGCAACCATTTGAAGAGAACTTTCCAAACTAGCGATCACAAATACTAAATTCTACAATGCTTATAGAATGAGATGCTATACCATAGCCGTTAATGACTGAAACAAGAAAACAAAAGGGGGGGGAGACAATAGTTAGCTTTAATATAATCTGTGAGCTCCAAACACAAATAAGAGCTTTCGTAAAATGTTAAATATAATTGTTTTTACTGGATGTAAGCAATATGAATATAGAACACGCGTTAAATTGGTAGTTCGCAATGTGCCACGGGGAGCAGAACACAGACTGCTAAGCCCACCCCCAGAGTTTCTGATTCAGGAGGTCTGGGGTGAGGCCTGAGCTTGCACTAAATTTGCAGAGGTGACTGATGCTACTGTTCTGGGCCACACGTTAAGAACTACTGTGCTAACTGCTCCTTGAGGTTCATTCTGAGAACTGTGCATACTGTTCCTTGAGATTTAGAGCTCAGCAGTCTTCTTGGACATGAGTGCACAAGAGTGGAATCTGTTGGCAGGAGACAGACAAAACTGTTATTAAGAGAACATGGCAGATTTAAGGTGACAGGCAGCGGCGAGGACTTGGCTACCTGAAAAGTTCATGCCCAACCTACAGGGGTTTCTACTACTCCGGGCCAACAGTTGACACCGGAGGGATTTGGGGGCCCAGGATTGCTGGCTATCAGCAAGAGGAGAAGAACTGACTGGGTGACAACAAACGCAGCACACACCACTTACTCTTCACTATGTATGAGGCAAGTCTACCAAGAGCTTTCAACAGACTGTCCCAGTGAATAATCCCAGGAAGTGCTCAGAGACAAAGAAGCTGAGAAACAGAGAAGCTAAGCAACTTGCATGGGGACCTCACAGCATAGACAAAGCAGAACTAGGACTGTAATTCAGACTCTGGCTTCAGAGCCCATCCTCATTACCACTATATTTACGACCTCAGATATTCTAATGTTCTCAAGAGAAATCATAAATCCTGTCTCCCATATTTCCGGCTCCTTTCAAAACTTCCGTAGCCACCTCCACACTCCTTGACACCACAGAAACAATATGTTCATGTGTGGGCTCTGACTAGCCCAGGTGCTGCCAGGTAGTTGGCTCTGACCTAGAAGTGAGCAAGAGCTTCCCTGGGCCTTAATGCATGCAACCTGCAGTCCTTCTGAGGGCTTGTTATATGCCAGGCACCATGCTGTGTGCTCTACAAGGACAATCACCCTCTCTGTTTCTCACTTCAACACTATGAGAGAGATACCACAGGGCTTCCTGTTGGAGGGCAACATAAAAAGAAAACTGAGACACAAAGCAAAAAGATACATGGCCCACGGTCAGGCCTGACAGCAAGCAGAGGCAGAGCTGGGGCTAAAATCCAGGCAGGTGGCCTGGGACCCAATACCTCAATGGCTCTGCTACACCATTGGGACAAGTTCCTCAAGGCCTGACATTACACCCCAGGTGTGAGGATGATAAGGAGGTGGCTCCTGAAGAGGAAGGGGGAGGTCTCAGTACAAACGAGATCCAAAACCTCAGGGGCTTGAGCAGTTCAGCCCTACGAGTACTCTAGCACTCGAGAGGTCTTGAGAGACATAAAATTCCTAAGAGCAGGTTCACGGATTCACTGAGTCAGTCATGCCTTCAGTGCAGGGCCCTTTGCCTCCCTGGAAGCACACAGTGGTCAGGCACACATCCCACAACAGATCCAATTGTGGAAGCAGTATGAGAGACATAATTCACTCACCATTAACAACTAAATAAGGAAAAGGTAGCTCACTCCAAATGGAGACAATGAGGAAGGGCTTGCAGGAGATGACAACAAGAGCTGGACCTTGAGGAAGGAGACAGAGCATGCGAAAGGGAATGCTGCCAGGCCATAAGCAGTGCAGAGGAAGGCTCAGCTAGGGGTGGGGAAAGTGCTATGGCCAGAGCACAAAGGGCTATGGGGGCCGGGGGCTACAGCAGTGGACGTAGAAGATGAGCCTGGGAATGCAGCATGGGAGCCTGCAGCAGTACGCTAGAGGTCTTGTGTTGGACTGTATAGACTTCTCGATGAACCATGGAAAGTTTCTGAAGAACTACATGCTCTTTGCTTGTGCTTTAGGAAAATCAATTTGTCACCAATAGGGCAAGTAAGGAAGAGCCACTGAGGACTGGAGATCAATTAAAGAAGTCTTCCACAGATGCAGGCAAGAGCCAAGGAGGAAAACTGAAATAGAACCTTACAGACATTTTCAGAGACAGAGGTTTTGAGTCCAAGACCACCGGAGAGTAGGAGGTTGTATGTAAAATGTATGTAATTAATGGGCAAAATGTATTTTCAATAGGGCACATAATCCCCACCCTACCCTTACAATTGAGATTCATTGCTCTGAAGACCATTAGACTGAGTGATATATTAGACCATAAAGGCAAAGAAACAGATTCTGGGTATGATTAAAGTCTCAGAAATCTGGGTCAATAAATCTAGCCAGTGGAGACAAAATATGGATCCAGGGCTCTGAAGACAGTGCTAAATCAGATAGCTAGGGGAACATTTTTTCTGAGACAGCAAGAGAAGAAATGAGCTGAGCATCCCAGAGTCCATGCCGTGCAAGTGTCCTGTACAGAACAGACAGAAGAGATGTCTAGAATGCGGAGTTTAGCGGGTGGAAGGTGGTGGCTGACTTAAAAGGAGGAGCAGGAGATCTCGTATACTGGAAACTAAGGAAGAAGTAATAGTCAACAAAATCAAACATTCTAGAAAGGTCAAATATGATGAATCTACAAATATGAGGTTAGTAGTAACACTGAGAAGGTGGGGTAGAGCCCCATATGTAAGAGGAAGTGAGAGACTATGAGTAACTCTCATCTTGCCACAAAAGACAAGTCAGTTTACAAGAGTTCCAAGGAGAAAAGAACAACTGTTGGTACATTACCTCAGCTTTTTCCAAGGGTTTCTAAGAACAGACAGAGTGGTCCCTTTCTACACCGGGCAGAGTGAAAGCGCTCCATGTGAAACAGCAAACAGAGCAGAAGTGCAAACACACAGCAGGTCTAACGCGTGACCACGAAAATCCAGCTTCAGCCAGAAAAATGGGTATGCCAACGTTTCAGGCATTAATATTACCTGGGCTTCTGATACCTAGTCCAACCAGCCCCCCCAGCATAAATTATTCGTAGGGAAAGCAGGGGCAGCACGGAGAAAGACACCAAGTGGTAGGGATGGGAGTTGAGAACATAGAAGAAAGTAACAAAAGAGAAAAAAAGAATAGAGAAGAGAAAGGAAATTGAATTTAAGACTTACAGTAGTAGGTAAACTAATTTTTTAAAAAGATTTCTTTATTTATTTTAGAGAAAGCATGTGTGTGAGCAACTTGGGGTGGGGGCACGCTCGATGCAGGGCTCATTCCCAAGACCCCAAGACCATGAGATCATAACCTGAGCTGAAACCAAGACATGGATGCTCAATCAATTGAGCAACGTTTTTAGAAAAAATTCCATATCTCACTCAGCATGTGAATTCTTGCCACTTCTATAATAAAACTCAAATTGATGAATGTAACATCTCAAGGCATGGTAATAAAAAATGTCTACCTTTATTTTAAAAAACAGCTTAAATACCAGATGCCTGTACATGACTGTATTTGATGGTGTCCATCTAGAACAATTTTACCTATCTGGTAAATAATGTCTCTCTGAATACTATAGCTTTTTAGGAACATTGGCTCTGTGCATTAAATTTTATCATATAGACATAACACTCAACACTTTTTTTTCCTTTTTACTCTATTTAACTCTGTTTAACTGAAATTTCCTACAATCAAAAATGCCTGAACTACAAGAAAATGAAGCATTAACCTGAATGCGGTGAGCCTGCCGAAACCAACTCTCTCTTCCCTCTACAGATCCTGCTCTCAAGTTTATACTTCCCCACCATGTCAGATAGACTAGAAAAAGCCATTCTAATTTCCTCCTTTTCAGAAGGGAAAGCTGTCAAGAGAGAACATAAAAAGCATTTCAAGTAATCATCAGTTCATCACTGAAGGAAAACCAAGAGATTTCTAAGGGCAACTAAAATAATATGGACTTACTCTGGCTTCGAAGTTGAGGAAAGTTTTCAATTTTTAGTGAGTCCAAATTCACGTTCAGACACCCCCACTCATTCCCTTGGTCACTTTGCCTTTGGTGGGGGATGGGGGGCGGAAAGGAAGGGAAGACAGAGAAGCTACTGTTCCCTAAGTATCAACCCTATTTTAAAGCACTGAAGGAATTGTCCCATATATTATCTCATTTGATCTTCACAATATTATAAGGTAACTATCCCCAAGCTTATTTTCCAGAAGACCAGACCCAGTTATATTAATGATTTTCCAAAAGGGGGGGGCAACTATGAATTGGAGGGGCTGAAATCCAAGTTGGAGTCTGTCTGTCTCCAGAGTTACTAGGCTCTTGTAATGGCCCGACAATGCCTGAAGCAAAATTTCCCAAGTGAAGACATGGAGTAAGTAGCACAGCACAAGGCAGGGAATCAATAGGAGGTCAGGAGTCGTATGCAGGCATATCTCCAAGTTTAATCTCCAAACCATCCCTTCCCTCTAATCAACCATTACACATGAAGTTCTCATACCAGAAAAAGGTAAGTGCTTTATTTAAAGCAGACCTAATAGATACAAATCATTTCAAATGACAGATTAAACACAGTAATTCAAGCATAGGGACCTAAAGATACCAATCTCAGCAAGGGAACATTAAAGGGTTTGTAGTAATTATACTCAGCACAAATTCGCAGCCACTGGATGTGAGCCACAATTAGAGTGACTTTTGTATACAGAGAGATTGGACAGTAAGATGTGATGAAGATTTTACTACAGTCCTTGGTGCATGTTCTGGCTCCATGCAATAGGCATGGGCACTCAAGACAGATGGACTTGAGCTATGAGATCTCTGCTTGTCTTTGTTTTGTAGTGAGTTAGTGTATTACAAAAGACTAGTGCAGGGGGCCCCCGGTGATTCAGTCTGTGAAGTGTCTGCCTTCAGCTCAAATCTTAATCCCAGAGTCCTGGGATTGAGCCCCCCAGTGGGGCTTCCCGCTCAGTGGGGAATCTGCTTCTCCTTCTGTCTTTCCCCCTGGCTTGTGCTCACTCTCTCTCTCTCAAATAAATAAAACCTTTACCCCCCCCCAAAAAAAATTAGCAAACCCTCTATGCAAAGGAAAATCATATGCAAGAGAGAAAGGACTAGAAGACCAAGACAAGCTTTGGTAATGCATTTGCCAATGTCTCACACTAAAAAGGTAGGAGGGTAGGAATAGGGTAAAGGGTTCTTTCAAGGTTTTAGGAAGACATCAATAATGATACCAAACTTTTATTCCAAGATCTTAGAAACACATTCTCTCCTTAAGTGCTTCAGTCTCTTCTAATACTATATTCTGAAAAATCAGTAAGGTTATGGGAATTCTCATCTAAAATTCTGTAATTAAATCAGAATCCTCCTTTTATAGAACAATAAAACCAAGAAAATTTGAGTAAGTTATCTAGTAATCCCAAAGAATCAGAGTTTGGATCTACTGACTTTGTGATCCGTGATCCACGAACCAGGTCTTTTTTGAACAAGATTACGGACATTCCCATTTGACCTCAAAATCCCAAACTCTAATATAAATTTCAGGCTAATACAACCAAAGTGCCTTAGAAACATTCTGAGGCACCCCCTACTCCATATCCTACAGAATGGATCCTACCAAATATAGAGCAAACCAATTTTCAAAAGCCAAAGGGACGTTTTTAAAAAAGTAAAAAAGGAGAGATTGTTCTAAACATTAAAAGCCTAAAATGACAGCTAAACCAAATGCCATGTGTAACCAGTGGTTGAATGCCACATCAAAAAAATTAAAAGGATGTTATTGGGAAATTGCAAAATTTTAATGCAGACAGAATATTTTAAAATGTTACTGCTTCAACATTAATCTTGACTGATAATAATATTGTGATTAGGTAAGAGAATATCCTTGTTTTTAGAAAGCACAAGCAGAAAAAGCTAAGGGCAAGGCATCTGTCACAAGGACTGCAACTTCAAACAGGTCCCCCCAAATTACTGTGGGGAGGGTGGGATAGAGTATGTGAAAAATGTTAATAGTGTGTAAGCTGAGATGAAATTTAGTTGCACTATTAATTCAATTTGCCTGTGGACTTGACATATTTAAAAAATAACATTAGAAGAAAAAAGTCACCTTCAGTAAAAAATGAAAAAAAAAATTTTATTAAACATTGTGGTGGTCGAGAACTACAAACACATATCCCAGTACATTGTCTTGTACTCAAAATAAATTTGGGGTTTGTAATGGCTAAAACTGTTATTAAAAGAGCTTCCCCTCATTTAATAGGATCTTCCAATGAAGCAGCAAGATAATTATTGTTATAAAGTCTCCTGTGGCTTTTATGAAATGTGAGACTTGCTATAAAAACCAGCCAAAAAAAAAAAAAAAATTTAAGCAGGTTAACCTTTCAGTGATTTGAACAATAATAAAGTTATGGGCTGTTTTTCAGCTGATCTTTTCATCAAAGCATTACACTTTTTTCGTGACTAAACGTGTACTACTTCCCTTTTTGAATGGTAAGTAAGACCGGCTTGAACAAGTCCCAACTTGAGACTGGCATGATATGCTTCAAGACAAATGCATAAAGGCTGCCTCATGCAAACTTTTTCATTCCTAGACTTAATTTGCATCACTGGCCAAAGCTTTTAAGTGCGACAATCTGACTATTTACGTTCCCCAGAAAGGGAAAAAACTATTCCAACCCCAGCCCACCTCCAGGAAGAGAGCGAGATACCTACTACACTGCATGGACAAGCAGAATGCAGCTCCTTCCCTCCTCCATGAGATCTTTCGAAAATACCAATAGGTACAAGTGTCAAGGTGCTTCACTGTACAGGAAGAACTTGGTCCTTACACAGGACAGGGATTTTTGTTTTACCATAAAAAATTAATATTGTTAGTTGGCCCTAACAGGACAAAGGCAACCCAGGTTAAAAAAAAAAAAAAAAAAAAGGTATTAAAATTTAAGATACGTAAATCAGATCATTTAAGTCTTCCTTCTCTGGGAGGCACCACATTCCTTATTCCTTCAACAGAAGCTTGTGAAGTATTTGTCCAAATAAGGTCCCTAATATGATTTCACACAGATAACTGGAAATTTGGGGTGACAACCCTCAGAAGTTGCAGGGAAAGCCTTTGTCCACACAGTTTTAAGAAGGCTACAAGGAAGGCTGTCTTTGAACTGACACTTTTAAGACTTAGCAGTTGGTTATTTTGACAGGTTGATTTCACATCATTTACTGCTTACGGATCACAGTGACAAATGGCAAAAAAGAACAAGTTTCAAACTAAGGTCTGCAAGGCACAGCCTTCCTCCTCAGGATGCAATAAACTGGCTTCAAATGTTAAAATCAAAATCCTTGGGGAAGAAGTATAAAATGGTACAAAGCAGAGTCAAATCTAAAGAACTGTTTGTAAATCTGGCAAATTCTTATAAGATTGAGCCACTATTAAGTTGCTTAATTTTTGTCCAGAGATGTTCCCTAGGGCTATCTACTTACCTATAACTTAATCTACCCTAAACAGAATGGAATGGAGAATCATTAAAATTGTAGTTGTGTCTCTGTTTAGGAACAGGTAATAGAAGAAAAATAATTCTGATAATCAACTCTCAGTATTTAAATTAAATACATATTTGTTTTTCTGCAATAACACAGAAAGAAAACCAATTAATGTGTATGTATGTTTGTTTGTATATATATAATTTCCTTAAGGCATAAGTAAACACTAAGTAATTCTTATTATTGATCTACAACTTCAAAACAGATTCTACCTTTATTATTTTCATTTATTTTCACCCATGATAGTAAAAGGTTTTGATTCTACTTAGTGAAATTTTTATTTGCCTGTTTGAATGTTGCAAAATCTCGCAAATCTTTTGGAGATTTTTATCTGAAAGTTCTAAAAGTAATTACAAATAAGAAAAAGTGATTTAAAAAATAAGTAATTTGATTATATAAATGTACCATTACAAGAAGATTTTTTGAAAAATAAAGTGGTTTTGTCATTTTTGTTTTTGTTTTTTAAGATTTTGTTTATTTGAGAAAGAGAGAAAGCACAAGCAGGGGGAGGAGCAGTGGAGGAAGAGGGAGAGAGAGGCAAACTTCCCGCTGACCAAGGAGCCCAACACAGGGCTCAATCCCAGAACCCTGGGACCATGACCAGACCCAAAGGCAGATATTCAACAAACTGAACCACCCAGGTACCCACTACTTTATTTTTAAAAATGGAATTTAAGGGATTGGGTGAGAACTCATCCACACAATAAATTTATTTATAATATTTTGAATACTGACATTTGTGTATATGTAAAAATAGGTCTACAGATCTCATCAGATTCTTGAGTAGGACAACAGGTTTCCAATGTTATCAATCACAAGGATAAGCACATTTCAATTTTAGTTTTTAAAAATAAGTAGAATAATATCTTAAAGGATTTATCTTTCATAAAATATATTCTGATTCCTTTTAATCCAACTTTAATCAGCAGGAAGGTTGCATGCGTATTTTCTAATTAGCAACAGGAAGCTCCTCCACCTACATAAGAAAAAAAAGAAAGGAAAGAAGAAAAAGAAAGGAAAGAAAAGAAAGGACAGAAAGAAGGAAAAAGACAGACAGAAATGACCTAAACATTGGGACTGATTTAGTAGGGGCCAACCCCAACCTGACACTTCATCTCCTCCTCCTTAAACAGTCCTCTGGCACTCTGAGCTCCAGCCCTCTGTGTTCCCTTCAGGTGAATCACCGTCAGATTCCTGCAAGTTCAGGAAATGCTCTTCCCCAGTCTACAAATCTCACCTACTCTCAGTTGTGAGTCACTTACATTAGCAAGAGAGCAAGTTGCTCAAGCTGTTCGGAGCAGGACAATCTCAAAGGACACCTTCGAGGGGCCCAGGGGAGAACCCACTTTCTCCGACAAGGGAGAAAAATGCTTATTTCTCATGCTGTGCGAGAAAACCCACTTCTCTGTCAACCATAGTTTCAAGGCTTATTCTTAATTAGAGTTGAGGAGCCTGTTTCAACTTGAAGACACCGTATCAGGTGAATGGACACCCAGACACCGCAATGAAAGGTAAATAAAAAAAAATTTTTTTTTTAATTTTCTTAAAAGCTGTGGCTGATAGGACACATCACTAGACTGTAATTATCCTTCTGCTTAAACCTGAGGTCTGAAGAAAACGTAGAAATGAGAATACTAACTGCATAAGATAATTTAAGTCTTCCCTCTCTGGGAGGCACCACGTTCCAAAACAGGGGCCATATGTTCTTCATGAAGCTTCACAGTTTCCAACTGGGGCGGGTGGAAAATGTAAATTGTGCATTGTGCCTCCAAACATGGAAATGATGACTTGGAAATCACTTAAGTTTAAGTTAATTTTTTTTTATCACATTTACTGTATTCAATGAGTAAAATTCATAGTGTCTTGTAATTGTTTCCCAAGACCCATAATGTACATTTGTTTCATTCACTTTTTTTTTAAAAAGGAGAAACCAAAAGAAAAAAGATGATTTTCTGTCCAAATTGCTTCATTTTGATAAAAATATCTCAATCTTTCATCGTGCCACAACGAACAGGGCGATCCTCATTCCAATTCCTTCAGAGATCATGTTAAAACATGTCCGGAAAGGCACTGAGAAAACCGCCCGGCTACCAACAAAGGGCTCCAACACCTTAGTCTGGCCTCACATTCAAACTGTAAGGTAGCTTTTGCTTCACTGAGAAAAACAAAAAACAAGCATGGAGATTTGAACTTGCTGAATTTATGACAAAGACATGAAAAGAGAGGTGAGCTGCAAGTAGGGTGACTTTTGACTCACTATGTTAACATTTACCTAGGAACTCTGTATTACTAAAACTGTATGGGGCAGGGAGGGCCAGGCACTGATCATACTGTATATCATTATTATCTCTGCCATTCTGACGTTAACAAAAATCTTTCCTTCTTGAAATTAGGAATCAAGGAGCTTCTTAGTCCTTCAGCGATACCCTTTGCTAAGACTATCATTTCCAACACCTACTTGAAGAGTGTTTTTGGTATACGTGGGTGAAGGCAGAGTGGCTGGAGGGATAGCTGGATTCCTGAATACCATATTTAAGGATGTAGGTCAGGGGTGGAGGAGAGGGGAGTAATTAGCAGAAAATCATAACTTTCATGAAGAAGCTAAGGGGAAATTTCCTAACCAGAGACAGTGTGCTGTGAGGGATTACTGCACTCAGGGAAGGGGGTGGGTGAAGGGAGACCAAATGAGAATTGATGTTTTTCTTTAGGTTACCAATGTGCATGCCCTCTTTTCTCTGTGCGTGCCTGCTCTTCTTCCTTCCTTGATATCTCAGGGTTTCGCTTCCTTCAAGAACAAAAAATATTTCATGCTTTGCCCTTGTACTCAGAAAATGCCACAGAAATTTAACATAGAGGAGACAAGAATAGTCATTTGCTTTTGTATGCCTCTAAACAGGAAAACTCATAAAACTCCCCTCAAAGCCTGTCCTAGTGAGGGCAAGACAGAGTGAGGCAAAATCTAGGTAAAATCACCTAGTGGAGTAGTACTGGAGTAGTCTACAGTCTCTGGGACAGATGCTCTCTGCACAGGCAAGGGACAGTAGTTTGATTTAGGGCAGAAAATCCAGGACCCGCCGCAAAATGTGAAGGGTTTGAAGACTGTGCCAAAGTTATCAGAGTGAGCTGGGCAAGCCTCTTCTCCAAGAGCTCAATGAAATCCGTCACAGTAAAATGTGGGGATCAGATCAGATGGTCATTAGAGGGCCCTTGCACCTCTCCAGTCCCATATATATAGATAGATAGATAGATATAGATAGATAGATATTTATTAGATAGATATATATTTATTTATATTTATATTTATATATATATATATATATATATATATACACACACACACACACACACACAAACACACATATACACTAATTGGTTTTCTTTCTGTGTTATTACAGAAAAACAAATATATTTTTAATTTAAATACTAATAGTTGAATATCAGAATTATTTTTCTTCTATTACATGTTCCTAAACAGAGACACAACTACAATTTTAATGGTTCTCCATTCCATTCTGTTTAGGGTAGATTAAGTTATAGGTAAGTATGCTGCGGTACTAGAATTGGTTACCAAGAACCAAGACATGGCTCAAACAAAGGAATACTTGGAGGGGAAACTGGAGCCAAACATGATAAGGAGAACTGATCCTTTCCAATTCTGTCCCAGCCAACTACATAATGCTAATCAAATCCCAACCTTTTTAGGTTCCAGATTCTCTCTCTCCAAGATGGAGATGAATACAGTTTGTTCCCACTTCATCAGGTAGAAAGATGTACACAAATACAAGCACCAGGGTCACCTGCAGTTCTTGTAGTTGTGACCATCAAAAGAGAGGGGAGAGCAGAGGCAACCATTCTTGTGATTAAAAAGTAGATGAGATGGGGGGAGGGGTTGAGGGAGGAAAGGGAAAACAAACCATAACAATAAAGGTTTTTTTTTTTTTTTTAAGATTTTATTTACTTATTTGACAGACAGAAATCACAAGTAGGCAGAGAGGCAGGCAGAGAGAGAGTAAGGGAAGCAGGCTCCCTGTTGAGCAGAGAACCTGATGCAGGACTCGATCCCAAGACCCTGGGACCATGACCTGAGCCGAAGGTAGAGTCTTAACACACTGAGCAACCCAGGCGCCCAGAGAAGGCAGAGGCTTTAACCCACTGAGCCACGCAGATGCCCCAACAATAAAGTTTTAACAACAGAACCAACTGAGGGTTGATGGAGGGAGGTGGGTGGGGGGAGGGGCTAGATGGGGGATGGGCATAAAGGAGGGCACTTGTTATGATGAGCAGTGGGGGTTATATGTAAGTGATGAATCGCTGAATTCTACTCCTGAAACCAATATTGCACTATGTGTTAACTAGAATTTAAATAAAATTTTAAAAAAACATTAGTTTCCAACTAAAGAAAATAAAAACCTTTTTTAAAAAATGTAGTTGAGGTGAACCACCTGGAAAACATCAGGGTGAAAAAGAAACAAGACTCAAAACATTCTGCTTCAGACCAAAGGTCAAAGCCAAACTCCTTCCTGACCTGGTGACAATTTATTTTTCTCTTTAAGTAGGCTCCACATTGGGCATGGAGTTCAACAGAGGGCCCAAACTCCTGACCCTGAAATCAAGACCTGAGCTGAGACCAAGAGTCAGATACTTAACCAATTGAGCCACCCAGGCGCCCCAACCTGGTGACAATTTATTTTTGTTTTGTTTTTGTTTTTTTTAAGATATGTGGTTTTGTTTTTTTTTTTTAAGATTTTATCTATTTATTTGAGAGAGAGAGAGAGAGAGAGAGAGAGCATTAGAGGGAGAGGTCAGAGGGAGAAGCAGACTCCCTGCTGAGAAGTAAGCCTGATGTGGGACTCAATCCCACAGGGACTCCAGGATCATGACCTGAGCCCAAGGCAGATGCTTAACCTACTGGGCCATCCAGGAGCCCCTCTGGTGACAATTTGTAAATACTCTTCCTCCTGATGTGACAAAAATGGGCAAAATAGAGTTTGTTCTCCATCTTGTACCTAAGTAGCATATTTCATCTTTTATTATCATTCTTATTAACCAAAGATGAAAAAATTTACACAAAATGCATTCGAAGAAGAGCACTGTTTCACTTGTTAAAAGACATCACATTAAGTCATTTGAATCAATGACTCTTTAGTAATGCAATTTCTAAAAACAATTTCTATCATTTTGGAAAGAGAAGGTAACTCCTTAAACGACTTTCTCTAATGTATTAGATAAAACTCATGACACACACTGCCCTTCTAGCCTTAATACTAAAGCAACAATCACAGGGCACCTGAGTGGCTCAGTTGGTTGCGCCACTGCCTTCGGCTTGGGTCGTGATCCCAGAGTCCTGGGAACGAGTCCCACATTGGGCTCCCAGCTCTGCAGGGAATCTGCTTCTCCTGCTGACCTCTCTCCTCTCATCTCTCTCTCACTCTCTCAAATAAATAAATGAAATCTTTAAAAAAAATTTGTAACACACATAGATAGCTTAATATATGCCCAAGAGCACTGTGGATTTTTTTTTAAAGATTTTATTTATTTATTTGACAGAGAGATATCACAAGTAGACGGAGAGAGAGGCAGTCAGAGAGAGAGAGAGAGAGAGAGAAGCAGGCTCCCCGCTGAGCAAAGAGCCCGATGCGGGACTCGATCCCAGGACCCTGAGATCATGACCTGAGCCGAAGGCAGCGGCTTAACCCACTGAGCCACCCAGGCGCCCAGCACTGTGGATTTTAATCTGTATTTTAAATGAAGAAAAAGCTTCACACATCTATAATGTGTATACTGCCATTACCTCCATTTTACAGCTGAGCAAACTGGAGTTGAAAAGGTACCCAAGTAAGCAGCAGAGCTGCGCCCCTGAATCATGTCTATCATCAGGCAGCCAGCCATACTGTGCAAGTTCGGAGTCTGCGCTGTTGGCTATTAGTGACTTCTTTTTGATGCATAGTTTGTAAGCAAAATTATATAGACTTATGATTTACTTCCTGTACTACTTGACTGTAGGAACCAAATGACCATCTTGGGTATATGATAGCCCCCACTATGGAGCTACTTTACTTCCTAGTTTTTCCAAAAGAGGCATCACATTATAATCAGCACATGAACCCCCAATTTGTGTAGAAGAAGCAACAACGGGGCAGTTAAGAACACAACGCTCAGACTGACTTGTGTTCAAATCCAGACTCTTGTCTCTCACTAGGTGTGTTAATAATCTAGGCTCTCACACTCAGCTGTCTGCTGAAGGAACCTCTCTAAGATTCAGTTTATTTGAAAAATGGTGGGTGGAGGGGATGGGGAAAGGAGGGTACTGCTCTTACAAATACCCAGGAAGCATTGAAATAGTTCTGACTATAAATCAAGCACCAATAAAACAATCCATAAGGATCAATGAGGTAACATTGTGATAATACCCCATTCAATCATCCAATCAATCCAATGATGAATGTTTTACATTAGAGAAAACTCAGGCACAGGTAATCTGCCTAAGTAAATGAAAGATCTCCAACTTGAATCCAATGTCTTTTACTAAATTAAAATGTATCTAAATAATTCAGAACCATCCTATCTGCAAAATAGTATTAGCCAGCATTTGCCAAACCCTCACTCTTACTAATATTGTTGTTGTGCCTCATAAGATAGAAACACAAACACAGACTTCTTCTCTGTTAGCAGAGGAGCATTAGCCAATAGCCTGAACATACTCTCAGGTCAGAGATACTGGCCTTCAGCCACAAGAGCAACTCTGCAGAGGACAGAGAGTAGGGTCAAACTCTGCAGAAGCCAGTATGAGAGGGCAGCTGAAATGAAATCATGGAAGGTCCCTGCACTAAAGATGCTTCTGATCTAGTTGAAGAAAAGTGGTAACAGAGACTACTTGGGCTGTCAGCATTCAGCGTGTGGCTTCAGGCAGGGAGATGGCAGAAGAGGGGCAAGAAAGGAACACATGGACATGAGCTGCCTTGATACTGCAGGCACCACAGGGCCTGCCACACTCCATTAGGGATGGACGACCTCCCTGCTCAAGCCTCTTCCTCCTTCTACCTACCAGACACAAAGGTTATAAAGGAAACTGAAAAGAAATTATCAGTGGCCTTCTCAAACCAATTTAGATAGACTGGCTAAAAGAAAAATTGGAATAACTACAAAATTATTTGTTTACTGGTTTACTGGATGCCCTTACAAAGATAGTCCTTCACATCATGACTAGGTCCCATGTGGCTACTCAGGGCCCAGAGCAACATATAAGACTTAACTTATCAGAGCTACAACTATTTTTTAGTTGTTTCAACCAAACATTTTAAAGGTCTACATAGCCGAAATTCAAACAAGATAAAGCCTTGCATTGTGTTGAAGTGCCTATGTAGTACTCACACCATATGCAGCAATATGAATGAATAAAAGACCAGTGGATGCCGTCAAAAACGTAACTACTAAATGCAGGCAGCAGAGTATTATGATCACTGTTTAAGAGACATTTCCATTGTATGTATTCAACCCCAATATTCCCCTTTCCCTGAAACATTCTAATTTTATGCTGCAGTAATATATTCTAAGAACTGAAATTTCTCAAGTGGTAGGCATATTAGGTTGAACTATATGAAAATGCCATTTTGACCTATAAAAATAATATGTCCATGTGGTTCAACCTAATACATCAGCAATAAGGAAGAAGAAATTTTGGAGCTCTTTGAAGAGCATTCATCCCAAATTAAATACACTGCAATTCAATTCTGAAATCCTATAAACCATCCTACAGCTTGTCTTACAAACTCATCAATTTCAGTTAAAAAGGAAAATACTAAGGGGAAATCGGTAAAAATGAGGAAAGGGTTTGGAGCAGGAATCCCATAACAAGGCTCTGGGTCCCCCTAAGGCATGAACAGAAACCCCAAGGAGAGGCCTGACATAGCCTCACCATGAATGAAGTTAGATGTCACAAACTGTAACCCACAGACAAATTTTATGTGGTCTTCCCAGTGGGTTAACAAAATTAATCCATAATTTAAAATTCATGTAATTTTATATAAAAATCTGTTTTTCTTATAAATCAGATAGTTGGGTAGCAACTGACCCGCATACTTATGTAACAACAATCCAGAGCCTAAGAGTGGGGTAGCACCCCACAGATCATGCAGTCCCCAGCCCTGCTGATTACCTCCCCCGACGCTCCAGCTGTTAGCTGTGTCTTATCAGCCTACCGATACTGTTAATGATTTCGCCTTAGACTTGGCTCGCTTTTTCTCACTGACATGACCTATGGGGCTATATTTGAATTTGTAACTCTCCACTCTAGTCTTTTTCCTTAGTGAGCTATTCAGAAACATCAGAGGAATGTTTGACCAGTCTTCCTCCTGGTCTCTGGTCATGTCTTTCATGAGATCAGCTGCCAGTTCCTATTCTCTCAGCCCTCCCTGGATTGTACTCTTTTCCTTCAGATGATAAAAGAAGATACACATAAAGATAAAAATGGCAGAAATCCACTAAGATCAGATTAGGTCACAGGAGGCCACATTCCATGAGAGCCTAACATTAAAGCGAATGTCTCTTGAGCCCCCCACTATGTTGTCAAGTACTATGCTGGAGATAGTAGGATTCAGAGATGTCCAGGCATTCAGGCAAACAGGAAAAATGCAAAGTAGCTAGAGACTTGAACAGCCAGGCTAAAAACCATAAACAGCTAGAAAACCTAGGACTGAGGAGTGCTGACACACAGGGGGAAACATGGAAGTCTTTGAGAAGAGGTGGCAGATCAGTGAGGCTCAAAAGCCTGCCCAGTGGACAAGGGAGAGACAGACAGGGAAGGTCTGGTGCAGGAGTGTGGGAGCTGCCAAGTGGGCAGGTAGACAAGATCATCAGGTCAGCAGGGTACCAAGAGAGTGGCTTGAGACGTGTTCTGTACAGGACAGAAAGCTTGTGAAGGTTATAATGAAAGGAAATATGACAGGCAGAGGAAAGAGAAAACATAGGTGACAAATATTATAATAGTACAAACAGACAGATTACTTATTTCTCCTAGCTGAGCAACTTATCATCTTTATACATCAAAGCAGAATTATTTTGATTCAAATATTCCCACTAGTTTGAGAATCATTGTTCTAAAAATAAGGTAATTAATGCCAGTGAGGTTGACAGTAGAAATTGCTTTAAAGAAAATGTTCTCTGTGTGTATGCATGTGTGCATGTGTGTGTGTTTGCAAACACACATATGTGAAATTAATTATGTGTGATGCCAGATCCTTTTATTACATATATATGGGGAGTGGGCAATTTATTTCTTCTTTTTATAAGAGGACAAAATAAGAAACAATGAGCGTTTGATGATAAAAATGTAAAATATCCACTAGCACTGAAGACCTCATTAAGGAGTTTTTAAATTGCTAATAAAGGTAAGGGAGGAATCTGAAAGAGGACTTGTCTCTTAGGAATCAGTCTTTTCTATTAATTTAATTTGTCTGATTAAACTGTGATCTGAAGAATTAGGGTAGCTAACCTGACACCCATTCTACTGATAGGTATTCTCTTGAGAATATTTACCCTTATCCACAGCTAGAAAACCATAATGATAACCTTATTGGAAAGATGAAGATCACCTCCACCACCATCACCAGGAAGAATAACGTTCACTCTTAAGTTTAATGCTTAAGCCATGGAATGACTTTTCTGAAATAAGGAATAGCATCTCATTAAGCTTGTGGAAAACATCCTTCCTTTCTTCCTTTCTTCTTAGTTTCTTCCAAACTAAACTCTTTACCTGGGATCGTAAATTCCGAGAATTTTTTTTTTTTAAGGAACCAGAAGTTCCTTGAAATATATTTGGCTCCACATACTCATCTAAAACCACTACTCTGGTTATTGAAACTACAGCCTGTAACCTCTCTAGCCAGCCTCTTCTATATCAATAATGCAGAATCCAACTTTGCCAAAACAGAAAGTAAAAATATATACTTCAACTCCGTAAACTGTAAAATTTAACCATATGACTAATAAAAATTGTGTTACTGAGCAGAAAAAAACCTATTTGCCCTGCATTACACCCTTATATTATTGTAGTGCTTACAATATAAAATTGACTTTATATATATTATCACATGACATCTCAAAGTACTTTGGGAGCTAGGCCAGGCATTCACTGCTTTCCTCGTTTCAGAGATGTGTAAGTTCAAGCTCTGAGAGGTAAAATGTTTTGTCCAGGATCACAGACTTAAATACTGAGTCAAAAACTCAAGACCTGCCCAGGTCGAAAACACTGGCCAGGCTACTTCTGAGCTTCCAATAATAGAGCCAAATGTCAGAACAGAGACGCTCTGGGGTCACAACAATGGAAGCTCATTTCCTGGCTTTGCCTCTCACTGTGGGTGATGTTGGGTAGGTTGTGGAATCTCCCTAATAAGATTCCCCTCCTGTAAAAAGGGAATAACCAGGTTTGGGGATAAGGTTATGAAGAAGAATTAGACTCAAGCATTGACTTCATGGAGTTTACTACCCACTTTACATCACTCCCAAATAAATACTTGTGAAACAAGTGGTCAGGTCAAAACTATGCTAAATCTCAATGTGAACCAAAATACACATAATTTTAAGCTATAGATATCAAGTGCAACTCTGGAAAGAGAACTTTAGAGTAGGACCTGAACAACCTGAATGAACAACTGTATACTTTGCATTCCAACACCTTTGGGATGGGACTCCAAGCAGGCATTAATGAAATGCCCAATGATGACAGTGACCTCATTTTATTACAAAAACAAGTAAATTGTATCCAGTGAGATGACTCGTTTCTTTCCCAAGGCCTCCAGCAAAGCTGTTAACAGTGTTGGAAAACCCTCACTCCCTCCCTCTCTCCCCCTCAGATTTAAATTGGGAAAGCTTCTTGGGTTAGAGGCAATTCCAAAGGCAAGAGAAGCTGTACTTTTCATCAGAAACGTCCTATTAGATGTTTTTTATGAATACTTCAGGAAACTGCAGCACTATTACCATTATGAGCTACTGGCTTAGCTAGAAAACGTAGTAGGAAAGTTTTCTTTTCTATAAGATCTGAAATTCTCACAGTTTTGGATATGAGCCTTTGAAGAACAAACTGGAAGGTGGAAGACAAATAGAGGAGACAGATGACGCCACCAAATAATCACTCCACAAAACAATGAATAGCTGCGACCAGGGAGCAGGCACTTACTAGCATTCCCCTTTCATATCTTGGTTGGAAGGGCAATAAGGAGATCCGGCGCAGCCAAAGAGAACGAAGGCCTGGCTGTGTCCTAGCAGGGACAGCTGCTGGCTCCTCCTGCTGCAGCAGGTTCCCCCCAGTTAGGTGCAAGGGGCTCACCAAGAATGCTGAGGTCGAACACAGCAAATCTGAAGAAGGCGGCTATGTGCACAAGGTTAGTAATTAAGCCCTCCTGGATGCAGACCCTTCCCCCAATGCTCCCGTCACCCTTAAAGGGGGACAGCAGAGGGCTGGACGGACATCCAGTCCGAGTCTCGAGTCTCTATTCTACCACTTATAACCTGTCCTTCCCTGGGACCCAGAATCTCATTCTCCCACCAACAAAAGCAGTTTAAGAAGTAGTAAGGTTTTTGCTTAAAGACCCCAGCCCAGGCCTCAGCACAGTGAAAAGATCAACTGTGACAATAATTCTCAGGTGTGAGCTAAGTAAGTTCTCCCACCACTATTTTTCTGGGTTGCTAAGAGGTAAAAGGAAAATCATTTGGAGAGAATGCTAAGCTACGGTCCCTAAAGCAAGAAAATTCAAGACTTGATAGGGAGGAGAACAGAGGAAAAAGAAGAAAAATATAATTTAAACAGAACATTTGATGATCCATATAGTTCAAATACAGCCACATAAGATTAAATGATAAATGGACCAAAGGTTACAAAATCAGGTATCTGCAGGATCAAACAGGTACTGCTCCCAAAGTGAGGAGGCCCAGGTATGTCAACAGAGAACGCTGCAAAGAGGTAAACGGAGTGCACTTCCCATCAGGAAGAGGCAGCAAATACCGCTAGAATGCTCATGCTCACTGTTTGCAGATCTCATTTTTCAGGAGATGATCCAAATCCGGGTTCTAATGTGAAATTTCCTGATATTTTCAACATTGCTCAGGTCAAACAAAACGAGATCTCCAGTTTAGAGGACTGGCAGTGCCTGCACCAGCTGGACAGGGGAAAACAAACCTCCCCCTCCCCCACCCCAACTCCTACCCGCCAAAAGTAAGCTCCATAAAATCATTCCTCACTTTTATTCCCGGGCAGTCTAATAGAACTGCAGCTTCAGTTTCAATCAGATCAGAGCTGAATGCTGACTCTACCCATTTCCTGCCATGTGAGTCAGGACAAGTTAATTACGTGTCTGAACCTCGGATCTTCCCACATGGGGGAGAAAAGGGAATAAAGCACCTGGGTCACTGAACCGCTCTGAAAACTGTAGGAAACATTAGCAACTAGTCCAAGGTCTAAGATAAAGGAGACACTTGGAAGGCCTTGGTCCTTTCCCACTACCTGCATTTAAAAAGCCAGCATACAACCAACAACAGCAAAACAGTCAAAGGAGAGTATCAATGGGTGGCAGGAAAAAAAAGAAGAAAGGGAAAGAAAAGAAAAACAAAACAAAACAGGTCTCTAAGCCTTGATACCATCTAACCTCAGGAATGGCTGTGAGGCTTGGGCCTACCACAGACATCACATTCCTGAATGCTTTCATCAGCTCTCAGCAGGACAGCCCCCCCCCCCGCCCCGCCCCGCAAGGCCCTAGGTGGCCCAACAGGATTCCCACCCATGAACGAGGTCCTGGAACCAAGCCATTACTGCTGCTGCAGCCATCCTCACTGGGACACCGTGCAGGAGCTGGGACACGCATGGGGCACACGGCTGCTCTGGAGTCAACCATACAGGGAGACCTGCAGCTGGAGAACACACAGCTGTCAGAGGAGGCTCGGAGACAACTGCAAGGAAGGGCAAGCTCGGAGAGCTGAGAGATCCGTCAAAGGGCTCCTAATAGGGTGGCTAAGACCACAAACCACATGACACTACCAGGGTGAACAAGGTGGCGAGAACTTGGCGCCCCTTGTGGCCAACCTACAAGTCCCCAAATGCTTCCCATTGTGTCCCTATGAGACTTAACAGGAATAAACAAGGCAGCCCCTACCCTGTGCAGTTCTGCCAGCTCCCTCATAAACATCCTCACTTTAACCTTGCATACGAGGGACGTAACATCACACTCACGCTATACATGAGGAAATAGAGGGTCAGAAAGCTGGAAGTTAAGAGGCTGGGCTTGAAAGCTGGCACTCCAGCACACTGCTGCCATACTCAGCTAGGAGTAAGGGCAAGGGCAAGGAAATATTTTAAATGCCAGGCATTCAGTGGGAAGCTTAACAGAATCTTCCACTGGTCGTATGCCTGTCACTCTACCTTCCACCCTTTTCTCTCCTTCCCATCACAGGCACACTTTCTTTGAAATTGTTCCCTCACTTCCTCATCTCACAAACATTACTCAACCCTCTGTCAACAGGCCTCTGCCTCTGCCCTATGCCACCCCCCAAACCGACACACACGCACAGTACAACACGTGCAGTCCTGGCAAAGATGAACAGTGACCTCTTTGTTAACTGAACCCTATCCAATGGCACTTTGCTCTCCTATATTACTTGATTTCCCTGCAGGATAAAACGAAACCTAGCTTCTCATTTCTTGAACTTTCTTCTTGATTCACATGACATTACTTTCCTCTAATAACTGGCCAGCTCTCTGACCCTCCTTCAGGCACTTCCCCTTCCCTAAGAATTCTCTTTAAAAGTATCAACATCAGCTCTGTCCCATTCTCACTCTACGGGATAGGTCCCTTCTGGGTAATCTCATTCCATTCCCACCGCTTATTCTACAGTGGGTTCTCTGTTGACCTTAAATGTGTATCAACACACAGAAGTACTCCTCTGAGCTCTAGACCTATACCTTCAATCACCTAGCAGATATCACATGAATACATGAGCATCCTCAAATCAAAAAATCCAAAACTGAATTCTATTGAACCTTTATGCAATTCTCCTCACATTTTGGCCCTAACACCCCAAACACCTGGGAGGCCAATACCCCCTCCTCTCCCTATTCAGCAACATCGGGCTCCAGTTTCCTATCTCTCTATCATTCGATACCATCATCATCCACAGATTACTGCACCTTCTTTGGCCACATTCAGCCTCTCCACATGCTTCTTTCCCATTGGACCTTCAGCAAACCTGCCACAATTACCAGCATCACCGCAGCCACAGAACCTCCCTGACTCCCACTTCCCCTCATCAGGATACATCTTTTTTCTGGGTCCTCCTTAAGGGCTTTCTGTGGTCTCTTGCTGCTGCCTCTGGTTCACCCACTTCTAGACACTGCTCCTCTTCCAGCTGGGTAAACTATATTGGAATTCTTATTATGTAGTAAGGTGTACATGAAGCCAAGAGGTGACGGGGAGGAAAAACATGTAACTTGGGAAGAGAGAAATGTAAAAATCAAGATGTGTTTGTCAGGTAAACTTCAGGAAATGTTTCTATGAGAAGCTTGATTCGGGGGTGGGGGGGAGATTTACTGAACCCAAGGATCATTATTATGAAGATTAGAAAACTAAGAGAAAGAAAGAAAGGAAGGAAGGAAGGAAGGAAACTAAGTGCTTCAATCATCCTTCCTGGTAAATGCTGATAAGTAAAAACAAAGCAGAATTTCTTGTCTTGATTTAAAAAATCCTGCAACATTTGTACCCAAAAAAGGAAAGATTCTTAAGAGCCCTTATCGTCTATGCTCTTTGAAATAAAAAAATACCTTTTTACCACTCCTACGTACTACACACTGTAGCAACTGGACATGGTACCTAAATTATCAAAGACAGGATTTGGGTAGGGAGGGGAATCACTAAAAATTTGTGAGCCATTATTTTCCATCTACTACTAATCTAGCACCTAAAAGTCATGTGATACCAGGGAACAGAAAAGAAGGGCAAAGTAACAGAAAAAGACATAAAAAAAATTTTTTTTAATTAAAAAAAAAAAGAAAGAAAGAAACAAGTGCCTCTCCATTTGCTGCCAAATTCTTCAATATACTTCTGCCTGCAAAGTGCTCTTTCCCTGTTGACTCAGCCAATGTAATTGCTTACTCCAGCCAGAAATCTGTGTTGTACTTGAAGGAGATGAGGTTACTTGGGGTCTCTTTGCAGCTGTATAGTATATGAGCAACATCAGGAAAGAGATATTACAGTCTCACAGGGTTTCATGAGCAATAGTGTGAATTCCCCTACAGCAAATCATTCATTCCATAAAACCATCTGACTTTAGCAGCATCCTTACCAACACAGTTCTCAAGATTTCTTCTTAAATCAAGACTTCAGAGAAGCCAGAAAACAGAACAGACAGGGCTGTTTGAAGGAGAAGTAGGGTAAATGTTTTAAAGCATTCGATGTTACAGGCACGTATGATCTCAGTTAATCTTTTTTTTTTTTTTTAAGATTTTATTTATTTATTTGAGAGAGAGACAGTGAAAGAGAACATGAGCGAGGAGAAGGTCAGAGAGCAAAGCAGACTCTCCACGGACCTGGGAGCCTGATGCGGGACTCGATCCCGGGACTCCGGGATCATGACCTGAGCTGAAGGCAGTCGTCCAACCAACTGAGCCACCCAGGCGTCCCTATCTCAGTTAATCTTTGTATAAGTGTGTGGAATCTGAAGCATGGAAAAGTTCAGGAATTTAGGCAAATGTACATGCCCATCACTCAAACCCAATTAAATTATTCACTCCTAATCATACTTTGAGACTGAATGGAAAACAGTTATCACAGAGAAACACAGAGACTTAACAAGACAAACATTCAAACAATATTAAATTCTTAAGGGAAATCTATGCTTGAAGAAAACACAAAAGCCGGCTCACCTAAATTAGAGTCCTGACTGGGATTTTCTAGGTTCTTCAGGGCAATTCCAGAAAGGTCAGGTGACTTGACAGAGATCACACAGCTGGGTTAGTGTAAACCCAGAACTAGAACCCCACAGATTATAAGAATAGGATACTAGCCGCTGCCTTCGGCTCAGGTCATGATCTCGGGGTCCTGGGATCGAGTCCCGCATCGGGCTCTCTGCTCAGCAGGGAGCCTGCTTTCCTTCCTCTCTCTCTGCCTGCCTCTCTGCCTACTTGTGATCTCTCTCTGTCAAGTAAATAAATAAATAAATCTTAAAAAAAAAAAAAAGAATAGGATACTAAAAGCATGTGAGCTTATAAAACACTCTTATTATCAGTGCTAGATTTTTTAAAAAAGGCATTTTTTTAAATAATTTCCAATTGCATATAAGTTCCATCACAGACGCATTTATTATATGCTCAGGCTAGGGGAAAAATAGAATTCAGTAGAAGCAGGGACGGGACGATATAAGTGAACACGTCCTGAGCACATTCCTAGACCCAGGTTCTGATAACTGTCTTTTGGACTATTTCACATAATCCTTACTCCAATCTTGAAATATGATGATTACGATTCTCATTTCAGAGAAGAGTCACAGAGACATTAGTAACTTTCCCACAGCAATACACTGGCATTCAGACAGACAGCTTACACAGAAATGGTCCTTGCTCCATGTCAGGCTGAAAAAGGACACAGAAGTATGCAACTCTCCTGTGGCACAGCTGTTTGTATCCAAAGAGCATGCCTTTTCTGAACTGTGAAAGCACATACACGTATTTTTAGAGAAAAGATAGGGGTGTCTGGGTGGCTCAGTTGGTTGGGGATATGACTCTTGATTTCAACTCAGGTCATGGTCGCATCCCACACTGGGCTCAGAGGGGAGTCTGTCCGAGATTCTCTCTCTTCCTCTCCCTCCACCCCCTCCCTGCCCAGCTCTCTAAAATAAATAAAGCTTAGGAAGGAAGAGAGGAGGGAGGAAGAGAGGAAGGGAGGCAGGAAGGAAGAAAAGGAGAGTGTAAGGTAGGGAGGGAGGAAGGGAAGAAGAAAGGAAGGAAGGGAAGAAGCGAGGGAGGAAGGGAAGAAGGGAGAAAGAGAGGAAGGAAGGAAAGGAGGCCAGCAGGCATGTAGGCAGGCAGGCAGGGAGGGAGAGCGATTAAATTACTGTGTTCATATTCCTTCCAAATCCACTCTCCCCCCCCCACCCCGCTTTTTTTGCCCAGGACTCAAGCCAATAATAACCTATGCCGAACCCTGCCCTCAGTCATCCTCAAGTGTTTCCTGACCCGTATTTTTGCTTCCAGTCCATCACAACTAAAGAATGGGGCTCAACCTGACACTTGCAAAACTACCAGGTAAGCCATAGGGAGAAAAAACGCACAGAAAAATCTTCCTTGATCAATAACTGTTATTTATACTGTATGAAAATTTGGGGTTTTATTGGCCACCAAACCAATTAGCAAAATACATCAGCATTTAGCCTGGTCTTTCATTAAATATAAAACAGGGTAGGACAGCATCACCGAGAGAAATTTAACTTGCTAATACATAATTCTAAGCTTTGTTCCATCTACAGACGTCTCAAAAAGGGACAAGAAAGATTAACATTTGCGGAAGATTTTTATACCCAAACTAAAGTACCTACTACTTTCCAGGTATAATAATGTAAAAACTAAGGTTCACTGAGGTTTCCCAGGAGGCCAAAGACCACATCCTCCTCCTCTCCTGGGGAACTATTTCAACAATGACCACACAAGGGCAGCTGTGCCATGCTAGTGACACCCTGTAATTTGCACGACCCATGTGTTTCATTCCTACCAAGCAGGTAGAGCAGTGACATATTGTTGATACTTTCACATTTTGTGCCAAAGAGGGACACACCCCAATGAGCAATAATGTAGCTACACCGAAAGCAAAAGGACCAAGATTCTTCACCACTCTATCATTCCTACCATGACTGCAATTGAGACAAATTGTAGTTAATGACATAAGTTACAGAGTGAACATCTACTAAGTACTAGAGACTGTGCTGGAAATAATGTTTGCAGAGAATTTAACTCTTAGGAGATCTGGCAAAATGGCTACAGTTTGTTCTCTTTTACAAAGCTATGAAGTGACTAAACCAGCACGGTCAAATCGGACTTTCTGCTACATCCCACCACCTCAACACCTGTACAATACTTCTCTCATACACGTGCTGCCACCAAATGTTAATTTACTGTAGAACTAGAGTTCTATGTCATTGCCTTTGTTGATATAATTTAAAAGGAGCTGGTGGAGGAAGAGCAGGAGAGAAATCTGCACCCTCAACTGTCACTCTTTATCAAGCTCTGAGCTAAATAATCCAGGTAATAATAATGTCCTAGTAAACAAGGAGTGTGTGAGAAAATAGCCTTTACACTGTAAAAACACCTTCTAATTTTTCTTAATTGGATCACCAAGCTACCTGTCATTAAAAACCTTCCCTAACTATGCCAAGTTTTTTTATTGACAGTGAAGACAACATGATAAAATCGGCCTGGGTGAAGAGAGCCACATACTTTTAATGGCCATTGTTCCTGAGCAGAATTCTGTGCACAGGAAGGCTTCTGAGCACACCGACTAGCTCTGGAAAAACTGGGGGCAATGACACAGAAGAGATGAAATAATAGGAGTGACTGACAAAGAAGAAAATAACATAGACTTGATTCTTTAAAAAATCAATTAGAGAAAATTCTCTATATGAAGTTTGGAGCCTTCCAGAGCAACTCACCGGCAACAAACCAATATTTCCCTCTCCTCTACCATATTATTTCATAAAATAACCCATAACAAGTTTAACCACTAATTTGCTTAAGCTGCAATATAAATGTGGAATTTGTGAATGAAGAAACAACCAAGCCCAGGCTTATCCTACTGAATTAGAAAGTCCTGTATTCCAAAATGTTAATCCTATACATAAACTAAGGAAGCAAATACTAGGAGGTGACATAATCAACAAGCTGAACATCAGACTTGCAAAGCCACAGTAACCACAGTAGAACAAGGTCACTCGCGCTTAATATTTACAAGTTAGGAGACAGTATTTGTTAAGTACTATTTTTGACATTCTGATTTAAGACTCCATCTATAATAATAATCATAAATGATCAATAAATCATCACTGAATAAGAGTGCTTCTTCATACAATTAAAACTTTAAAACGGAATGACATACTGAGCAGACACACTAGCCTTAACCAACCCTGGGAAGTGTGGATCTTTCCACCCCACAGTGGCTATGCACTGCCGTGAGGCAACACTGGGCTTGAAATAGTCCATGGTGAGCATGCTACAGTTGGTGAACGATGGTCAGCCATCGTATCAGGATATGATGTGGCTGCCCCTTTCCAGTCTGTGTCCCTTGGCTGGACCACTGATCCTGATTAAAACTGACTTGTCCTCTCTCGATTTCCCACAGGGTTCTATCCTGGGTTAGAAGAAAGTGTCTGTTAATAGTTTAATTTAGGAAATTAATTCAAGCACTTTCTCAACCCAGGTAAAACTGCACATCTTGAAAAGCTTCTCATAACATGGATGTTGATGGGGATCTTGTGGCGCAGAAGCAGCCAAGAGTCCAACATTTCATTAAGTTAAAATAGGCTTGAATGATACTGTTCAAGACAATATCTGAAACTGGCAACAGTAATGTAGATGGCAGCTGAATCAGGCACTTTAAACTTATAAAGCTCAATAATACTATGGGTCTCATCGTAACAGGCTAGTTCAGGTATAAATTACTAGCCTGTGTAAGGATATTTCTGCCAGGAAAACCAGTTTTTAAAAATACTTGTAGCGGCGAATAAAAGGAAAAGAATTAGAAAGAGTACAAGGTTATTTGGGAAGAGTCTACCCTTAAATTTTAGGCAGCAATTTAAAAATCTGCTTTTGAATTAAAATCATCAAACTATCTCCCCTGTTTCGTTTCTTCAAAGAAGGGAACCAAAATAGATACTACACTGCCTGTTATATAAGGAAATGAGGACAAAATTAGTGTTGTTACCTCTAAAATAATATCGTTCCAAAACATAACTGTCATTATCATAAACACGATTAATTAGTGACAAATAAAACTTCAGTAATGACCTTCTTCCTAAACTTACACCCAAAAAAGTTCATTCAAAAATTGGGTTAGTCCAGGTTTAAAAGAAAGAAAAGAAAAAAAAAAAGCTGATAACAAAATATAACTGGATGGCCACAAGATTTATTGGGGGATATGTTTGCAAGAGATTGCAGACAGAAAAGCAAGTCCAGCCCCTGTGCAGGAAAAAGGAGCAAGGAGGTCAAGTAGGAAGGTTCACACTACAGTGCAATATGAAGGAAGTTTTCACCAGCCTGAGGAGTCTTCTGGCCAAAGTCATTTGTCAAAAGAAACTCTTCTGTCCCAGGAAAAGTCTTGTCTTAGTATCCTTCCTGTGTTCAGTTACTTACTTAGAGCAGCTCTTGGCAAGCATCCATGAGCAAGAAAATGGTGGCAGATTCAGCCCTGAGCTAGAGCTGCCTGTGGATTTTGCTCTCCTCAGCAGGAGATGCACAAGACCCATTTTCATGGCTGCCACATAAATAAGAGGCCCACACACCAAGTTCCTGATTATGTGATAGAGTGGTATGGCATAGGCCTTTAACAATATGAACTAAAAACTCAAAAAAAAAAAAAAAGTAAAAGTAAAAGGTTTAAAATTCTTATCTAAGTTCAATAGATATAATGTAGGCTTGTAAACAAAAATAGGTATGAGCCTAGAACAGTTTTTGACAAATTGCTCTCCATGATAATAATCTTATAGGTTAACAACTATTACCTATTGTTTCTATTCCTGACAATGGTCCCCACTAAAGGCTCTTACATTCTATAAGCAAGCCATGGGCAAAAACTTCAAAATCATCTAGTACTTCTACTTTCTCAATCGCTGATGATTAAGCAGCTTAAAACCGAGAACAGCCAGTGCTAGCCCTTTTATTTTCATTACAGGAAAATCCAATTTTCTGCCCCCAGATTTCTTTGATTCTATTTGTAATGATATCAAACACTAAATTAAAAATCAGGATAATTGGCACTGGAATATTAATCTTCATTTTCAAAAGACTGGCAAGAAGAACCAGAAATACCACATTTTACACTCAAGGGACCTCAGCGTGTATGTGTCTGGGGAAAGGGGATGAGAGGACTGGGGAGAGAGGCCACCAACACTGGGGCCACTCAAAACAGTAAAAATGCACTACAGTAACTATTTAAATTGCTAAGACATTTTTTAATTTGCCCAAAACAGCGATGGCCTGTAAGGGAGGCTAGTAGTCTGCACAGCACACATGAGAAGCTCTGACATCCCATCTCCCCACTTCTCTTACAGATAATGAGCTGCACAGCCAAGGGATTCACGCTTCAAGTAACATGAGTGATGGACCCGGAAAGAACACCACTGTTAACAAGTTTGACACGATCGTCTTGCCTGTGCTTTACCTCATTATATTTGTGGCAAGCATCCTGCTGAACGGTCTAGCAGTGTGGATCTTCTTCCACATTAGGAATAAAACCAGCTTCATATTTTATCTCAAGAACATAGTGGTTGCTGACCTCATCATGACGCTGACATTTCCATTTCGAATAGTGCATGACGCAGGATTCGGACCTTGGTACTTCAAGTTTATCCTCTGCCGATACACTTCAGTTTTGTTTTACGCGAACATGTATACATCCATCGTATTTCTTGGGCTCATAAGCATCGATCGCTATCTGAAAGTGGTCAAGCCGTTCGGGGACTCTCGCATGTACAGCATAACTTTCACAAAGGTTTTATCTATTTGTGTTTGGGTGGTTATGGCTGTTCTGTCCTTGCCTAACATCATTCTAACAAATGGCCAACTAACCAAGGAAAACATTCACGACTGCATGAAACTCAAAAGTCCCTTGGGAGTCAAATGGCACGAAGCCGTCATTTACGTCAACAGCTGCCTGTTCGTGGCTGTGCTGGTGATCCTGATCGGATGTTACATAGCCATATCCCGGTACATCCATAAATCCAGCAGGCAATTTATAAGCCAGTCAAGCCGAAAGCGGAAGCATAACCAGAGCATACGGGTGGTGGTGGCAGTGTTCTTTACCTGCTTTCTACCCTATCACTTGTGTAGAATTCCTTTTACTTTCAGCCACTTAGACAGACATTTAGATGAATCTGCACACCAAATTCTGTACTACTGCAAAGAAATGACACTTTTCTTGTCCGCATGCAATGTGTGCCTGGATCCAATAATTTACTTTTTCATGTGTAGGTCATTTTCAAGAAGGCTATTCAAGAAATCAAATATCAGAACCAGGAGCGAAAGCATCAGGTCACTGCAAAGTGTCAGAAGATCGGAAGTCCGCATATATTATGATTATACAGACGTGTAGGAGTTACAAAGGCCATGAGGCCTCCTTATTGGTTGAAGTCCAAGTGTACAGAATGTAAATAAAGGTTTCTTTTGATTATCCTCGCGTCAGCCTATCAAAATGCGGATAAAAGAGAACAAAAATGGTATGAAAGTTGGGGATGATGTAGAACTAGGAGAAACATAAAGGCGCGCCCAAAAAGCAAGCTAAGCTAGAGGCGGTGTGTAGCCGAGGGGCAGGCTGATGACTAGGGTGTCAGGAGCAGACCGCAGAGGCGGAGCGTGGCAAGGCAATGTCAGTGCACTGCAGCCAACTGCCAGGAAATGCTGCTTTGAAGCCACATCAGAGAGAAGAGAAAGTGGAAGAAAATAACTGTGTAGCTATAAGAAAATAACTGTGTAGCTTTAAGATTTGGGCTCATGTATTTCTGATATTACTAGGTACATATTAATTACTAGGCCTTCTGTCATTCCATCTGTGAATATGTACATGTACAACCTGTAGCCATCATCCCTTCACTGTATTTACCAATGTCTAAGACCATTAGAAAAGATTTGTGGTGTGGGTAAGAGGTAGGAGGGAGAAGATTCAACTGTATTTTTTGAGCAATGTGTTACAAAGACTGAATTCAATTAACTGATTTTAAAACTTCACGCTATTTCAGAGAGAAAAAATGTGACTCTAAGGACAAATGTATCTTCGATAAAACATTACATTTGCCATTATTATCTTGTTATGCTGTTAAATCCTCATTAGGCAAGGGTAGAGAACATGGAGGCTTGGTTAATAATCAAATACATGTGGCTTATAGAAAACTCAATAGTCTTTATTTTAGAAAAACTGGGGTGCCTGGGTGGCTCATTTGGTTAAGCATCTGACTGCTGATCTCAGCTCGGGTCTTGATCTCAGCATTGTGAGTTCAAGTCCCATTTGGGACTCCACACTGGGCATAGTGCTTATATAAAGAAAAGAAAAGGGATGGGGAGGGGAGGAGGAGGGAAGGGAAAGGAAAGGAAAGACTATTAGCAAAATAGTCTTTCCTTTAAGCTATTATCTGCCTTTAATAGTGTTCTCATTAGTTGAAAAATATTACCTTAAGTTGAAGGTAAGAGTGCCCCAGATTAAGTCAAAAAAGGACAAGAGTAATGTTTTAAATCTTAGAAGATTTACTTCTCCTTCAAGATAAATCCTTAAGCCTTCATTCTTCTCAAAGTCATCAGATGCTTGTGTACTAGGTGCCTGATTTGTTCCTCACATTGCTGGGCAAGCATTAAAGAAGAACTGAAGGCATCTTTGCCAATTGGCCAACAAAAAGAGGACAATGTGGTTACCAGAGACAACACACACACATACATAACACAGTGCCATACTTTATTAAACCCTTGTAAACTATCTGCACAATTTCAAAAGTTAAAGTGAACAGATATAAGGGCATGAGAATAACTTAGCCCAACAATGACTACCATCATATAGTACACAACAGAATTTGGGTCCTCCTAATTTCCTAGTAGGTGAGGAGGGATGGTAGCAAAGTGGTTAAAAGAATGATCTGAGGATCTCTACCAGGATTTCCATCTCCTCATTAAGATTCCAATCCCATAAATTCCAGGGGCACTCTGGTACATGAATTAATACACACCTCATTTGGCCACTTACATTGCCAACCCCCATGGAGTGCCCCAGCTGGGTTAAGATTAACTATGTTTTAAAAAAGAAAAACAAAGATTAACTATGTTTTAGATCAGCTAATGTGAACAGGCACTTTGGAGGGCCAATTCCTTCCTCTATTCTCCCCATAATGCCCAAAATGAGTTACAGCTACACTATATAAAAAGAAGGAGCAATGATGTGGCTGAGAAAATATTCTCAGAATAATATGTTTTATCCTCTCCATCCCTTATTTCTCTCTACTACATCACAGCTCCCAGTCAAAAATCTCAAACTGATACTACCCACTTCACTGTGTAGCTATAAGCTGTTAAATGCGTGGTTATCACAGAACCTGACAAAAAACTAAGAATGTACAATCTTCAATAGCATCAAATGGTTCCACTTAGCACTCTGGGATTAACAAACACTTCTCCACCCCAGACCTCATTTTACCCTCTAATTCATACTTCAATTCTAAAAGGACTTTAAAATATTTTCAATCCTATTTTAATATTTACTATTTCTAAAATTAGACTGCTGTATAGTTAGTGGGGACATATAATGTGATGGTGGTTTTATTCCCTAAATGATATTAGTACATCAATGGGACAGCTTAACACACTGGATTAGGGAAATATATTGGAAGAGGGCATTATCCCGATTTTTTAAAAAGTCATGCTACAAAAACCATCAAAATTATAGTGTTTATATTTTACACAAATCCCCATCCTGGAGTCACAAAAACTACTTCTCCAAGACAACCAAGAATGAATCAACTACATTAGTAAGATAAACATCGTTAGGAGTAAAACAAAATATTGTACTAGTATCAGAAGTTAATACAAAATACTACATTAATATTGAAGAAAAACAAGAATCTATTTGGCTATTTTTAAAAATCAATAATCTGGGGGTGCATAGTGGCTCAGTTGGTTGAGTGTCTGACTCGAGATTTCAGCCCAGGTCATGATCTCATGGGTGGTGAGACTGAGCCCTATGTTGGGTTCCATGCTCAATGGGGAGTTTTGGGGTTCTCGCTCTCTCTGCCCCTTCCTCAACTGCATGTGCCCTCTCTTCTCTCATTTTCTCTCTCTTGCTCATAATTAAAACTTTTAAAAAAATATATTGACAATCTGGAAATTTGAAATCTAAAATTTCGTACATAAACTCTCTGGATTATATTCAGTATTTCAGTATCCTACCATACAGCTATAAATAACAAGGTTATTCTTCCTTTTAAGCAGATGAGAAACATTCAAAAGATTTTTGAAAACAAGTTTTTCTTAACTTGTTAAGAAACTTAAATTCAAAGAAACTGATCTTGTAGAAAATCTTTTGGTGTGTGTATTACTACTCTTTTTTATTCATTATACCATTTACAACACTCTATTCTCGTTTCCCCAGTATACCAGTATTTTGTTTTTTCAACTGAAGCATCAAAGTAACAGTCACTATGAAAATCCATAAATTTATATTAAATAGCTAACACAAAATTGTGTTTGTGTCTGTGCACACACACGTGCAAAAAAAGAACATAGCCTAAACAGAAAGAAATTTATGTTCACTATGAGGAAATGTGATCTACTAGGAAAAAAATAAATGTGATATATTACAGAAGGAAAATAAGAAAACAAAGACAAAGTAAGGTTTGGGATCACTTAAATTTTATAAAACCTGGTTTTCCCCCAGACTAACCACCATTAAGACAACAGCTAACAAATTAATAAATACTTACTAGGGACATACTATGTTAAAAAAAAAAAAAGTGTGCAAGAAGATATTTAAAATAATGTTTCGGGGCATGCAGGTGGCTCACTCTTTAAGTGTCTCCCTTCGACTCAAGTCCTGGTCCCAGGGTCCTGGGATCGAGCCCCACGTCAGATTCCCTGCTCAGTGGGAAGCCTGATTCTTCCTCTCTCCCACTCCCTTTGCTAGTGTTTCCTCTCTCACTGTGTCTCTCTCTGTCAAATTAATAAATAAAATCTTTAAAAATAAATAAATAAAATAACATTTTAATTGAAAAGATGTTCAACATCACTCATCATCAGGGAAATGCAAGTCGAAATTACATGAAGTCACCTCACACATGTCAGAATGGCAAAAAATTCAAAAACAAAAGAAACAACAAGTATTGGTAAGGATGTGAAGAAAAAGGAACCCTCTTGCACTGTTGGTGGGAATACAAACTGGTGCAGACACTGTGGGAAACAGTATAAAGGTTCCTTAAAAAATTAAAAATAGAACCACCCTATGATCTAGGAATTGCACTACTGAGTATTTACCCGAAGAATGCAAAAGACTAATTCAAAGGGATACATGCACCCCTAATGTTTTTTGGCATTGTTTACCATAGCCAAACTATGGGAGCAGTCCAAATGTCCATTAACAGATGGATAAAGAAGATATGGTATATATACATAATGAAATATTAATCAGGCACTAAAAAGAATGAAATCTTGCCATTTGCAAAAAACATGGATTGAGATAGTTTAAAGCCAAGTGAAATAAGTCAGAGAAAGACAAACACCATATGATCTCACTCATATATGGAACTAAAGAAACAAAACAAATGAAAAAAGGGGGGGAAAAAACAAAACAGAGGGAGAGACAGAGATATAAACCAAAAAAACAGACTTAACTCTAGAGATCACAGGGCTACCAGAGGGAAGGTGGGGGCAGGGAGTGGGGAGGGTGCAAATTGAGAAGAAAATAGGGAAGGGGGATTAAAGAGTATACTTTATCATGATGAAAAGTAAAATGATATTTCAATATCTGAAGTCAATTCTAAAAGCAAATATTTGTTAGGATAAACATTTTCAAATTTCAAATTTCAGCGTAGTACAAGAATTTGATAGATGCAGAATTACTTAACATACCCCCAACCCTCTATCACCATCTAGTGGCAAAGTTCATGAAAACAGCTGAAGAAAACCCGTGTCCTGTATACAGCATGTACACGGCTTCCCCTTCCCTACAGCCATCTTCAGTGCTACACACACACACACACACACACACACACACACGGGGAAAAAAAAACAAAAACAAAAACAAAGACAGTCCTGGAGCTGCCTAGAAAAATGTACAATGGAAATGTCTGAAAAGAGTAACTAAGACCTACAAGAATTTATCTTACAGTTGTAAAAAGGACAAAAGCTAAACAGGCCAAAATACATGAGATTTTATGGGAAGACATTACAAATATTATCTATTCTTTCCTAATTAACATGCAGCAAAATTTTCAATTAAACATAATTTACCTGTAGTTTCAAAAGTACAAAAAATTGTATTAGAGTTCAAGAGGAAAAGAAACAAGTCAGTGTTGAAATTTTTAATTTATTAAGAAACTCTGGGTATTAAAATGCCAACTGGTGTTCCGAATGTTAAGTTTCTCCTATAAATCATGTTGAGATAAGAATCATATAAAATGACAAAACTGGTATAACAAAGCTGTTAAAGCACATACTTTTTTTTTTTTGTTCTCATTTGAAAACTCCAGATATGGGCTTAAATTGGAAATTCCTTTATTTCAAACAGTTTCACAGGCAAACATTCTTCATACAAGTAAAGTGGCCAACTTCTCTTTATAATGTTGGAGAATACCCAGTGGTTACAGTCTGGCCAATATCTGCAGCCTCTCTCAGAAACAAGCCCCATGTCTGATCAAATCAGCCTAACCTGTAAGCAAAGGTCCAAAATAGTCATCAGATTTCCCAGAATTTCCAATTCTATGTCTTGGTTTAGATATTATAAACAAGAATTTCCAACAACACTCTGGACTTATCATATACATATACTTATGCATAAACATATGCAGACAAACACACTACACGTGTAACTAGAGCTAACAGATTTGGCATAATGTGACTCAGCCCCTTAAGCTGTGATGGTATTATTTCAAGATCACATTCACTGCTTAAGATTGTTATCACTAGCCTAAACCAAAATATCTTCAATAACATTGAAAGCACCTGTCAATTACCAACCATACCTCTAAGGGTTTTTCAAAAAGCCTAAACCATATTGTGTGTGTCTTCACATTTTTACATGTTGTTTTACGCAGCCAGAGAAATGCCACCATTAAACACAATGGAAGAATGAATAAATATAAGAAAATGTGTATCAGGCTGAACATTTACATTATATAAATTTGAAATATCTAGATCAGAACTTCTAAACCTCATCAAACCTAATGTATTCCTTTTGCAAATACAACTCAACATATTTTTAGTACACAGATATAGAAGCCATAGATAATATGATCTATGTACACATACAATTGCAAACACACACACACAGACCTCACACTGCATGGTAGCGTGGGACCATAAAAATAACTGTGCAAAACTGAAACTGTCCAAAGCAATTTTAACAATCAACAGAAAAAATTATGATTGATTTATAATATTTTTAAAAATGTGTCAAAACATTAAAAATGTTCTTATTGATGGTTTTAAATATATAGGAAATGATATTACTAGTAAATTTAAAACACTGGAAATATTGAGAATTAAAGTTTTTTATTTCATTGTTAAAAAAAAAAAACTTCAAGGGTAGTACTTGCCCTCTCACTATGTGATTTACAATACATCTTTTCCTATGCCTTGTAGAACTGTGACCTTCCTTTCTAAGTATGAGTAGCTTGCAACATTTTATCCTTTGAGCTTTTAAAATTGTTAATTATAGGTATTCCTGCTTTTTTGAAAGTTTCCATTATAGCACTTCACTTTTATGAAAAACATCCATCCATTAGTATCTATTCTTGCTTACCAAGAGAAATCCAAAGAGGATTTTTCACTTTTACTATAAAAAAGGTATATAGCAAAAAGAGCATTCAGAGTTCATTTTGCTTCAAGCCATTACAGAGGCAGCAAACCCCGAGTGGTGAGAATGGTCCCACCAAGCTCTTTCCCCCAGGAACTACACTCAGCGTCTCAGAGTCACGCCATGCTGGTTCCGAACAATGTCTGTGAGCATCTGTGCTTTATCTCAACTGATTTTGTGCACCCCTCAGCAAAATGTATCCTGAAGTATAAGAAAAGCCTCAAGAGACACTATTTTTTGAGTCTGGTAATGGTCAAGAATTTTTCCATATACATTAATGGTAACTGCTTCTTCACTTTACGTCATTTCAACGTCTAAAAGGAACACTCTGGTTGGGGAAAGCCGTACTTCGGAGAGTTAGTTCCTTTCTGTGAAGTTTCTTGCCAGTCTCATTTGCTCTGGGACATCTCTTCATTTATATCACCAACACTTTTTCTTTGATGTCAGTAAGATCACCTGCACTAAGTTGCTCTAGCTACATCTGAGCGGCTCCAAATTCCCAGTCAGCGATGGCATCTAGAACTATTCACATTTGATTTGATTTCATGTCCAGCTTTTCATTTCTTTGCTGCTCTTTCATCTGTGTTGGTCAATGCTCACTGGTGATTACCCAGTTTTGTAGAATGTCATGAGGTTTATCTCAAACAAACAAGGAGGCAACACAACAGCACACTTTGCTGCCTGGGCATGAACCGAATAAGACACATGCAATTACCAGTCACTGACAGGATTTGAAAGAGGTGACATGACTGGCCACTGACTGGGAATGCATGTGTACTACTTATAGGAGAAACGGCGGATTGCAGAGCTAGCAGCCAAGTTTATAGCTCATGAAAGCACTCACGTTAATATACTGCTGTAATTGAAATTTGAAGAATGTGGCTGGGAAACTGGCATTAACTAAGTCGTGATAATTCAAATAAGTGTATGTCAGAACTATCAAACCAAGGACTGCCTGCTCGTGTGTATATGTACGTGTGACGATAATCATAACCCTAAGGAAAAATAGAAAAAAAAATAAAATCATGTGTAATTTAATATCAAATATTAATCCATTCAACACAGACGCTTGCTTGCATCTGTCTATATAATTATGTGAATTCAATAGCTATAAATGTTACTTGCAACCAAATGCCACCTACATTATTACCACTGGTGATGTGGCTTCTAAAATCATATATAATTTTTGAGCAGATTCAAAAAAAATAGAGTATTTATGTTCCTGGGTAAGTGGGCAGTATATATTAAAGCAAAGATACTTTATATGAAAAACACATAAATTAAGGGCTCAGATCTTTTATAAGGTTTTATGAGGTTTCTCACTCATGGGAAAGTTTAATGGGCTATTCCCACAAGAAGCATGGAGCAACTCTTCGCTGTACAAAAGACTGCTTTATACTTTGTAAGATACCAAACATCTATGGCCCTTCCACCAAATACTGAGACAAAAACAACTCCAAATTTGACAAAGTAGCCCCCTGTGTAGTACTGTCTACACTGAGAACCCTGATCCATCATCCCTGAAATGGGATGGATCCATCCACCCCTGAAGCATCAGTGGACAGAAACAAGAATATGTCTAAGGTTTCATCAGTATAAAAACCCAGGCCTCTAGATACCAGTAAGGCCTAAGTAAATTTGGAGGGGATACAGTATTAGTCATAAATCAATAAATAATAAGACAATCTTTTTAAAAAAAAAAAAAGATTTTATTTATTTATTTGACAGAGAGAAATCACAAGTAGATGGAGAGGCAAGCAGAGAGAGAGAGAGGGAAGCAGGCTCCCTGCTGAGCAGAGAGCCCGATGCGGGACTCGATCCCAGGACCCTGAGATCATGACCTGAGCTGAAGGCAGCGGCTTAACCCACTGAGCCACCCAGGCGCCCCATAAGACAATCTTTTTTATTCTCATTTCTTCATCATCAAAAAACAGTAAAAAGATTGATTCTTATGAAGTCTGCATGCAAGCTTCATGAAGGGCCTGCTTCGATGTTGAATGCGTTCTCTGCAAATACTACGAAAGACAGTTATAAATACCACTGAGAGCCCAAAAACAACAGGTTAAAAATAGAGCAAGAAAGGGCATCTGGGTCGCTCAGACTCTTGATTTCAGCTCAGGTCACGATCTCAGGGTTGTGAGATCGAGCCCCACGCTGGGATTCCACTCTGGGTACGGAGTCTGCTTATAAGATTCTCTCTCTTTCTGCCTTTCCTTCTCCCTCTCTCTCCCCTCTTCCTCTCTTTAAAAAAAAAAAAAATTTGATAAAATAAAGCCTGATGATTCATAGACCTGTACCCCTGGGGCAAATAATACAGTATATGTTAATAAAAAATTTAAAAATAGATAAAATAATAATGATCAAAGCTTATAGAATATTTCCCCAGTCACTGTCCCAAGCACCTGACATAAAATGTCTAGTCCCCACAACAAGAAGTAAATATTATCTCCATTTTACAGGTGACAAAACTGAGGCATACCACCTAAAGGAATATATGGCTGGGAAGTGAAGGGATGGTAGCTGGTTAGGAAGCCAGGGAATCCAAGCTGCTACCTAGACTGCATCTCTTTCTCTCCCCACCTCAAGAAGGCTCCTTACCCCTTGAACCAGTTAACAGTATCATCATGCACCCAGCACCTGAACTGTAAAAATGTGAGTCATCTCATGCACCCCTCCTTCCCTACACCCCATTCTGCCCATCTACCCTCAGATATGGACGGTCCAGGCCTCTGTCCCGGCTGGCCCTGTGCTCAGCTTAGCTCAGACCCAGAGGGAGGCCCTGTGGTCTTGGAAACAAGCAAGGATTTGGAAATCAGGACCTAGATCTCAACTGTGTGCCATGCTGAGGGAAGAAAATAAACAAACTGCAGGACTTTAAACTAATGGCCCTACTGCTAGAGACTTTGAGTTTCCTGCTCCTTCCCAGCCTCTTGCATACCATTTTCTAGTACTTTTAACACTGATCAGTTATTAATGAAATAAAAATAGCAAACCTTTATTGGGTACTCCCAATGCACTAGGCACTGTTCTTAGTAGCTGACCTGGAATCCACCCATTTCATCCTCTAGACAAATCTTTGAGGACGCACCTGCACTACCCCCTTGTTAGAAAGAAAGAGGGTCAGTAATGTTCCCAAGGTCATAGAGTTCACCAAGGCTCTTTCTGGGGTCTAGACTCTCCCAGTATGACTCCAGAAGCTCAGGATTTAACTATGGCTTGATAATGAAAGGAAATACTTCAAGCTATTACTGATACTACTGAAAGCCTTGCTAATTATTATACTACCAAATGCAATTAACAGAAATAAACTACATCAACACTGCAAATAAGGCTGCACTTTACGTTGAAAAGTTCTCTCAACCAAAGACTCAATAATTTCTCTAATAAGCATGAACGATAATACCCACTATTAAGAGAACATTAAGGGAAGCCACCAACTATGCATATCTGATCATTTCATTCTCTTAGAGTTAAGATGAGCATATCACTCATGTCAAGACCGGGAAACTTTTGAGGGTGAAAGTGTCACTGATGTGGAACAACAGAGTGGGCAAACCAGGATATATGGCCCCCACGCTCATGACATAGAGGAAAACTGGTGTCTGTATCAGGATTGTGCTAGTAGTTGAACAAGCAGCTGAAGACAAGGAGAAAGAACTCGAGAAATCCAGCCATCTCATCTATGAGAAGCCCCACTGTGAAGCTCCTTCCACCCAGTTTACTAACACAAACTGAACCCCTGGATGCTGAATTCGCAACTATTCAACAAAAAACCTTTAATGGATACTTCCTGGGAGTGTGGGTGGTGGTTTCTAGGTCAGTACTCTTTGCTAACAGTTTTGTGTAATACCACAAGAAAGAACCCAGCCCATTTTGCTTCCTGAAGGAACACATTATCTAATTCCAGTCTAAATTCTCTCTATCCTCCACAGCAAAACCACGATGGAGCTTTCCCAGCACTATCAGCTACTAAGAACAAAATTTATGATTGGTAGGCTTTCGACAGATTGTAGAGATGGAAGAGGCCTTCATCCTTCTGAGGCACAGGCCTCCATGGAGACAATAAACAAACAGGTGGGTCAGGAGGCAGAGCCATAAGAGGGCCCAGATGTGGGCTATCTTCCACAGCAGGACTAGATAAACTCCACCTGCAGGAAGTCTGGGACACTCCAGCAAAAACACTGAAGCCCCACCCTGTTCAAACGGAAAATACGTGCCCAGTTAGCCTTCCAGTCACGATTAAGTCAAACCAGCGTAACCACATGTCCTCATTCAACCGGCCTCATGATCCTTGAGGATGATAAGGCAGCAGCAAGAACGAAACAGAAATTTGCCCTCACTGATTCTTTCTCCTGATTATGCCAACTGCTTCATACAAAACAGCCTAAGAATCACCGCTGTGCTCAAATTATTAACTAAGGAGAGATTCAACTCTCTACAGCATTAATTGCCTAAAACCACAAAGAATTTCTCAGTCTGGCTGCCAAAGAAATTAAATCGCCAGGGATAACCACACAGCCCTCACCCAGTCCCAAGGTACAAACAAGTGTGCTTAGCTAACATCAGCATGCTGGACAGAGAAGACTGATGCCACATAATTTCTGGTGCAGGCTGCTCTGGATGAAAAATGGAAAAAAGAAACTGCACATGTGATCACCGGGAATACTTCCTCTGACTTCAGTTAACCTCAGCCAAATTCTTTGAAGATTGCCCACAAAACCTTCCCCTAAACTGGCTAGGACGAGCACCTCCCACACCCACCTCAGCCTGAACAAGTGGCATCTGTTTACTAGAACTCTGGGAAAGTTTATCTAGTAGAAATGAAGTAATTCTCTACATTCGCAAGCCTCATTCCTGCTCCGTGATTCCACTCTCAGTGATTTCTCAAGGCTCATTTTTCTAACTTGTTCTAACAATTTCCTAAAGAGCTGAGCAGTTAGAACCCTAAATCAAATACACAGTCTTATAAATCCTCTCAATTATCTGACCTGGGATGAATAAATAAGCAGATCAGGGGTTCAGAAACGTATAAAAAAAAAAAAGAGCTCAAAAATGTATAAATACAAGTAATGACATAATGCCTCTGGGATAATATCATTTAAAAATGTTCACAGCCCTTGTTTATAGATTAATTATATTATCTCACTTATTTTTACCTACAGGATCAGAGCCTCCTATAGGGATATTCTCTGCCTCCCCATGTTTTAGTAACATAAATTCACTCAACACACACTTGTGAGTGCCTACTACAGTAGTGGGGACTGGGAATACCAAAACAAGCCAACAAAGACAGCCACCACTGCCCATTCTAGCCTGACGGGCTATAAAAATGAAGACCACATGGGATGAATACTACCACCACCACCGAGGCATCAGGAACATTTCCGGAGACAGTGACAGTTGGGGCAAGTCTCAAGAGCAGACAGAAGTAGCATGGTGTTTATGAGAAATGGTGCTCTGCAGAGATGCAGAGATCTAAAAGAAAATGCCCTCTTCTACTTCCCCATTACCTTTCCAAGAAACTATACAGAGAAGAGGAAATATACGCACTGAAGTTTTTGTTTCTGTAACAGTTAAAGTTCTCAATTTTAATTCTTTGCTAATAACATCAACTGAAATTCATTCCTTTTGATTCTTAAGGTTAAACACAGTCTAACGCTAGCAACACAGAAAATCTGTTTGAGCACTTCAACTAAATGGGATAAGGTATTCCACACATGACTCAACATAAGTGCCTACCCCAAAGTATGGTTTTGCACAGTGTCTACAAAATATGTAAATATTGTGTATATCAATATACCTTATAAACTGTCACTTCTGTCATCCTACCAGAAGGTGGACATATTATACCAAAAATTTGTCTTCATTATAATTCACAAAGATAAATACACAAGTACCAAAAATTCCTGTACCTATCACTCATTTTGAGAGGTTTAAAAAAAAAAAAAAAAACCATTGTTTTAAAATAACACTAAGTATGTTTTAATGGCATAATTCCTATCACTGCTCTACTCTCAATCGATGCATGGACCTTGACAGGATTCAATACTTCATATAGAGAGACCCAAAAACGCATGTCTGTACTCAGGTTTCCTGACAGATTGTACTTAAAAAACAATCATCAATTATTTTACTGCAAAAGATTCACGGCATCCTCAATTAGGAACTCTTCAGCAGGACAGTTAGGATCCTCCACATTATGCTTAACCCCCCCTTGCTGACTTTCCATCCACAGTATCCTTCCCTGCACTGTTGTGTTTTTTTCTTTTTAATCCCAGATTGAATTTCACCCCATTCTGTAAACAAAAGAGCCATATAGTAAAAACCAAACACCATCTCCTTCACAGATTCTTTTAGAGAGACACTTCCAAACTCACTTCCTATAAATATCTCTGTAAATTCATTCATATTGAGCCTTGCACTAAAAATCTTCTGTCATTCTCATCTCCATATATTCCTCGATGTCCAGTAGACACCTGCATGGACTCACACACCCCAAAACCACACACAATCATGAATCGCTTGCCAGCAAAAACTTTAACTTTTTTTTTTTTTTTTAAATGATATGACCCAGTAAATAGCTGCTATGGTTAAAATGAACTCACTGAAAATGTTCATTATGATCTAAAGGCCCATCCAGAGGGAATGATTAAATAAATTATGGATTACTACAGAGCCATAAAAAAAGAAGAAGAACTTTCTATACCAGGCTACCAGGAATTAGTCCCCAAGACAGCAAGTCAAGAAAAAGCAAAGTACACAGTTTGTCTTACCATCCAATGACACAAATGAGGAAAATCTGGGATAAAGCAATAGCAATGAAGTCTTTTTCATACTTGCTTAAAAGATTTTGGGGTAAGGAACAAAATAGGACAATTATAGAACCAAGAAGTAAGAAAGTCATCTTTTAAGGGCAGTTGACGACAGGCTGGATGGAAACCAACTGGAAACAATAACAGACATATCTGGGGATTACGTATGTTAAGCCCACTCTATTTGTAGTACGAATACACAAGGGATGTTTATATATAACCAGTCTCTCAGCAGTGACCGGTCAGATTCCAGCCTGGAAGCGGTGCTGAAGAAAGGAAATGTATGTGCGTCTGTGAGCATGTGGAGTGGGTGGGGGTGGCCCTCGACTTCTGGGTATTTGAAGGTTCTGAGAAAAAGATCAATCAGGATGAAGTCCTATAGTACTTTAATCTTAGGGTTCCACAAAAGGAAATGGGAAGGGGTTGCAGAAACATAGAATTATGTAGCATAAGTCAAAACAGCACAGAAGAAAACACTATTTTATCTTTTCTTGTTTTATTAAAGATTTGAGACAGTAAGTGGACACACACACACACACACAGAAGCGGTGGGGAAAGGGGCAGAGGAAGAGAGAGAGTTCTATCATGCCGAGCCCCTGTCTTGGGGCTTGAGCCCATGATCCTGAGATCATGGCCTCAGCCGAAACCAAAAGGTGGATGCTCAGCTGAACGAGCCACCCAAGCATCCTTCATTTCTCTTTTTGATAGTAGTGCTGAAAGCAGGGAACATGACCTCTACCTATTTATTATCTATTATTATTAATATGGTTATTTTACTTTAATTTTATATTGAGTCTGGTATCCAATGTTGAGTAAAGCTTATTATGTGTGTTGCTAAACATAACAAAACATTTAATGTTAAAATACGTGAAGATCTGATCAATAGTCTGTCAGGATAAAATGCTTTTGCAAACATTAATAAGACATTTATTTCCAACTGCAAGAGAAAAATGTGTACAAGATAATCTTCACATTGAAAAAAAAAAAAGGATAATCTTCATATTTAAACATATCCCCAAAATGCCCAGCATAGACCTCAAAGAAATACAAAATGGTGGCAGGGACAATTTGCAATACTGCACTGAAATATATCTGAGTCATCCACAAATAAGCTCCCTCCACACACTGGGACAGCTAAGGCCAATTTTTCAAAATGTGGGTGACACAGTGAGGGGCACAAAAAAGGGAAAACTCCGCTCCTAAGACTTTGCTGCTAAGAAGAGCAAGTAATGGCGGACAGTGTAAGAACAGATTTGCATCCAGTGGGGGAAAAAACTGATGAGAGAATTGATCTAAAATATAAAACTAAAGGCCTCAAGAGAAGTCAAATATCATTGTTTTTGTTGCATAAGCCCCTTTCAATCCTCTTCCTTCCTCTTTGGGTTTCACCTAATCTTTGGCTGCTCTACTCTTACTCACTAGGTGTCTGAATTCTCTTGTCACTACCACCGCCCTACTGGTACCTTGATCCTTATTAAAATTCTGCTCTCAGGCCACAGGTCTGTGCGGCTCTCTAAAACTAGAGCAGCTACTGAGGAGGCATTCCGGCAGTTGGAATGAGCTGAACAGACAAAACAGGCTGGGAGGTAAGGCATCTGCCCAGAAGAGGAAATGTTCCTCCAAATGTTATAAAATCACAGGCTCCTAAACAGAAAGGCAGGAAGGCACACACATGGCCACGTTTCAGAATTATGTGCACATCTGGAAATACAGATTCCTGGGACACCTGAGTGGCTCAGTTGGTTAAGTGTCTGACTATTGGTTTCAGCTCAGATCATGATCTCAAGGTCACTAGATGGAACACCACATAGTGTTGGGCTCCCCAGTGAGTGGGGAATCTGCTTGAGATTCTGTCGGTGGCTCAGTGGGTTAAAGCCTCTGCCTTCGTCTCAGGTCATGATCCCAGGGTCCTGGGATCGAGCCCCACGTCAGGCTCTCTGCTCCGCAGGGAGCCTTCTTCCTCCCCTCTCTCTCTCTGCCTGCCTCTCTGCCTACTTGTGACCTCTCTCTCTGTGTCAAATAAATAAAATCTTTAAAAAAAGAAAAAGAAAAAAGAAAAAAAGATTTCTGAGCCCAAAACACAAGGATTCAGATTCGATTCCTCTGAAGCAGGGTCTTGGAATTTGCATTTTAAAGCTCCCCAGGTGATGTTGATGGCCAGTCAAATATATAAACAAGGACTTCAAAAGAGTCGGAACTGCTCAGAGTTCCTAGGGAAGCAGAGGGTAGAGAGGCCCATCCAGAGGCCTAGGGGGAAGAGGCAGCAGCTCTGCATGTCTCCTTTCAAAGTCTCTCCCAAGCAGGGAAAGAAGAATCACAAGACCTGGCCTAACCACTCTCTCAGTAAGGTCCTATGGCCAAAAACCCTATGAAGGCAGATAATCTATCTTGAGACATGCAGTGTTAAGAACACAAGATGAGGGCACCTGGGTGGCTCAGTGGGTTGAGCCGCTGCCTTCGGCTCAGGTCATGATCTCGGGGTCCTGGGATCGAGGCCCGCATCGGGCTCTCTGCTCAGCAGGGAGCCTGCTTCCTCCTCTCTCTCTGCCTGCCTCTGCCTGCTTGTGATCTCGCTCTGTCAAATAAATAAATAAAATCTTTTAAAAAAAAAAAAAAGAACACAAGATGAGGGGCACCTGGGTGGCTCAGTTGGTTAAGCGACTGCCCTCGGCTCAGGTCAGGATCCTGGAGTCCCTGGATTGAGGCCTGCATCGGGCTCCCTGCTCGACAGGGAGTCTGCTTCTCCCGCTGACCTTTCTCCACTCATGCTCTCTCTCTCTCTCATTCTCTCTCTCTCAAATAAATAAAATCTTTAAAAAAAAAAAAAACTTTAAAAGAATGCAAGATGAACACATAATTTACTAAGTTCTTCTTGGAGACTTACAAGTTCATCTTCCAGCAATTCCAAGGCAAGTACAGCCTTCACTTCTGCCTCTACGACGTGGCCTGGCCCCTGCCGTCCTTACCACATGCACCACTTCATCTGCCCGCCATCACTGTCTGTACACTCCTCATCTCACACTAAAATTTTGGTGCATACCATCAGCAATTTCTGATGAGAAAATATGCTTTTCCTGGGTTCCCAGCACATAATGTCCCTGTGTACCCGACTCTCAGATGTTCCATCGATTAACGAATCTATGCTCAGTGTTCATCTGGTTCTAGGAAACACCTAGAGTACTGAAGAAGGAATCCTAAACTTGGGCTCTGAAGTCCAGTCCTGCCACCTCCTGACTTGGACAACTTAAGTTTTTGGAGGTTATATTTTCTCATCTGTGAAAAGGCATAGTTAACCCTCAAAATGTTCCTTTGTAAATTGGCTGTAGAAGGATCTACAAAGAAAGTGCTCCTTAGTTGAGCAAGTGTATCTGGGTTCCAATCCAATCCTTGACAATGAGTATTCATGGAGTCTCCAGCTTGTCACCTTTGCCCTGTCACCTGCCCCTATAATTACAAACAGATGGCCTGGACTGGCTTACCACGAGCCAAATACAGTGCACAGTCAGTCAGGTTTTGTTTGTGCCCACCAGACATTAGGCTCACATTGATCTGGCCAAGTCTTTGATTTAGGAAGGGCGTGCAAAGTCAGGAGAGACGTGGAAGTGCGGGCAGGAGCACTGCTCCGAGAGCTGCTCCATCAGCTTCCAAACCCCAGCTCTAAGAAGTCTGGACCTAACTCACTCTGTGCCTCAGTTTCCTCCTCTATTAAGAAAAAAGGTGAGGGGGATGTCTGGGTGGCTCAGTTGTTAAGTGATTGCCTTCAGCTCAGGCCATGATCCCAGAGTCCTGGGTTGAGTCCCACATTGGGCTCCTTGCTCAGCAGGGAGCCTGCTTCCCCCTCTTTCTCTTTCTCTGACTAATAAACAACATCTGAAGGAAGGAAGGGAGAGAGAGAGGGAGGGACGGAAGGAGGAAGTAAGGGGGACAGTAGCTCACGGAGTTGTGAGAACTCAGGGACTTTAAACACATAAGGTGTTCAGAACAGTGCACACAATCAACACGGAAGTTTCTGATGATACTGGCTCATCCACTGGACCCTGACAAGCTCTGACCAAGTGGCAGCTGATGCTCTGGGTGGGCCATGAGCTCTCTACTTTACAATTCCTTAATCTCTGGGGGTCTCAGACAGGATCTATGTCACTTATCTAGACTACCAGCCATCACATGACCACTTATATTGTACGATCTCGTTGGCCTTGGACTTAGCAAAAACTGGTACCAGGAAGAAAACAATAAGCTCCAGTGAATTTAAACTTCCTCCCAGTCATACTCAGTATCAGGTACATGAGCACTCCATGGTGAATGCAAAAAGCTTGAAAAAGCTTGAAAGCACAAGGACAATTAATGGGTGCTTCTGAGACCATGAGGACATTTATACCTCCAGGTATAAATCAGAAGTCCTGAGAGCTGCAGCTAGGAGATTGTGAACGCCGAATCATCCATTAAATCAGCAGGTTTCCATCTGAAGGACACTGTACTGTGCCTGGTAATAACCAGCCTCTGACGGCTAGTCCTTACCTACCTGTATTTCCCCACGACAGCCCACTGCAGCTGAAACCAATAAGCCTCGAGACTGCGCACACACAGGTGTTCGAAGCCCCAGCAGTCTGGACAACAGCAAGGACCGCATGGGCCCCCGGGGGGCACAGAAGAATCAATTCCTCAATTCCAGACCAAAGCTGGAAACCTAAAACCATCCGTGGGTCCCTTGGAGCCTCTGCTCAGAGTATTAAGGATCGATAGTGACTATTTGTGAGTGGGGCACGAAATAAGAAAATATGCTTCATGAGGAAAGAGACTTGGGTCTGAGAGGGTCACAGCTCCATTTCCAGAATCTGGAATACCACCTACCACATAGTAGGTACACACAAAGTATCTACAACAGGACTCGGTTTATCGTAAGCACATAAATAAGTAAGAACAATTATTGTCTAACTGCTCATGCATGTTGTGTTTTTAAATCAATCCGGATTTTGTGAGTTAAACCATGAACCCGTAATGTGGCAATGGAACAACCCAAGTGAAGACACCTGAACTGTAGCAGCCTTCTACAGAGCTCTAGGGTGCATGGTTTTCTTTCTTTATTAATCTGGTTCTAAGTCACACACTTTTTGATGTGGCCTTTGTAGCCCAATTCTGAGGCTTCCAAATCTAAATGCGCAATCTTACTCCCTAGGAGAGATACTGGAACACTCTTCAGGACATGACAAACTAGACGATATAACTTCGACTAAAAACTGGAAGCAGCTCCTGCCTTTTGCTTTCAAAACAGTAACATAATAAGCAGCACACACTAAGCAAAAGGTGAACAAATGACTCACGATCTGTCAGTAATGCTCAAACATGGAAAAACTAACATGGGAAAAAAATGGCCAATAGCAGCCCCTCTTATCTAAGAGATGTGGCCACTGATGTCGAAATGCTTATTTACTCAAATGCTAATTCTGCATTTCCAGGCAGCCCCAATACCCACTTGTTTGTGAACAGTGCATACCACTGGGTGGCTGCTGACTGCTTCCTCCTGGAAGGGGCTTTCAGGCAGAACCACTTCTTACCTGCCTCACTTGCCCATTGTCCATTTCTCCACCTTGTACTATATCACAAGTTGACGTGTAGTTTACAAGTTTACAAAGAAAACTACTTTAGATTGTCATCTGACTGTTCATTTGCCAAATGATGTGGGAACGTTGAAAAAAGTAGGAGAAAATTTCAAGGTGGTGGAGGAGGTGGGGGGAAGCTGAGGATTTTTGGACCACTGAAGGCAAAGAAGTAGCTAGCACAGAAGCCAGCCTGACGCCCACAGAGATCCAAGCATCTCTCTGTTTCCATTTCCTAGGCTTGAGTAAGTTCTGACAGATCAACTGAGCAGTTGACAGCAGACCGATTATTCTGTGGTTTCTGTCAAGTTCCTGATTTTCATCTGTTCTAGAAGACGAGCAGGAACTCGAGCAGTCTTAATCTGGAGCGTACATAGACACATTCTGAAATGAACGCTGTTTAACCCACAGACGCAAGGCGACGGGCAGGTAAGGAGACAGCTTTGCTGTGAGAGCATTTGAGCATGTGTGAATGGCGTAGAAGAGCAGAAAGGATCTGTGAGCTGGGCAGCAACAGTGCCCGGCAACAATGGATCACCCCCACTCCCAGTAAGTCATTTTTTGTTTGAGAATGATAATTGGTTGCTATGGGATTCTATTTGCTCACACTGAGTCCAGGATCCAAATATGAAATTTTATCATTGATGACTACTTAAGATTTCCAGTTGTGACTGTTACAATATATCTGTGAAGAAGAGATGTCAAAGAAAATGACAAAAAGATGTTTATCTGGGACAAATGTAAAAGCTTCTACATGTGTATCGAAATTGCCCCCCAAAAACTGTAAAATCAATTATTACAATGCTTAAAAGTTAGTGTGAATGCTTTTGTTTACAATTGCATATATGACTGGATATATAGTTATTACCTGTGTGTGTGTGTGTATGTGTGCCCGCGCATACACACAGGTAAAAGCTTTGATCTTTGTTGTTATTGGGATAAATTAACTCTCATAATACCTAAGAAGATAATTTATTTGCCTTTAAAGATAATTATAAACTGCAAAAACATCTCTCTTATGCATAGCAAAAATTTGAGTTAATGTGCTACTTATTAGGGTCTATGACTAATCAGCCAAATTATTTCAAATACTCTAAATATTATGAATTTCAAGTTACACACAAGAGAATTAACACAGATCTACAGTGTGAGCATAGTCAACCAACCTCACGCAATCCATCTAGTCCAGAAATATATTTTTAAGAAAGCACACCTAATGCTATGGAGAAATGAATCAAAACAGTCACACTAAGTGGGGGTGGGGGAGAGACACCTGTAGGGCACAGCCAGCTAAGCACCCAACTCTTGATTTCAGCTCCAGTCATGATCTCAGGATCTTAAGATCAAGCCCGGAATTAGACTCCATGGAGCCTGTTTAAGATTCTCTCTTCTCCTCTCCCTCTGCCCCTCCCCACTTCTTAAAAAAAAAAAAAAAAAATTTTCACACTGGTAAAAAAATAAACTCCCCACACACATGTTGTAGTTTACATATTCATCTTATTAAAACAGACTTGAAACAAAGTTTTTAGCGCTAAAAAAAAAAACCACTGATAATTTTTTAAAAATACATAATGTACTCCTCAAATACCAAAATAATAGATTTTTATGATTTTTAACATAAAAATTTTATACTTCCATAAAATCTGCATAAATACACATATAATAGTATGCACACACATCCACAACTGGTAATAGACACAAAAACTCCAAGTTAGCATGTCCATTATAGTGCAATAAGGAAGAAATGAGGGGACACAAGATAGTCCAAGCATGAAAACCCAGTAAAGGGAAGTAGATAGGGTGTGGGGAAAGAATTAGTGCTTGCTGAAATGTTATACTGTCCTTCTGCCACTTGAGGAAGCAGGTAGAGAGGATGTAACTATCCTGACCAAGGCCACCCAGCTGATCTCACCAAGAGCCTGAGCCCTCTGAGCACGTGGAAGGAGCTTGTACTCTATTCATGGAGCTCCTGAGGCCACGGGGTTCCAATCAATCCAACCTTACCACGCCACACCTGTTCCCTCCCTTTCCACCCTCCTCCACCAAATCACCCATCAGCAGGTCCTAAAATCCTCTTCAACTACTTTCATCTTCAATCATGTATTTGTAGGGTAGTATCTATAATATTCTGGCTGTAAGAATGCTCCATCCAGTATCAGACACATATATTAGGGGGCAAGTTATGCTTGAAACATAAATTACAATTATGCCTGACATCTTTAAACAATACAACTTGGGAAGAGGCAGCAATAGAAAAAGAAAGTCTCTCAAAGTCAGGAGAACTGGAGGGGGAGGGGAGGGAGAGATGGACCAATTTAAAATAGCTAATGCATACACTAGGCAGCAAGGGACTAAGTAACTACCCTCTAAGAGGTCAGGCCACCAAGCTCCCTGAGTCCCAGTCCCTGATGTAATATTCCCAGCTGATGCTGCTTCTCTGGAGGTCCCCACTTTGAGAATTACGCATCTGTAGCTGAACCCCACATTCACACTCACCTTACTAATAACACTGAGTACAATCTAGGCCAGTTAATGACGGGGCAAAATAAAGAATAAATGCTTAACAAGCAAAACCACTGTATTATCCCCACACAGTTAGGCATGACATTATTCTTGACTAGAGAAATTTTAAAAAGGAAGGAAGGGAGGGAGGGAGGGAGGGAGCGAGCGAGCGAGCGAAGGGAGAACAGAAATGGAGGGAGCAGGGTCAAGATATTTCCCATTAGATCAAAGATGCTTTCTAGAGTCAGCTGCTGGACAAAGGAATACTGTTGCCTCTAGAGTGAATTTAGGTGTTGAGGCTTCCTAAGCCTCCATCTCTATGGAAGTCTAGAAGTCACCTTTATCTCATTTGATTTCAGCATTGCTTGAAAGTTAGGCTGGTATCAAGCGAGCTTTCTCAACTTCCCAGCATGAAGGGTCTCTGGAATACCAAGAGCACACCAGGCCAGAGAGGAGAGGCTGAATCCACAAAAGCTTATTCTGCCATCCTCCTTACGGGTACCCTCACTTGCAGAAGGCTCTCTAATAAAGGACTATTGGACAATAAGGAAAGTCTCTTTCAAATGAAAATTACATCACTGGCATAAGAGTGCCAAGCCTTTTTAGGTAGAGCAGTGGTTCATAAAGTGTAGTCCCCCCAGACAAGATTCATCAACATCACCAGTAAACTTGTTAAACATGCAAATCTTTGACCCCAGAACTACTGAAGTATGAAACTTTGGGAGTGGAGCTTGGCAGTCTGTGTTTTAACAAGTCCTCTAGGTGATTTGCTGCACATTCAACTTTGAATTCCACTGGGTAAAATGACACGTACACCCTGGGACAGGGTCAGGCATAACTACAAATAATACCCCTACTTCAGAATATTCCTACTTCAGAAATATTCCTACTTCAGAAATGTCTTGCTTTGGACAGTAAGTTACACAGTCATTCTTACATTTAAGATTAAATACTACAAAGAGGATTCATTGGCCGGGCTCTATTTACTACTTGGGATTTCAAATTAGCTTTATTCTGTTGCTACATTCTAGTACTAAATCCACGAGTGTCCCTGAATGCTGAAAAATGCATTGCCTCATGAAAGCCAAGAGGACATGGCTAGAGAAATCAATTTCAGTAGAGATATACTATCTCTACCCAAAAAATCACCCAAAACATTACATAAAAAGTCAAGCTTCCTGAGTACAGGATCAAGTCTCCTCCATCATATCTTTAAAAACCTTTTAGCTAAATACTCTGGCTCATCTGCAGTCACTTTTCTTCCCCTAACTAGCACCATCGAAAACGACAAGCCTAGTAGGTTATTTACTAGCCTTATCTTTATAGTAATAATTCAGCTACCTTAATTCCCAGAAAAACCAAGTTTGCCACAAAGCTTCCCACTCCACTGTCCTTTTAAAGGCAAAGTAAAATGGTCATATGCTATTGGATCTGATCAATTTTTGATTCCTTTGAAATCCTTTGCCTTCACACAGCATAACTTATATAGCTGGGGTTTTTTTATTCAACTCAGAAGTCTTCCACCTGCTGTTGCTGTTTCTGAAAAGCATTGAGGGCCATGTTCTCACCCTTCATCTCTCAGATGAGAAAATAATCACAGAGGGATGATGGCTTCTACTGGATTACATACATCTGTCATTAAAGTCAAACTCTCAAAGAGAAAAAGATCAGCTATTTGGCTGCTCAGCTTGACCCACAGGAGATTGCGCACTTTGGTGTGGTCACCAGGACAAAGAATTTGAGTCTTAGTTTTCTAGGATGACACACACTGATTTTTATCTCATCCCTGGACTATAGCGACAATTCACACCAAGCCGACTTGCAACATGTTAAGTTTTCTTTTACTGTGGGAGAGATATCTGGCCGGAAAGCAGGACTCACTCACTGCTTACAGGATCTTTCCAGTGAGTTCAGCCCTAAGGTCAATGGCTGATAGGTGAGTTCATCTAAGGAATGCTTCCATTCTGCTACAGAGGGTAAATGAAATCTTTTCATTCTAGAAAAATTTCAGTCATCCATTCATTTAGCAAACACTGATTCCACATCATGTGCCCCGCTCCATGATTCTAGATGGTAGGGGTAACTTCACAGGCAGCAGACTCCCTGACCTCATGAGGCTTACATTCTAACAGGCACAAAGACAAGCCTTGACAACATCAATTCTTTCACCAAAGAAATGATACTTACTCAGTTATGGCAACAATCTCTGGGCATATCTTAATGTACTAGATTTTTTTATATCTATATTCTTTATAGAGATTTGAAAGGGAGCTAATCTTATCAGAAGCCAAACAACATTTATGAACTTGATCTGAATCCCTGACCTAATCTTGTTAGAAGCTGACTGATAGTTCTACGTGTACTGATGATAAAAATTAAAAAAAAAAAAAAAAGGATATGGAAAACGATGCAAAATTCAGTTAAAAATCCCAGGAGTTGGCCATAATTAATATTCTCTCTTTCCTGCCCCTGATACTGCCTACCTATGTTTCTGCACAAGGACCTCACTGCCTCTTTCCCTACTCCAAACATCTTTGCAGCCACCATTTTTATAGAAGTGAAAAAAGGAAGAGAGAGGATACATCCTGAGATTAAAAAAAAAAACTTAAATTTTAAGATTAGCTGTCTTGTTTTCACTGAATCTATGAAGAGTCAAAACACAACAGCAGGCCCCTTCACCATGCCACTGAGACAGGTAGTTTGGTGAACAACAAAAAAGGGAAACAAAGAATTATTTTCAGAGAAGGAGCTCTCCCTTATAACATCATTTTAGGTTAAAATACTTAATGCACCCTTACTGCCTACTCTTTTGGGGTTGTGGCAAGACTCTTTTATTTTTCTGAGTATGGGTCTGCTAATTTTTCTTCAAAAACCATAACATTAGCATATTGCCAGTAATGTCCAGTCTCTTCATTTATTTCAAGTAGTATGAGAATTTTTAAACACTTGGGAAGCCATGTGAGTAAAAACAAAACAAAATAAGAAACCCAGACCTAGATTCTTACGTGTCTTTTCAGATTTTATTCTGTGAAAATTTCATTTTACACGGGTAGAGCCCCATGCATATGTTTGTCTCTTTCTTTTTTCACGTTCATCATATAACATAAACATTCTTGCATAACACTAAAAATTCTGCAAAGTTATTGTCCTTAACAGCTCCCTAATATCCTTGTCCCAAGCAAGCCTTTATTTACCTAAATAATCCACTAATTTGGGAGACACATTCAATGTTTCCATTGTTTTTTCTGTGATAAATAATGTTCTGATGAATTCAAACCTAGCTCTGCACTTTGGGTTTTTGTTTGTTCTTAGTAGTATCTTCCTAAACTAGAACCACAGGATCAATAGTGGTAAATAAGGGTCTCAATTCACCTAACCAAACTGCCCTATCATAAAAACTGCACATGGGGTGCATGGGTAGCTTTGTCGGTTAAACATCCAACTGTTTATTTCAGCTCAGGTCATGATCTCGGGGTCATGGGATCAAGCCCTCCATCAAGTTCCACTCTAGAAGGGGAGTCTGCAACTCTTCCTATCTCTCTCTCTCTCTCAAATAAATAATCTCTTTTTTTAAAACTGCATAATTTACAGTTTTACTAGTTGAGAGTGATGGTCTCACTACATCTTTACCAGCACTGAGGTTTTTGTGTTCCATGGTTGATTTTAGGTCTTTGCTAGTTTCATTGGTTTACACACATGGCGCATTGTTGAGATTTTGATATGTCTTTGAGTAAAGGTAAAGTCAAATATGACTACAGTTCATCATGTCCTTATTTCTGTGAATTTCTTGTTCAGGGCATATGGATGGAGAGATGGGAGGTATGCAGAGATCAGTGATGATGCTTCCTCATGGTTTCATTTACCCAGCTGATATATTTGCAGACTTAGGTACAGATGCTTGAGTCATTGGATTGGCCACAAGGGAAAGTTCCCTAGAACAACAGGTCTTGCAGGGTACCTTTGCACATCAGTGTTTCCCTTGAGTCACTGTTGCAGGCAATGGTCTTGGAGTTAGGGATGCCAGCATACAGCACAGACTTTCCCACCAGGTCCTTGTAAACCCTCTTATAATCCTGGAAGGAGAGAAGCCTGAAATCCACACACAGAAGCTACAATGAAAGGTCATTCTGGAGGGTCTGTTTTGATCTCAACTCCAGACTCGGCTGGAAACCAAGCATGACACCTACATTCTTAAGCCTTCAAAAGAATGGAGTCTGTCTTAGCCTAGCAAGGACATAAAACAGTGAAGTTTGTCAACAAATGTTCAGTGGATGGACAGTGGTAAGGAGGATCTTAACGAACTATACCATGGAAACAACATTCTGCTTCACTAGTTATTATCTAAGTCCACTCCTAAGGACTTCCAAGTCCACTCCTGCCTAAGAAAAGATGTATGCTGTGCTTTCACTAAGGGAGACAGCTAGTCCTCAAACCCACAAAGCCAAGGAATGGAGCACAATAGGAAAGAGCAAAGAGCAGCATTCTGGAATCCAACTAATTTTATTTATTTATATATATATATATATATATAATATTCAACATATTGAAACTATGGTTTCAAATCTTAACTCCACACCACTTACTCTGATATCACCTTGATAAAGTTATTCAATGCCTCTATGACTCAGTTTCCTAACTGATCATGGAAATTAAATTAATTCATATGCATAAAGTACCCAAGCAATGACTGTCATGACATCAGAGTACAATCAATGTTTATTGATATCTTCACTATCATATCTTATTTCTCAGTAACACAGTACACTGGTTTGATGACTACTAAGACAGTAGAAGCCAAAGGGACATATTCAGAGTCTAGCTTGCCACTTAAACTCTGTTTGCTCAGTTTTACTTATCTGTTAAAATACCTACCTAAGAAGCACTACTGTGGCTGTTATACTACCTGATATATAGTCAACAATCAAAACCTAGAGCCACTCATATACATAAAAACCTACAACACACACATAATGTAGCAAATCTACATTCCAGCCCATGTTCTCTGCCGCACAGCTATCAAACCTCCATCCAAAGAACCCTAACCGGCATTGGACTATCGATTCAGCATTTCACTTGGGGCAGTGGAAGAAAAGCTACCTTCCCTCAGGAGGTAATTCCTGAGAAGATACCCACTTAGCATGTAGGCTATAATCTGGGAAAAATGATGTGCTGCACTGTGGAGTTAAAATAGGAGCTCACAAAAAGGAAAGAGCACTGTGTACTGAAGCATCCGGTGGACTGAAGAAACAAAATTAGGCCTCATCTTAAAAAAGGAAACTGACACACCAATTGAGGGGTGGGAAGGGATATAATGAGTACGGAAACAACTTCAATTACTATGTTTACTGACCCTTAATTATGTCTTCCTTTATTCTTGCCTTGATCCCTTGACCGGAGAGATCTTGATCTATTTGGAATTATTTTCCTCCGATGACCAATCTCTACATTTATCAATTTCCATCTTCAAAACATAACATAAACCATCTCTTGCCCACACAGCCTTTCCTGTTGAACTTTTTTCTGAGAGCTCTTGTGGTACACACTCCCTGCCATCTTTCCAATATTCTACACCATGTACCCACAGTTTACAACATGCATTTAACAGCCTTACTGCTCTAAGTGCAAGTTTCACACCTTTGATTTTTTTTTCCCACTTAATTTAGGTTTGAGTGTAATCTACATAGGAAAAAATGAAAAGCAGATCTGAAATGTAAATTCAGTGGGTTTTGACACCAAGTAAACACCCACCCCAATTACTATATTTCCATCACAAAAGTTCCCTTACACTCTCCTTTCCACTCACAGGTGTCCACTTGCCCCATTTCTGCCACTAGAACTTAGTTTTACCTGTAGTAGAATTATATTTATATAGAATCACACATTACACACCCCTTTTGTATCTGACTTCTTTTGCTTAGTTTCACATTTTGAGATTATTGAGATCATACTGTTGGCACATATCACTCATCTTGATCACTAAACGGTATTCTACAAGTATAACACAATTTCTTTATCCATTTTAATCCTCTGATGGACATTTGGCTCATTCCTAGTTTTTGCCTGTTATGAATAAAGTTGCTGTGAACATTCTTTTTAGGGACATATGCTTTCATTTCTCTTAGCTAAACAGGTAAGGAATTAAATTACTACCTCATTAGCTGAATGTTAACTTGATTACAAGTTACCAAACTGCTTTCTAAAGCAGACTTTTTACTTTCCACTCCAACTAAAAATTATGGAAGTACTAATTGTTCCATTTCCTTGTAAACCGTTAGTATTATCAGTTTTCTTGGTATCTGTGGTTTTCTGTTGTTGTGGGGGCTTTGGGGGGTGGGTTTTTGTGGTTGTTGTTGTTGTTTTTTGCCATTTTAATGGGTGTGAAGTATTACCTCATCATTTCAATTTACACTTCCCTGATGACTCACGACGTTGAACATCTTTTCACACGTTGCCTGGTCAAGTATCTTCTTTTGTGAACTGCTTCAAGTCTTTTGGCCCTTTTTTAAATAAGTTATGAAAATTATTTAAATACTCTGAGTCCTTTAACATAGATATGTATTGTGAATTTGTCCTCCCCATCTATGGCTTACCTTTCATTTTCTTAATGGTATCTAATGAAAGATGGAAGTCTAAAATTTTGATAAGGTACAACTTATTAACTTTCTATTTTATGGTTAGTGTATTCTGTATCCTAATAAATTACTGCCTATCCAAGGTTGTGAGCATATTCTGTTTTCCTCTAGAAGTTGGGGTTTCAGTTTTACAATCAGATATATAATCCATCTTGAATTGCTCCTTTGATTCCTTATTTCATCTGGTAATAGAGCTCTGTAAAGTGGAAGTGACCTAAAAGCATTGCTGACTCATTTACAAATACCCACAGAGGTTGAGAGAAATGTATTTTGAAAGCCTGTTATAAAGGCCTATGCTCAGTCTCAGGGACATCCTGGATAAAAAAAACCTACTAACAGGAATTGTGACCCAATAGAGCAAAACAGAATATCCAAATGTTCTGGCCTTGCCTTATGATAAGCTTTTGACTAGCAGGAATAATCCAAAGTTTCCATTTCTTTATGAACAGCAGTTTAATCCAGCATGGAAAACAGAGAACAGTTTACTTACGGTATTTTCTCCCTCTATGAATATACATTAGAACAATTACAATGTCATTACTATAGACTGAACTCTTTTTAATGAACTGGGCTCCATAAAATCAGTCAAATGATTCCTAGCAGCCCTGTTGAAAACTGACTTTACAAGGAATAATAAATGTCAAAAATATTACTCTCAGAAGACATATTTTCTATAGCCTAAAACACATACATTATTTTGTAGGATTCAGATGACTTTTAGAAATGTTTTACTAATATCTCTTCTAGAAAACATGTCAACTCAAAACAAAGAGAATAATTCCTGCTCTTCAGATAAAGGCTGTTACCTAATGCATCTTAAAATAAAGCATTTCAAGCTACTGCTTAAGACTTTAAAAAGAAAACACAAGATTAAGAAGAGTTCTTTTCCATGTATTAGGGCTTGGAGAAGTTAACAGATTAACAAGGACCACAGAGCATTTTATCAGTACTTAGCAATGCGGCCAATACAAGACCCTACCTGCTAAGATACGAAGAGACCACTTTGAAGAGCTGTACTGCGGCAGCTGCTTCCTTGGTAATATCAAGTGCAAACATGCTTGCTGCTCAGCAAGTCTCATTTCTTATCACCCGCCTTGGTGCTGAAGTTTCCACACTACAACTGAGGAACTGGCACAGGAAAACTCTTTGCATGTACACAAGAGCCTAGGCATTTATTTATAACTTGCACGTCCTCTATTTTTAATGACGGTCCAAGGTTCCCAAGCTAACATTGCTTAGAGAACTATCAGCAGGAGCGCATGGGCTGCTTGGTTATTGGGCGTCTGCCTTCGTTTGGCTCAGCTCATGATCCCAGAGTCCTGGGATCCAGCCCCTCGCTGGACTCCCTGCTCTGTGGGAAGATGTCTCTCTCTAAAATCAATAAATAAAATCTTTAAAATAAATGGGAAAAAAAGAAAACTATCAACAATAGTTGCTTAGAATTTGGGGTGAAACGAAAGAAAGGAAAGTACCACGTAAACCTGGTATTGTTTCTTTTTGAACAGAAAAGGAGTTTTCGTGTCTAGCTACTTGCATGTGGTGAAGTTATGCATTTAAATTCCCTTTCTCATCAAGTATTTCAATTACCGCCATTCCCTTAATAGCACTCCATTACTTCTATGCCTTCCTAAATGTAGACTCCTTTCCACAGCTGAAGGTCAGAAACAATAAAAGCAGCAAGAACACAAACAAAAAACCCAAAAAAACAAAAACACCTTCCCAGTAAGGAATATTATCTTAAGCCATATATTCCATGAAGTGTTTACTTAACGGCTCCAATAACAGCCAAAATAGACTTTTCATTTAAAGAATGTAAGAAACTCTAACGCTCAAAAAATACACTCTAGAATGAACTGTCCATACCATATTTAACTAGATGAGCTCTCTAGTACTTTACAGCACTGATATAATTCACTAATGCTAGCTATGAAGTAAATCTTAACTTTCCCTAAAATCCATTTTAAATCACACTGTGAGCACCACGTGAGAGACTGCACTGACTTCGAGTCAGAAGGAAGTTTACAGAAGTTACAGAATCCTAAGGCACATGACGACTGAGCATACACCACTTCGTCTCTCGGAGGAGAGAGCTTTTCTTTCACAGAATGTCTATAGAATTCCTTCTCACTCTTGACTTTCTTCTTAACGAGCAGCCAATTCCCCCGGCATACATGCTTTCTTTCTTTCTTTCTTTCTTTTAGATTTTTTTTTTTTAATTTGATAGAGAGAGATCACAAGTAGTCAGAGAGGCAGGCAGAGAGAGAGGGGGAAGCAGGCTCCCCGCTGAGCAGAGAGCCCGATGTGGGGCTCGATCCCAGGACCCTGAGATCATGACCCGAGCCGAAGGCAGAGGCTTAAACCACTGAGCCACCCAGGTGCCCCTACATGCTTTATTTTTCTGGTGCTAAGCCACCAAGTCCCAAAGCTTTTCTCCTAGGGCTGGAGCTCCTTTATACTTACTTGTTCATATCACTTACTCAGGCACTCCCTTCATTTTTTAACATCTTCAAGGTGTTAGAACATTAACAGAATAGTCCAAGAAAATAACATGCAGCACCCTACCCCACCCCATCTCCTACAGCTAAGATAATGTGAAAGTCAAAAAATATAACCTCTCAAAAAGGACTCTACTATTATACAACTGTATTTTGCAAATATGATTTTAATAATGTCTAAAGTCTAGTAGGCAAGCCGTGTTTAGTATTAAGTTCATTCACTCAACAACACACTGCTTTCCATTTGGGCTGCTAATGTGAATATGAGCCTAAAAGTTACTTCTGTTTGTGATTTCCAGACACATTCACAAATTTGTTTGCATTTTAACTTTGATAAGTTCATGTTCTCATTTTAACAGAGGCCTCTGCGTGCCTCAAAAACTGAGACCATGAAAAGAAATCTAATTATTTAACAGAAATCAGATGAGGCTACCCCAAACTCACTGTTCCAGTAGCTGCCATTAGCATGAAGTCCACAGCTGTGTTTTACCACAAACAGAAGCACTAAGGAGAAAGAAGGAACTGAAAGAGAGCAACATAAGACGGCATCAAAGCCAAAGGCACCTGTGTATGCTGCCAAGTAAAACCCATGCCAGGGGCTCTAGAACTCCTGTAATGAAGTTCAAGGCACAGACCATCAAATGTCCCCTTGGACCAGAACCAGTCAGACTCATCCAGGACAGATGCTTTTGCCTTTGCCTGTGACTCAATTCTCAGGGACAGGAGGCCTTGTTCCAACCCCTCCCATAATCCTCTGGAAAGGTCAGAGACCCCTCCAGATCAGAATTGTTATGACTGTTACTTGTCAGAAGGAACTTCTAGTCAAACAAAATCTTTGAGGGAACACTAATACATCCAACACAGAAGCAGAAATGGTCTTAATGAGGCTGAGGGGAGCCTACCCCATCTGCCCCCCTAAAACACTGCCCCTGGAAAGCTCTTGAGCCCCACCCAGGAGCCAGCCAGGAAGAGGTTTGAAACTACTGGCCACATTCGTCCTCATACAGAGTGATGTTCTTATGATGAGCCAGCCGTACACTTCCTACTTTCCTCAGGAGGGGGAATCCTGGGAATACGGTACAACTCCCATCACTGATTTGAAGGAGGATTCGGGACAGAAGGAAATCATCTGCAAGCAGGCATCTGAGGTGACAAAGAAGATTCAGAAGTGTTTTCATGATAAAAGATATAAAACAGAAATGCAATTTAAAAATAGAAAATAGTGATGATCACGATAAGAAATCAATCCATGGTACATTTGGATTTTTGAAAAATTCTCACAAACCACACCTCAGTGCTCTGAAAATGAGCTGAGTGAGAGTTTCTCTGAATTCTTTACAAAGTTAGACTAACTCTTGGTTTCTGTGATCAATATTCAGATTAAAGTCTCAAAACAGACCATCATACATTATATTCTACAAGCATCTTCCCTCCCTCTAGTCCTTCCTTCCTTAGTTTAACAAATATTTATTGAGTAGCTCCCTTGTGCCAGGCACAAGTCCAGCCGCTGCAGACACAGCACTGAATGAGACAAAGAGCCTAACTTCAGGGGCTCATAATCCTGGGGAAAGACATACACTAAACAAATAACAAAGCAAAGGTATCTTCCAGTAAAGGACCACTGAGAAGAACAGGGGCTGGCCATAATGTAGAATGCCGAATTAATGGGGCAATCAGGAGTGATCACTATGATGATAAGAAATCAGAACACAGACCTGAATGAAATGAGGAAGACAAAGAGGGACGAAAAGCATATGCAAAGACTACAAGATGGGTTGACATGTTGGAGGAAGACCAGCAACAGCAAGATCAATGCAGCTCCAACAGGAGGAGGCAGGGAAGCCAGGAGGTACAGTCAAGGAACAGGGGCAAGGCAGGTGTCAGCCAGACAAAAGAGGCCCATTCAGGCTATGATCAAAGCCTGGATTTTACTATGGTGGGAAACATTCTCACCCCACTTCCTTGGGTAGTTTGAGCAAAGGAGCACCAACACACAACTTGTGTTCTCAGAGGTCTCTCTTGCACTTAGCTGGAGAAGAGATCATGGGAGTGGTATGGGGGGAGTGGTATGGGGAGAGGGGTATGGAGAAGGCCATGTAAGAGACTCCTGCTTCCCAGCAGTGATTATGAATGGAAAAGTTTTTTTAAAAACATAAACAACAATTTGAGCAGGAACAATTTCAGAGAAAAGGCATTCCACTGAATATAAATGAGAAAACTCTCGATACTGGGTTATGAGCACTTTATACAATTACATACCAACTAATGAATTTTGGTTTGAATTTCTGAGATACTGGCCATAAGAAGTTTTCAGTAAGAGTGCTTGGACAGCTTCTTCTTTCTTCTCTAAAAAACACAACCCTCCTACCCTCATGAAGTGTTCAGTTCTTTAAAACATAGGACAGTGTGCACAATGATTATTTAATTTTCCACCAAGTGAGCCCAAACCCTCCCTGATACCCCACCAAACAAATGTTAGCAAAATAATGGAAACAATTATAGTAGTGGAACTGAAGACAAACCTCAAAACAAAACCTTCAAAGTTTTGAGGGGAAAGAAGGAGGGAGCAAGGAAATAAGGTATGAGATATTTATAATCATGAGGAAAATATGAAATAATCCTAACATCCATCAATCAGGAAATGGTTACATGATTCTTTCCTTCAGTAGGATGGTGTGCAACTATACCAAAGAAAAAGGTAGAGTTTTAAAAAACCAACACAGGGAGTCACCTAGATATATTGGAGTGGGTCGGGTTTGGGAGCAGTGGCAAGAGATCTCAACTTCTGTCCATCGTTACCTGCCTTTCTAGTATCTAATAATTATTAACATTTATTGTTTCCCACAGATTAGGCTTTGAGAGTATTATACCTCACTGAATTCTTACAATAATCCAATGGGATACAGAGATTTATTCTCATTTAATAAATCAGATAGAGTATTCTAGCCAGACTCAGCTTGTAAGTGGGGGAGGCCAGATTTGAATCCAAGAATTCATACTCTAGTTCACAATCTTGGCCTCTAAATTATTTCTTAGACTTGAGTCCTTATTCACTGCATGTATTAAATCAACTCACTCATGGATTCTCTCTTTCAAATGACATCAAAAAAATAAAATTTCCACTTAGTGTTCTGGGAAATAATTTTAAGGAAAATTAAATAAATGATAAAACATGCAAAGTTTATGACATTTTGAAAAGTCAACATGACCCAAACTGGCAGTAAACTCAAGATCAAAGTACAAGGCAACTTTACAAACAAGTATTATTTAAAGGCTCAGTGACCGATGATGCTGTTGGCCCTCACTATAGCAAATTGTGAAGGTTCAAGCTCTTTGTGAATGTTCACAGAGAATGTAATGTTTATTTTAAAAAAAAAAAAAAAAAAGATTATTTGAGAGAGAAAGGGTGGTGGCACGAGGGGCACTGAGGGAGAGAAACTCAAGCAGAGCGAGGAGCCCAGTGCAAGGCTCGATCTGACCACCCTGAGATCATGACCTGAGCTGCAATCAAGAGTCAGACACTCAACTGACTGAGCCACCCGAGCACCGCAAGAGAATGTACTGTTTAAACAGATGCCCATCATTTCAAGGCAAGCTGGGTTGGTTCCAATCCGCAGGCATTCTTTCAACAGCTCCACATGTTGATGACAATGGAATGGGAGGGATTTCCAGGTGAAGCTGATAATTAGCCATCCAAATCTGCTAAAAGGTTATGGGGTTGTCCTAAAAGCCTAGGACCTATACACACTCTGGAGCTCCTGATCCATCTCTGTGCCCACTTGACCCAGCAAAAATGCCCAACTCCTCATCCGTCAACCTAAAGCCTTTATGCCTGGGTCTTCTCTCAAACCCCACTACCCAGTAGTAGTCACAGCAATGTTTTCTGATTAGCCTGATGACCAGAAGGGACATGTTTAAGACTAAAACTATGGCATCACCCTGCTGCAACTTAAATCTTTACCAGCTGTGTGACCTTGGGCACAATGCTTAACCACTCTGTGCCTCACTGTCCTTGTCTTATCAGGGAACATTAACAGAACTTACTTCACACACTACTTACCAGCTTTTAATGAGCTAACATAAATAAGGAATTTAGAAAAATATCTGGTATGTCATAAAAACTCAATAAATATTAGGTATTATTAGTATTGCTACTATTATCATAGCACTGAAGTAGGAGGCATAAACTCCCTTCTTGTGTCAGAGTCACCAACTGACACTTCTTTTCCTCTCATTTTACCATTTACAACAAAATAACTCGTTACTCAAGGATAAATTTCAACGATCTTTCTTTTTTTCACTTTTGTGCATTTTCTAATTTGCCTCTGTATGCCTTAATAATTTTTTTAATTAAGCTGTTTAAAGCAAACAACTTGAAGAATTAGTCTTCACTGAATTCCCTTCCTACCCTTCTGACTGGGTGGGGGGATTATCAGAACCTCTACCACATCAAGTCTCTAGCTAAGCCTGCAGGCATCAGGATGCTGCAAGGACCATGCTGCCATTTACCACAGAGCCCAGAACTGACGTCTGGAAATTTCAGGCTGTGACATTTCCATGAAGAAAACTAAAGGGAAACCACAGACCAAGGCTACACATGCTACTGCAGACAAATTATCATCAAATTCTCAAAACAATCACTGGTGTAGGACTTAGAATCTAATAATTCTAGAACGATATATTCTGAAAATTAAAACCCTTACTTCATATCAGAGTACTTAATCAGGGACTTCCCAATCTCCCACTCTTGTATAAAATGTGTTCGTACCTTTTGGCTTTTAACAAATTATGAAAGGTCCTCACAACCTCCAGCTACTACAAATTGTTGGTTTACTAATGATTCTCAAACTTCAGCATGCCTTCTAACACATGTACCCCTGGGTTTTAAGATGTGGGAGTCTGGGGTCATTCCTGTGAATTTCCATTTCTAGTGAGTTCCCAGACAATGCTGATGCTGCCCATCCAGGCCCAGGAATGATACTTTAAGAACCAGTAATTTAAGGAATTATGTGGACATTCAGGCTTTAACCTAAGGATAAGCAACCAACCTCCCTAACAGAAGTGATGTAAGAAAACTAACGGCCATTTCTCCATTATACCCCACTGAGCTGCCTACCAGGCAGTGGCCATTCTGTTTGGCTTCCTTATCACCAACCCATCCACCTCATATTTCTAGGTAAGCTATGGCTTGACTATCATTTTAATTCAATCTGGCAAGAATTTATCAAATTCCTTATATCCAATTAGGTAGATTAGAAACTAGTTTTGTTATTTGTATAAAAGGGTGGCTGCCAATACCCTACCATCATCACTACTACCTCTGCCTTTTTTTTGTATCTTCAACATTCATACATGCAAAATATCTCCTTACTCTTTCTTATTATACACAAATATTTTCAAATGAGGATGAGAAAAAGTGTAACATGGTTTAGAAAATTCCACCGCTCTCATTTCAGAATTAAATGCATAAACAAACATGGCTCTGAAGACACTAGATGCTCCCCCTAAAAGAATCAAAGCCAAGGTCATGCAGATCCCTATCAACATATAGGGAACTTGACCTGAAACATAGAATGAAAGGGCCGAGACACTCCCAACACCTCAAAGACCTCAGTCACGACAAAGATGAATAGCAGAAAGCCAGCATCATGGATGTGTTGCTGTCAGGATAAAGGTCAAGGTTGAGTATGCTGTAGATATCTTAGCTTTGAGTATAAGTTAATGTGAATACAACCACAACAGAGATGGGAATGTGCATATGGAAAAATATCTACAGTCATTTACACAAATAAGAAGTTTATTACGTTTCTAGGATTAGGTTCTAACCCCTACATACGCGTGACAGTGATCATCATGGAACAAAAGCCAGTATGAGTTGTACTTAGGTAAACAGTCATTAAAAGCTAGTTTTAAAAGCATTTGTAGAGGTCAGTGAAGAAGTAAATAAGAGGTGAACATAAGTTTATTTTAGGCAAGATGACCTTTTGGCTCCTCTTTCCATGTTCAAACACCATGTCCATTAAATCTGAATGGCCCTCATTCTTTTTACAACTAAAGCACACTCCTACTCTGCTACCCCAACCCTGCCAACGACCTCCCTAGCCATAAGCCCTCATCAATATAATGAGGATCCACTACATCCCTGGCAGTTAGATAAATGTTGTAGTTGGCCAAAAAATAGAAAATGCCCCAAGGTCCCCTTCTAGAGTATATACAAATCTGTAATGTTTATCACAACAAAAAAGGGATTTGATTCCAAATAATTTGGAATTAAAACATAGGGATTACAGAAGGGAGACAACAGGATGGATTAATGCTGTCAGAATCAGGAAGGAATCAGAACTAGAGAAAAAAACAGAGCCGAAAAAGAATGCAATGAGCCTAAACTGTAAGGCGAGACTCTTTAAACTTTTGTTTGAAAAAACAATGTGTTCTTTTCAGTGGTTGGTGAAAGAATCCTCCTAAAGACTAGCACAGAGTATTTATACATAGAAAATGATCAATTAGTTGGCTCAGAACAGATGCCAATCCACTCCCACAGCAGCATCCTCTGCAAAGGACAGGGTAGAACCTGTTTGTCTTGAGGCTCATTTTAAGATTTCAGGTAAGTCCCAGGCTTTCAAAGATTTTAGGTATTCAAAATTTCTATTCTGTCCAGGGGTACCAAAGTGCCTTAGTTGGTTAAGTGACTCTTGATTTCAGCTCAGGTCTTTTTTTTTTTTTTTTTTTTTTAAAGATTTTAGTTATTTATTTGACACAGAGAGACCGGCAGAGAGAGGGGGGGGGCAGGCTCCCTGCTGAGCAGAGAGCCCAATGCAGGGCTCAATCCTAGGACCCGGGGATCATGACCTGAGCTGAAGGCAGAGGCTTAACCCACTGAGCCACCCAGGTACTCAGGTCTTGAGTGCAGTGTTGTGAGTTCAAGCCCCACGTCACTGGACTCCACATTGGGTGTGAAGCCTACATTAAAAATTAATTAATCAATTGATTGATTGATTCTATTCTGTCTATCTGAAGTATGACTGTCTTAGGATAAACATATGTACTGGTTTGTCTAGGGCAGCCCTAGTTCACTCCCACAGACCCAATGTATTACAATTAACAGTTTCACTCTCAAAAGGGTCCCAACTTAAATAATGAATTATAAGATCACCATAACCAAATCTGTTTTGGCTAAGCCTGAGGTCTTTGGTAAATGAAACCTCTTCAAAAAGTATTTCCTGAAATGATATACTTCAGGTCAGAAAGTTTTTCCTTAAATCTTAAGGGTAATAAGAAAACCTTATCACAGGTCAAAAGGAGAACCTACTTCTGAAGGAAAGCCCGATGTTCATGGCACATCACCAAGTGCCCTGGCCTCAATTCACTGGTTCTGAATCACTAAAATATCTAGGAAACCCACAGTTGCAACTTATGGGTGGGCTTACTCTACAATAAATATATCTTCTAAAATGATACGGTTTTCAAACTGCATTCCTTAACCATAGTGAATCACAGACATATTGTAGGGGCAATGGTAGAGAAGAAACAGGTAGGCTACCTCCGACCCCCATCTCTACATGCAGAGATATACTTCCATTTATTTTATCCACGAGGACTCTAAGATTTCAAAAGAAAAAACTATAGTCAGTTGCTCAAAACAAAACAAAAAAGTACTCACACATACACAGTTTTAGAACATGTTGCTAGAAACTAAGTCTGCACAAACATTTTAGAAAGACACTACAAGAACCGCCTCCCCCCCCAAAAAAAAGAAAGAAAGAAAATTTTAAGGAGGAAAGGATCCTAGATAACCCAATATACTCATTAAAACTGAGGAAATGGGGAGGGGAGAGGCACCTGGCTGGCTCAGTCAGTGGAACACGGGACTCTTCATCTCAGGGTCCTGAGTTCAAATTCTTCCTTGAGTGCAGAGCCCACTTAAAAAGAAAAAGAAAAAAAAAAAACAAAACAAAACATCCAACCAAACAAAAAACACTGAGGCATTAACTGAGCCATTGAGTATATGAGTAAAAAGCTTATCATCACAGCATCATCTCTATCCTCACTTTCTGCCCACTTTTGTCCACCCTTCCCCCAGAACCCCAAACCCCCCAATCCTTACCACCGACATGAAGTGTTCAGGTCCTATTTGCACAATCTCTAAATAATAACGTAACTACAGAACACAGATAGATGCCCCAGGAATCAAAATGCTAGTATCTGTTTCTAAAATATGCCTACTAAGGAGGGGTGGGGTTGAGAAGAACACAATTACCTCAATTTGAAAAAAAAAAATCAGCAAAATACTACTAGACTTTATTAGCTATACCTAGCGACACACACTGTGCATTCCATATGTACCATTTCACACCAAGTCACTCAGCAACCCTGTCAGGGAGGTGCCATTATCAGCAGCGTCTCACCGGTGACAAAGGGGAAGAACAGCACACACCTACCTGACTCCAGAGCTCCATGGCTACACCTTCTCTACCTTGCAGGGGGCAGATCCAAACACTTGTCCCAAAAGACTCTAAAAACGCCAAAGCTCATCAGTTTTTGATGCTAGATGTCAAGTGAACAAAGGTGGAAATAAAAATTTCCCCAAGTTCCTCAGGAAGTGTCACAGCTCTGAAGATGACTAGTCACTCCTCCAGCAACATCTCAGAAAATGAAAATTCTCATTCTCCTGCTTCAAGGGGCACCTTGGACCTTGAACCAGGGCCAATCCAGACTGTGCTGCATTAATCAATCTTTCATTTCTCCTTCAAGAAGGCAACAAGAAATTTCCTTCACCTGGTTTATAAGCAGCACACATAATGGAACACACTAAAAATATTTGTGTCAGCAAAGCCAACCAACAAAACTAAAGAAAGTGGTAACATTATTTCACCAATTATGATTGTGAGGCTCTGGAGTATTTGATTATATGTCCAAGCTAGGTACCTTGAAACTTCCAGATCTTTCTCACCCACCTCAGAGTGTTCTCAAGCAGTATAGGAACTCCCACTTTGTGCCTCTAAGTGATAATGCCTCCCAAAAAGTTGGCCTATAAATGCCTCAGAGTACCACAAAGACCCACAAATTGGAACAGTATAGATAATCAGTCTGCACCTTCACTAACTTTGATTTATAAAAAAAAAGAGTTGACTTCATGACAGAAAAACTGAACTTCGGACCAAAACATGTGTCTGCATACAAAATGCTTAAAGCAAATTGGAGAGGAAAGGTGGGAAAGGAAGCAGCAAATATTAGTTATCATTAAAATGTCACAGCATAGAAAAGAAAGTTGGCATTTGAAATTTGTGTTAATCTCATTTATGCCAAATGGTTCAGATGACACAACAGACTGAACACAGGCCAGAGGAAAATTAAGACACAGAACCAAAAATATTATAGTTAAGTTCTAATTCAAAATCATGCATTCTTTAAGCAATCATTACATTTTAGATATAATAAGAAACTCCCTCAAATCAAGTCTCCTTCAAGATTTTTTTTTTTCAATTCTCCCTCAAGGAAATAATACTTATGGAAGGCAACATTAATTCTACTCTTCTATGTGCCAGGCATACAACAAATATTTTGAAATAAGTATTATTATTGCCTTTGTATATAGATCATTCAAAGGAAGAAAATTCTGAGAGGTGAAGTTATGTGCCCAAGCTACACAGCTAGTACGTACCCAAACCAGTGTTCTAAATAAGGCCGTCTCAGCCTCAACTGGTCAGACAGGCTGGCTCTCGTATTCCCAGACTACAAGTCAAAAAATGTTCCAACTGCCTAAAAGAAAACTTTACAGTGGCAAGATCCTATAAATATTTAAACTAAATACAACTTTGCAATTGGCATAGAGTAGAAAAAGGCTTAAAGTTGTAGAATAAAAGCTACAGAGAAAGAAGCTATGTAAACATGCCGCCAAAGCAAGGTCACTTAGAAACCACTCCACACTTAACAGATCAAAAGGGTCTACAATCTCTCGATCATTTTCTTTTTAAAACACACCATTTCTCCTATTTCAGAAGTAGTTTTATCACGTGCAGCCTTATTTTGTTTTTTGAAACTAAGTGCCTCCGATAGAGTGCTAACTCCTAACTCCTGGTAAACAGCACAGACTTCATACAAGGAGTTGATAAGTAATATTTGGTTTGGCAAATGACAAGAAATCATTTAGTAAATTCAAACATTATGTTCCTGCGCTATGGCCAGCCCATTTAAAACAAAACAAAACAACACAAACAACACCTAAACCATTTCCCACAAAAGCCAGAATGGATTAATAACCAGTCAGCTGAACTAACAAAATAATTACAAAACACTCACCCATAAGAGCTCTTGTTTTCCTTACCTAAGGAAAAATGTTTCCTGCCTCTCCTCTTACTTAGCCTCTCCTAGGCTTTACAATGAGAGAGACTCATCTGGACATGAAGAAATAACCATTAGCATAATAAGTGTTATAGTCTTTCCTGCAGGGCAGCAATTTGATGGGATTCCTGGCAAAGGAGAGGCTTTAGGACCACACATTTTGTTTGCCTTAACTAAAAACAGTGGAACACTAAGAATTTCTGGAGTTGAAAACGGTGAAGAGCAAGGAGATGAAGGGGATTAAGAGATGAAAACCTGCAGTTATAAAATAAGTCACAGAGGGGCGCCTGGGTGGCTTAGTTGGTTAAGTGTCTGTCTTCTGCTCAGGTCATGATCCCAGGGTCCTGGGACAGAGTCCTGGGTTGTAGGGCTCCCTGCTCAAGAGGGCGAGGGGGAAAGCCTGCAGCTTCTCCCTCTCCTTTGCCCCTCCCCCTGCTTGTGCTCTGTCTCTGTCAAATGAATTTTTAAAATCTTCAAAAATAAATAAATAAAAATAAAATAACTCATGAAAAATAGGGCAACAGGAATACAGCCAATATTATAACAACATCTGTATGGAGACAAAAGGGGACGACACTTAACATGGTGAGCACTGAGAAATGCATAGGATTGTTGAATCACTATGTTGTTCACTGAAATTAATATAACATCATATGTTAACTAAACTTCAATTAAGAAAAAAGAAAGAAACAAAGAGACTGGGTGAGCTTCCTTGCCAAGGGCTTCAGGGAAGCCAGGCCACAGACGAGCCCACTCAGGAGGCATTCTATCAGCTGTGCCTGTCTTAGATGTATGCTCACCAGGCTCCTGCTTCTTTCCTCCCGAGAATATGTGTATAATTCAGCACTACCTCTCCCAAGGTTATGTATGGTCATGTCATCTGAGAGAGCTTTCCTAGTCACACCCAGTCAGTTGAATCAAAAGCCCACTCTCAAATTTGGATCTTTCCTTAGAAATGAATATTCATTAAAGCTGCAAAGTATTGCATTCCATATCTAACATACATTGAATGACAGTACATTTTCAAGAAAACTGTAAAATGGCAAATAGCCTACGATTATATTACTAAAAGCCCCTGCCACTTACTGACCACCTATTTTGGCTGGGCACTACAGTAGGAAAATACATACTTCATTTAAACTTTCCAACAACTTTATTGAGGTAAGGGACACTAGACTCTTTTTCTCTAGATTGAGAGAGATTACAGAACTAGCCCAAGGTCTCTTAGCTGATCAGAAGCAGACCTCTCAAGTATACTCAAATTTAACTTTCTAAATATGTTATGTGGGAAAGCGCAAAGAATCACAGATTAACCTAACTCTGACTCTGTCTTCATGCTGGACAAATTTGCTGTAATTTCTATCTTATTTTGATGGAACGCTAGCCAAAGATGGTCAAAGGTTTCACAACAAGGGCCAGCTCTGATGGACTGAAACCCCCTAGGGAAGGACTGGAAGGCTCCAGGAAAAGGAGATGTGTTCAGTTCCAGACATCTGTGAAAGGCACCGGGCCAGAGATGCTCAGCCCCCGGGCACTCACACCCCACATCCTTACATGAAGCACTATGTAACCACCATGGATGTTCTACTGGGTGCTCATTATTTAGATACCCGTCCCTTTCGAACACAAGTTTAGGTAGATATTTAAGTCATACTGCCACACATGCGGGTTATAAATTAGTATGATAGACTAGGATACTACCCAAGATAGCATTTTTACCAACAAATGAAAGCCACTGCCTTCCTTCCACATCCCATCAATTGTCTGTTAGTTTTCTCCTCAGACAGTGTCTTCTTACATGAACTTGGTCTCCCAACAATCTCTTCAGCTCCACAAGCCAAACCCCAGGCTTCCTATTTAGGAATCAGAAGTTTTTAAGTTCTAAATGACTGTCTATTTTTAAATGAATAAAACCAAGAGCCTTGCTTATCAAATACAAAATAAGCCTTCTAGGAAACACTACCAAAAAACTATAGCAAAATAAAGGAAAAGAACTTGATTAAGGCTTTCCACAGCAGATAAGCTTCAACTAGAAAATAAAAACATAGTTTTGGAAGTATGTATATATTCTGTATGTGACTTTTCCAAGATAGCAGTATTACTATTAAATAAGTGCCAAGGGGCACCTGAGTGGCTCGGACGGTTAAGAACCCAGTTCTTGGTTTTGGCTCAGGTCATGATCTCAGGGTCATGAGATCAAGCCATACACCAGGCTCCACACTTGGCGAGGAATCTGCTCGAGACTCTCTCTCCTTCTGCCCCTCCTGTTATGCTCACTCACTCTCTCTAATTTTTAAAAAAATGTTGCCAAGAGCGAAATGCCCAAAATAGATAAAGTAAAGTTCTTTATCTTTAGTAAAATGTCTTTCCAGTGCAATGTAACAGAAAATTATTAAGAAAAAGCATTTGTCCACAGACATTTCCCCTCTGTTGAGCTACAATGCTACTAAGCATCTCCCCAGCAAAAGCTTATACATTCATGCACACCTGGACTTTACATATTTCTCTAAATGCATCTGTTGGCAAAAATACATTTTTTTTAAGATTTTATTCATTTATTTGACAGAGAGAGAGAGAGAAAGAGCACAAGGCAGGCAGAGGGAGAGGGAGGAACAGGCTCCCCGCTGGACAGAAAGCCCACAACAGGGCTCAATACCAGAACCCTGGGATCATGACCTGAGCTGAAGGCAGACGCTGAACCAACTGAGCCACCCAGGCGCCCCAGCAAAAATACTTTTAAATGTATTCATAAACATACAGCTAAGAACTAGACTGAATAAAGTTTGGCTCAATTTTTAACATTCAAGTGATGAGAACTAACATTTCTATAGCATGTTTACATATCTGAATTAACTGAAAATGGGAACATGGGCAGCCTGAACCATGAGGCCCTCATTAGACCAACAGGGCACGGTTTCTCCTGGTCACTAGAGCAAGCTGGGGAATTGTAACCCCTTTCAAAGCATGTGATGAGCCTCAGCCATAAATGATATTTACATAACTCTCATTATATGAGTAAGTGATACTGATTTATCCAGAGATTATAAACATAATACCTAGGTGAGGAGAAGTGCTGAAGAATAAGGGAGCTGAAACTTCATCTTCCACCCAAAGAAGTCAACAGATGCTACTAAAAGCCAAGACCTGTCATTTATGTAAAAATTCAAGGGTTAATACCTAAAAATAATAGCTACAATGTGAAAAAGGTAGCCACTAGGACACAGGGAAACAGCAGGAACTGTTATTTTCCATTATAAGATACATAAAATTATTTGATTTATGAAAGTACATAAATGCATTACTTGAATAAAAATTTTACATTAGTTTAATTTGAATTAAATATATAAATACTCACATACATACATACATAAAATGATGTTCAAATTGCTTCAGCTAAGGGAAAACAAATGAAAAGTAATGGAGGTCTTCATTGATTACATACAGTCCCCTCTTTGTACCTAAAAGACCTTCCGTTTTCAATGAGCTAGAGTTTTAGAAAGCAAGGTGTCTATGGATTGCTAAGCAAAAGGGTAATAATGCACCAAGCACAGCCTGGACAGCCTTGGCAATATGAGGTGACAAAAGCTGCAGAAACATCACCTGCCCTCCTGGCTGACAGATCTGGTGACTCCACAAATAACAGACTCAGGGAACATCAGCAAAAACTCACCTTCCCCCAAAACCAGATGAAACAACCACTACCATCTGTGACACAGTACAGGGTCTAAGAAGTGGCCTAATCAGAATTCAGATTAAGCCATATAGTGGTAAGATAAGGAAAAGCTCCATGAACAGCGGACCTGAGCTATATTTTAAGGGGTACACAATGGTTCAACAGGTAGAAATGGACGATAGGATCCATTTCAGGATGAGGAAATACTAGCCTGACAAAGGCCAGAGGTAAAAAAATAAAATAAATTAAATTAAATTAAATAGATAGTGTGTTTGGAAACAGGACCTGGTCTAAACCACATCAACATGCATATTACATGCTGTCATTGCCTCAAGTGGAGAATGTGTGTGGCAAGGGCTAGGGGACTCTTGGGACAGTTAGTCCAGTGATTTCTGGCAGAGTACAAAACTATAGACATGATCAACTTAAATAAAATAAAAAGGGGTATGTTTCCAAAATTAGCTAGTTGATGAGAATATGCCCCCCATGTCTCCTTAGAACAGACTGATATTTAGCTCATTACTCATGTCATGCCTGTCATGACCCCAAGTTTCCCTAAGGCCTTAGTTTTGTGCTAATGAATTCCATCAATACTTTTTCCTTGTAACTTCCCAAGAGTATGGAAATCATAGACTTAGAGATTCGGGTTTAAAGTGCCTTCAGTTCTTCCATCAACTTACAAATGGAATACCGTTACAAATGGACAAGTTCCTTAAAAAAATATATTTTTTTTACCCTTGGGCATTTTCACATAGTAGACATTCCTTTCAAAACTGCAATCATGGGGTACCTGAGTGACTTAGTTGGTTAAGCCTCCAACTCTTGATTTCCGCTTGGGTCATGACCTCAGGGTTTGAGATTGGGGGGCAGGGGTCTGGATTCATGCTCAGTGGGGAGCCTCTCTGAGGTTCTCTCCCTCTGCCCACCCCCACCCCAACTCATGCGAGCACACATTCACACCGACTCACTTTCATCAGCGCTCTCTCTTTCAAATAAATCAATCTTGGGGCGCCTGGGTGGCTTAGTCGGTTAAGCGTCCAACTTGTGATTTCAGCTCAGGCCATGATCTCAGGGTCATGGGATCAAGCCCTGCATCAGGCTGTCGCTCAGGGCAGAGTCTGCTTGAGATTCTCTCTCCCTCCCCCCACCCCAGACTCCAGTCACACTCTAAATAAGTAGAGAATCTCTCTCTCTCTTCCTCCCACAAAAAATAAATGAAATAAAAATCTTTTCTAAGATCAATATTTTTTTTTTTAATTACCATCATAAATTGAACCAAACATGATCCACATAGCTCTAAGTACTGGTTTTGGTTAAAATATACATATCTGACTTAAGGTTTCTATGTACCTGAGCAAGTTATAGCAGTTACCAGACTACAAACTTATTCCTGGCAATCAAATTAAGTATTTATAGAATCAGTTCATTTTTACATACAAATCATAAGCCTTCAAAAATAAAACAAAAAAAGAAAAAAAGAAAGAAAGAAACTAAGCCTATTAACTTTTATTCTGCCCCTTACCAATATTTACAAGTCTCATTTATGAAACACAAGTGTTACAAGGAAATCTTAGAAGAAAAAGAAAATTTAGAAACCAACACATCTTTACTTTTTTGTTCTTTTAATTCCATGAGTAAAAATGGTAGGTGCTAAAGATACGAAATTGTCAAGATATTGCTCTGCCTTCATCAGCTCCCAATCTAATTGGGAGAAACAAAGAGAAGAAAATTAAAGAGCACAGGTAAAGAAGTCAGTTATACCCCAGGGCCCTCCCTCTCAGTACCCAGCCTGCAGAAGGCCACCATTCAACAGCAGCTGACTGACGAGATGAAAAGACGAATGTCAGAATAGGTTGGTGGAAGTATCAATCAATACCATTTTTGGCTAACAGAAAAGAGGATGAGTGGGTTTCTGCAGGTATAAGAAATAAAATAAACTGAACTCAGACAAACTTACTAAAGAGTTATGTCATCATTTTAGCACATTTTAAACAATAAGCACATGAAATCTAGAATTTCAAAGATATTTTTCTATAGGATGAAACTAAGCATTTAGTTTTTAAGATGACTCCATGAAATTTTTAAAGCAGTTCAAATCCAGGATGACCCAGGAAAAAGGAGAAAGAAGATATTCCAGAGAGAGGCAAAGGCATAAGCTCAAGCCAGGAGGCAAGAACTGCAGGGAGTTAAAACCAATGGACAGGCGCAGGCAAGCAGTGGTAGATGAGGAATGTCAAATCACAAAGCACTACACATCTGTCAGATTCAACAGGATGAACATGCTTGTATTTTAGAAGGATCCCTCTCAGGAATAAGTGAAGGGTAGACACTGGGGAGTCGGCTAGGGTGGGGAATACAGGTTTAGTGGGAATCATAAATAAGAAATATTTAGGTGTTTAAAAAAATCATCAAGCTTTGCTGATACACTGGGTATGAGCAGAGGAAATCACGAAGGATAATTTGACAGTTTACAGTTTGGGTGACTAATAGACAGTAGTACCTAATAAAAGGGCTTAAGTCAAGGGATGGCTTTCAGGGGTTTTGTTTCGTGTGATAATGATAATAAGCATGACTGATAATGAGCAGGCTATCCTAAGAGAAAGGGAAAGAAAGTGGTAAAGTGAGTAAAGTTGATGATACAGGTCCAAACCAGATGAGTTTAAAGTAGAGTTTAGGAGACTCAGGCCCCCTTCCTCCTGAGAGAGGTATTATGATTACATTAATCCAGAACGCTGTATACGAACAACGAGTCCCAGCAACAGTTTGTTAAGTGAGGAAGGAATCCAAAAGTGTGGCTCAAACAGGGTGTTCAGAAACCAAACTGAAGAGGAGAGGTAACCTGAAGAAAGATTAGAGTCACAGTTCAAGGCTGGGACTATGTCAACATTAACAGCTTGAGCAGATCAGGCACCATCAGTATACCCTTAGAACCAGGTCAGTGTGTTACAGAGACAGCTAGGTCTTTCAATAAACACTGATTGAGACTCATAGGTGATCAGCCTACCTGCATAGCCTTCCCCCTTCTTCCCCTGCAACTGAAAGTGGCAATTTGTTCTGGTCTCATTTGTTCCAAATATTTCTCCATTTTCCAACAAGTTTCAAGGAGTCAGTTGAAGCCATGTGAAGTACAATTTGAAAATACTTCCCAATAAACACAGAAGCTATTCTTACAACAGCTTCACAGGAAGAGGTCACGGCTAGGCATGGGAAAGATCTAGACTCCTGCTGGCTGGAGCTCTCATTTGCTCTGTTGCTCTCCCCTTTCTCGCTCTACCCAGTTTCACACCAGTCACTGTTTGGTCGGGCTTTGATAATCTGTAACCTTAAGCATAAATCATATCCGACTTATATAAGCACATAACAGAGCTGGGCTCCGAAGAGCACTGGACATCTGGAGTATTTGACATCCAAGCCGTTGGCAAGATGTCAACGTTTCATAGAGTACTTTATGTGTTTTGGTCTGAGAGCTAATGCAGCATTTCCCACTGGTCAACACACGCAGCCCAAGCAGAGAGCAAAGTCTATTTCCCTCAACATCAGATGTTACACTCAGCTGCTGATCCAAAATTGCCAACAGAGAGGAATAGAGGCTGGAAAAACTGGTAAGTAAAAAAAAGTCCTCCCGATGCAGAGTATATTTAAAGAGTATTTGTGATTCCAGTGTGAAATGGCTGTTTATACTCGTATTGTACTAAATTCCTTTTTTTAATGGATTAAATGATAAGAGACAGATTTACAGATGAGACTTGATTTCCAAATTCAAAAACTAAACTAAGTCCAATTAACTGTTCCCCATCAATGTTCCTTTTAACTGCCTGGGGCAGGAATTTCTTCCATGGGCTCATGCATTAAGCTTTAAGAAATCACTACTTTTTTAAAAATTCATAAACTTATTGCTTGTACACAACGTAAGACAGTGCTCTGTGTGTGTGTGGAAAGTGGGTTAAAATCAGCTTGGGATACGGTAAGAAGCACCAATAGAGCTGGGCCAAATGTAATCCTCAGAGCTGAGGTTGGCCAATAAAGAAAGGAAAAGCTGCAGACAAACAGACAAAATAGGTTTGGTTTAAGAGCACAAATGCTCCTACTCCGCAAAGCCTGAAACCAAAGGCAAAATACTTCATGCAAGGAAGCATTTAAAGTCTTCTCTGAAACCTAAATGCCTGAGCTACTTGTGTGGAACTAATGGTGAGTCACAACTGATTTTTAAAGGAAAGACACAGAAATTAAATAAGCCTCATGGTTGCTATTTTAGGGTTTTTTTTAACATCTTAGGCTTGGCTCTTCGTATCTTTGATTCTTCTGATTTCTTTCTCTGAGACTTCACTAACATTTAAATATCAAGTAATCAGTGGTTTTTTTGTGGGGGGGGGAGTTTGGGGGGGGTTAAATTTTAATTTGTGGGTGGCAAGGACAAAGAACAACTTGTGGAACTTATTCTTATTTGTTTTTTTTTTTTCTAAAAATTGTATAGTAAATTTCATAAAGTCTAGACTAAAAGATAATTTTAAATTTCATTTAAAATTAGAATCCACTCTAGTATGTTTCCTAGCAAAAACAGTTATTTAAGAGCCCTATTGGGGAAACGGTAAGAACGTTGTGACTGGTAGAGGGCAGAGAGATAGGATCATTTATCAACCATGAGGGCCTCCCAACTCTGCTGGGGAAAATGTTTTAAAAGTCACAAAATTTAATATTTTTTAAAAAGCTATGAATCTTCTTAACCAGTGATTTTCTAAACATCGAAAATGTAATCTTTTAAGTCTTTTCTTAATTCATTTTTATACTTACCAAAATTTTTTAAGATTTTATTTAACACAGAAGAGAGTGATCACAAACAGGGAGAGGGAGAAGCAGACTCCCTGCTGAGCAACGAGTCCAGTGTGGGATATGATCCCAGCACCTGAGTTGAAGACAGATGTTTAACTGACTGAGCCACCCAGGCACCCCACTTACCAACTTTCTTGCCAGTTTTCCCCACTTAAAGATAGCATTCGTGGGAGAAAATCTATATACATCTATAGTCCTCTTTCCATTCTAGAGGACTTTCTGTATCAGCCCCACCCATTATAGGGAAAGACTGTTTCACCTTTAGTGCTTCTTCAACACAAAACATTTCACAACTGGTAGAGATTATAGTTGGTTAAGCATTGCCTTTGGCTCAGGTCATGATCCCAGAGTCCCAGATCAAGCCCCACACTGGGCTACTTATTCAGTGGGGAGTCTGCTTCTCTCTCTCTGCCCTTCACACCACTCGTGCACTCTCTCTCGCTTGTTCGCTCTTTCTCCTGCTCTCTCCAAATAAATAAAATCTTAAAAAAAAAAAAACAAAAAAAAAACCACCTTGGAATTTAAAAAAGAAAAAGGAAAGAAAAACAAAACCAACATGTAGGCTTACTTACTTCTTGCCATATGCCTTACTCTACAGATTTTGTTAACCATTCATGTGTAATTTCACTAATAACTATTAAGTGTAACAGTATACTAATCATATGAAATTTCCACATTTGTAGGTTAAAAAAAAAACAGCCAAATATTAGCAATTTTATATGACTCACTCTAATAGGAAAGAAAGAGAAACGGTCTCAAAAAGGCAGCCCCAAAAGTCAAGGGGTGAGGAAAAAACCATTAATGGTATTTTACATAATTGTAGTATGACAGCAAGATTCAGGACTTCTAATTAACAATTCCAAGTAACAAATCTCCATAGATAACAGCCCTCTGTTTTTAAAGCATTTGCACAGATATTATCAAAACTGGACGTTTCCTGCAGCCAAATTACAATGGGAAATGCCTTCTGGTTTTGGCTCTGTTTTACCAGTTAGGAAGCTAGGGTCCAGGGAGGTCCGTTGACTTGAACACAGTACCACAGCTAATAAAGGCCAACAACGGGACTTCAAGAAAAAGCCATCTGGCTCAAATCCGGTACCCTCTCACCTATCCCATCTCTCTCTGATCTAAAGAGATGAATGTGCCCAATAAAAACTGTAATTTATACATAAACACAAGTTTGGAGATGCAAAAGTGTACAGGACTGCTCTGCCTCTTAACTTGTTTGCAGAACAGTGACAATAATTACATTGCATAAAACGGGCAATATTACGGGCACTCAGATTTTTACAGAGGCAATTTTATATGGTAGAAAAAGCAGACCTTTGCAGGTAAAGAGCTGAATTCGAATCTACTGTGACCTTGAGCTACATTTGTTTCTTAGCTCTTCTGCCTCTATGATCTTCCTCCATTCCCTAACCCATAAAACACCAGAATAAAGCTATCACCACAAAGAGCTGCTAAGATACTAATGCGGCACATTAGTATCTGACACGTAGCAGCTATTCAATAAAAATGGAATTTTCTCCCCCATCCTTGCTAATAACTTATTAGGTCCGAGAGAGTATTAGCAAGATTAAAAACCTCACAGGAAACTTTTTGAGTTAGCATCTGATACTCAGAGGGCCAAACAAGAAACTGCAAAATAAGGGAGCATGAATTGTTCTCCCAATTTACCTTCCATCATTTCAACAGAAAACTGGGGACTGTGCCAGCACACAGGTGGCAAGCATCTATCAACATATGCCCACTAAGTAGCAACCACAGTAAGTGACCCACACTGTAAATAAGCAGGCCGACCAGGGAGCCTGACAGCCAGAGACCTAGCGATTGGGAACCCAGAGCCCTGAGCCCTACAGGTGGTAGTCCTACACAGAGAGAGGTGGGGAAAAGACATGAAGGTTAAAATATGCTTAATTCTCATGCCTTGTGGGTGGATGAATAACCAAATAGACAACCTTACCAAAAAACTTAAGAAAAAAGTGAAATGAAAGATATCTGATCTGTAAAAGTTACAAAGATAGACTGGGAAGTTTTACTTATTTTTAGAATTTAATTACTCTTTATAAATGTCTGGTGTCCTTTTTTGGTATTTATAAACAGCCCGCATACTGTCTAGTATATGTATAAATTAAAGCCTGACATCAAAATAAGCAATTTAACTCCAAGAAAACCTTATTAGAAAAAACAGTAAAATATATTTTGCCACCAATTCTCAAACTTTTGGTCTCAAGATCCCTTTCCCAACACCCAGTAGTCTGAAGACCTTTCATTTGTGTAAGTTAAATCTAGCCATATTTACTATATTAAATGTTAAAATTGTTAAACTTATGTTTATAATTCAGTTTTGAAACAGTGCCAAATGTTAACATGAAAAACATTTTGTGAAAAATAAATTATCAAAAAAGTTTTAATTAGAAAGGTGACATTCTACATTTTTACATTTCTCTAACATCTAGACTAAGATTTGCATATTCATTTCTGCATTTAATTAGTTTCAAATGGTAGTTTTAATTAAAGCATATTAAAGAAAATCTAGTCTCACACAGATATGTAATAGGAAAAGGAAGAAGTATGTAGTAGCCTTCTGGATTTTGTTCTTTGGCACCACATGAAAACTCAAAAAGTGGTGGTTTCTTAAATGTTGTTTACAATGTAGAATCTAAATCCCCATCAATGAATATTCCTCTTACGTTAAAATCCTTTAGTCTAACCTAGGCTCTGAATAAGCCTTTGACCTGCGCTAGATTTTATAACATGATACAATCATCAGTCACTTGGAGATGTACACTCATGTAGAATTCATGCAGAATATACTCTTCATTATATAATATCAAAAAATAGTATTAATATTGGCACTGATCTCTGTCTAAGTACTGGAAAGTGCTGCTATTTGTTTTCCTTGGTGAAGACTCACTTCATCTGTTTTTTGAGAAAATGTCTGCCAAATACTTCAGTCTGAATTACTATAGTTTGTTATCATTCTTTCAAGGAAAAACAGTGTTTCAGGAAAAAGCATCTAATTCAGCTCATGGCTCAGTCACTCCAGTGTTGTTGCTCTAGACAAACATCATATCTAGCAAAAGCTTTAGGAACGATTCCTATTCTATAATGCAAAATATTTACAACACATATTTAAAGGGTAAGATTTAACCAAGTACAATACACATTCCTTCATCGAGGACACTTAGCCTTTTCTTTCCCTGGTTAGTGGGAATGCAGAGCAGTAACGCAGTGACTACAGCACAGATGTGTACATGGCCTTGACTGGTACTAAAGTCCCATCAGGTTTGTTTTACATACCACAGCGTTTGCACCTTTTATACAAATGTCAGTGTAACAGGTTAGAAAAGGCAAATAACATGTTACTATTCTTTGAAAGATGTGTTGATTTTCAATGCCTGCCTGAAAAGGTGTCAAGGACCCCCATGGACATAATAAGCCATATTGTAAGAACTATTAGTTTAGACTTTGAGATAGAAAAAGATAGAAAAATTTTCTTTTGATGCAAAAAACACTAGCTCAAAAAAAAAAAGTAATTTGACTACATTAAAATCAGTAACTTTTGTTTATCAAAATAATTCTTTAAAAGTGAAAAGACAAGTTACAATCTGGGAAAGGCAATCCACCATATATACACCCAAACAAAGCAGTTATCAACAATATTTGAAGAATTTTTACAAATCAATGATAGCATAAACAACCCAATAGAAAAATGAGTCAGATGAGTTGACATTTCATGGAAATAATTGATTATTATATGATGAGATGCCCATATCATCAGTTATCATGGAAATGCAAATCAATACCACAGTATAATATCGTGTCACAAACAAAACTGTAAAACTCTGAGAATATGAAATGTTGAGAAAGGTTTGTGATCACAGTATCATTACACATTGTTGATAGGAGTATAAATTGGTACAACCACTTTAGAACATAGTCTGAACACTGTTTCCATTATTTTAACATTCATAAACCCTATAAATCAACAATTTAAATTCTAGATTTATCCCCACAGGAAAATCTTTCATATGTTCATCAAGAGTCAATATGGATATACATCTCAACATAATTTACAAGGGCAAAACCCCAGAAACACCCCAAACACAGGAAACTGACTGTATGAACTGAAATGGTCAAAGGAAGGTTATAGTCATCAAGACAAATGAATGATAAAACAATACTCAATAACATGGATGATATGTGGTATGATACAGTTAAGTCACTAAAAGATCCCATGTGGCCTTTTTAAACACACACACACACACACACATACACACACCACATATACACACATACTTTTAGGAAAATATATAAACGTTACAGAACACTACAAAACAGACAGCAGGAGAATGAAGAAAATAGGATTCAGGACACATGATGGCCAGAGACAGCCTCTGGGAAGGAGGGCAAAGCATTCAGCTACACGTAGCTTATTACCATCTTGCCTTTTGTTTTGGTTATTTAGTTTAAGGAAAACTATTAACATGATAAAAATAATAGAATTAAACTTTTTAAAGTCAAACTTGCATCAACTTTGCATAAGAGTATTTTATAAATTAAAGATTATGGTTGATCCAATTTTACGCACCAAAGATTTTAAAAGATACCTATATATTTTACCCTACAGCACAAAAATTATAAAACTCTAGAGGTTCTAGACAGACTCATCATGTAACTGTTAAGTAAATCAACTCCTGAGTTTGACCAAAATTGTACAGATAGATTCACTCATAAATTCACTAAGTATCTATTGAGCTTCTACAGTAATGCCAGACACTAATTTAGCAGTGAGTAAGAGAATTAAATTCTGGTCTCATGAAGAGAATGAAGTCCTTTAAGGGGGTAACGGAGACCATAAATTGAAAAATTACTATTATTTTAAATAAGGAAGAGAGCTATGAAAAAAATAAAAGCTGGTGAGGGGCTGGAAGTTGCTGGGTACAGGGTTGGCTGCATCAGATGTCATGGACAGAACAGTCCTCTCTGAGGAGGTGATGTTTTAACACAGATCAACATGAAGCAGACACACTAAAATGCTAAGTACAGACAACCACAGCCCGAGGCCGGGGCTCCTAGCACCTCTGCCTCAGTGAGTTTTAGATCCTCATGCAACTGGATCTCAACATCACTGCGGGGACAGTGTGAAAGCAAATTCACTGGGCACTCCCGCTAGTCCTAACACAGTGCTTGACAGAACTCTGAGGGTAATGTTAGCAGACCCTTGCCGAGGGTCCCGACCTGTGTACAAAGGATCAGAAGCCTTTTGGGATTTACTGGGACAGGGGAAAATATATATACCTGGCTCAGAGCTTTGCTGGGCACTGGGTGACAGACAAGGAAAAGCTCAAGGGGACAGCTTTTGCTTATTTTCAATTTTTGTTCAACTGGGCCAAAATATCTAAGTAGCACAATAATCTAAATTCATAATGCACATTGGTTTAGTTGCCAAAGGCACCAAACATCCGCTGTTTTGCCTTTCCTGTGCCCTCCACCCTGTACACACAAACACACCTGCACTTTTTCCACAAGCTAATCATGTCAATGACATTCAAGAGATGGAAGAAAGCTTGCCAGCACTCCCACTGCCGCAGGCTGGACAGACTTACGTTAGCGGTACGAGACACACACCTGGGGAGAGGCCTCTGTTCTCCACCAGGAGAGCAGCGGTGGACCCTGGCTGAGACACCTGGAAGCAGGATCAGATAGAATGCAAGGTACACTGACGCTGTATCTGCCAGGCGTCTCCCAGCTGCCTCCTAAAGGGGAGGCCTGAAACCAAGGCAAGACCAGACAGGGTAAATGCTCCAGTCAGAGAGGGCTTAGAGGAGCTGGGTTCTCAGCACTGGTGCTCTGGTTTCTACCTCAGGAACTTGCTCGAGCCACTAAGTTCCCTTCACCTGCTTTCTTCCTGTGCAGTATAATGATGTTTTGGGTCATTCATCAGAAATTTATACAGTTCCTCCTATGAACCATTTGCCAGATCAGGTGAAAATACAAAGCTCTCTCTCCATGCATAACACACTAGCCAACGAAAACAAGGCTTTCCAACAGGCAACAATACTCCCTAGCAGTTATGGCTTTAGCACAACACTGACCTGGATTCAAATGGCAGTTCTACAACATACTAGTTGCAATACTGTGGACAGTTTAAATCAAACTCTCTAGACTTCAGTTTCCTGAACTATAAAGAATTCTTTTTATCTTATCAGAACTATAAGAAGATTTATTTAAACGTGCGTGGTTGAAGTTTGCTCATTTTCACTGGTGCATAAAATTTCACTAATTTTTTCTTCTTCTACCCATTCTCCTATCAATAATCCTTCGAGCTAATGCCCACGTTTTTGCTATTATCACCATTTCTATGAGCATCCTTGTTCATGTTCCTTGGTATGCTTCTCTAGTTTCCTAGGGCATATACCTAGGAATTAAAAATGCTTATCTACAGGTAAATATTCCTCTTTTCCAACTACTTTCAATTCATTTTCTAAAGTGCTAAACTTTAGAAACATAACACTGAGCTGGGAATTTGTAAAAAGTCCCAGAAGACTACATATAGCATGAACAACTTTACAAGAGAATCTATGACTACATGGATTAAGATCATCTGTTTTTAAAGGGCAGAAATGAAGAACACAAAACTCAAGACGGGGTTCGCTCCAGGCAGAGGAGATGCAGGAGGTCTGGTGGGGTTCTGGCTCTTGGCTCGGTGCTGTGCTCTTTTTGACTGTGTTTTCCCTTATGTTACATAAACTCTTTTCAACGTATGGAATAGTCCTTGAAAAAGAAATAGTACTCTAAAAAGTAACTAGCATTCCCTGTGTCCCATACAAGGTAAATTCCCAATAAATGGCAGTTATCGCTATAAAATGTGAGGAGACTGAAAGGGATGACAAGACACAAGGACAGCTCAACGCAAGCCGTGACTCACTCAGTTGAGGGAAAAGCGGTTCCCTCTGGAAGTGAGGCCACCTGGCTCCTCAGTATCCAGGGCTGTGAGGGACCCAGAAGTGTGGAAAATGGAGGTGCACTGTGCAGAGGGGAAGGAGATGAGGCAGCTCAGGTTCCAGAAGCACCAGGCACTGAGCTTTAAGGGAACAGGACGGATCCACAAGGCCAACATGGCTGTCTGCTAATAAGCACCCAAGGAATAGATGATTGATAAAACGCAAAGTTTGCTTTCTTGATGATGATTTTAAACAGTGTTCTAAAACAAAGATCATTTTGGCTGGAAAGAGAAAGGGAGATGGCAGAGAACAGAATAAGATAAACCAATTTAAGGGCAGGCAGAGAAGCTCCCCAAGGTGACTGAGAAGAATAAGTAAGCAGGGTAACAGAGAAGTCTAAGAGACTGTTAAGTACCTGCTATATGTCAGGCACTGAGCTCAGGACTCTTCTAACACACACATATGTATACATATGAGCACATATGCATGCATTATAAGTATGCTCATATACTGTAATATGTATCAGCCCAAAAAATACAATGCACAAGGGCTCATACTTTTCTTTTCTTCTACTGATCTGTTTTGAAAATGTGGTGCAGGCAATTACGGCCCATCTCTCCTAAATACTTCACTACGCATCCCTGAAGAATAAGAATACTCCCCAGAAGGATTTTGGGTTGGCTCAGTTGGTTAAGCATCTGCCTTTGACTCAGGTCATGATCCTCGGGTCCTGGAATCGAGTCCCACCTCAGGCTTCTTGCTCAGTGGGGAGGCTGCTTCTCCCTCTGCCTGCCACTCCCCTACTTATGCTTGCACTCGCACTCGCTTTCTCTCTCTGGCAAATAAATAAATAACACCTTAAAATTTAAAAAAAAAAAAAAAGAATATTCCTCAACTTAACCATATTATTAACATAGCTAGAAAGATTGATTCAATAATACTGTGTGACATAGAGCCTGTATTCAGATTTACACAACTGTCCCCAAACAACTCCTATAGATCTAGCCTCTACTCCTCCCCCAAGTCACCAGTCACATTCACTCATTATGTTACTTCTCTTTGGCCTCTTTTGATCTAGAATCACTTCCTCCCACCCCATCACATTCATCCACTTTTCAGGACACTGATTTTTTTGAGTCTTTAGAGAATGTCCCACACCCTGAATCTGCCCAATTATTCATCCATAATTAGCTTTTTGACAAGGCATTTTGTGTACATCTAATTGGATAACATCTGGCAGCACAAAATGTCAAGTTATCCCATTTGGGGTAAGTATGATCATTCTGTGACTGCCAGATATCCCTGAAGAAAAGGTACCATTTGTTCTTTCGTATTCTAAATGACTGGAGAGTGATACTTGCAGACTGGACTATCCTGTTCTCCTACAACCTTTCACCGACTAGCATTTCCCACTGCCTGAAGACTGCTGCCTCATCAGTTATTACACTGAGGTTGCAAAATGGTGACTTGCTAATTCTATCACTCATTCTACCTTTTTTAGCTGTTATTCTGTAAAGAAGAGCTTCCCCTAGTCTGCATCCTCCCTTTTTTAATCCCTATTCTTGTTTTTGGTTTGTTCTTTGTTTTTTGTTTTTGTTCTGCTTTGCTTTATTTTAGAGGGAAAGAGACAGAAGGGCAGGGAGTGGGGGGAGGGACAGCCAGAGGGAGAGGGAGAGAGAGATTCAAGCAGACTCCTTGTTGAGTGCGGAGCCTGAAGTGGGGCTCTATCTCACGAGCCTGAGATCACAACCTGAGCTGAAAACCAAGAGTCGGACAATTAACGGTGCCACCCAGGTGCCCCAACTCCTATTCTTAATACTACTTCCTTATTCTTAGTATCACTATCAACTCCTGAATTTGGCTTATTTTTCAAAGTACTTTAGTCTCAGACTGTCACTCTTGTTGATATCCAAAATGTCAAATTTAGAAGTGCCACCGAGGCAGGTCCCATGTTCCTTTTCTACATTTCCCTATTGGGTTGAGAGTTTCCTTGTTTTTTTGCCCACATGGTTTACCTCAACTAACCTTGTACTTTCCCTGTGCCTTAATAAAATCAGTCACTTCTCCAAGAAGCCCTGGTTCCTTTCAGTGGGCAGTAATACTTAGAAACAAGATGAGCTCACTGATACTAGCAATCAGTTATTTCTCCATCTAAGAGGGTTTTTACCTTTGCTATTTAATGATGGAAAAGGCTTGAACAAATTTATAGCTATGGGGTTGTTGTGACTTTCAGTCCTATGCGTTTTTACCCTGTCTTATTAAGGGCTTATTCAGGTTTCTACCTTGCAGGGAAATCACTTCTAGGCAGAAAGCAATAATGTATAAAGAGTAGAAGGAAGTCAAGAGTAGGCAGCAGAAAAGGGGGGGGGGGGGCATGGAGTAAAACCAAACCAGTCCAGGTCCAAGCAAGTCATAAGCAAAAACTACAATGGGGCACTCTTTACCTGGTTATTATCAGATTTCTCTCACACAGACATTACAGCTGAGGCAACACTAAAATGCCACTGAATAGCTCCCATGGAGCATGTCAAGAGAGAAGATGATTTTCTTATAACGTCCTTGACTGACTCATATCAAACTCCATTGTAAAGTGAAATAATCCTAAATGGAATGGTCTAAAAAGGACACACACACTCAACAACAGATCCCAACCTGTGGACGTAGGGCTCACAAAAAGGAAAGGTCTTTCATTTCACATACACTCAGTACCATCTCTAAGCTGCACAAAACTGCATCTTTCACATTTAAGTTCCACTAATTTCAAAATGAATGTAGTTGCTTCATTATCACATGTTATGTGTAACAGAATATGAATTCATTCACAGATGTGGCTAATTCAGGTGAGTGACCATCACAAATATTTTATAAAAATCAAAGGTTACCCATTCTTCCCACATGGAGGAAGTACATCGAATGCTAGGTTTTCAAGAATGAAAATCCGTTTTTTTACAGCATTCTCACTCCTACCTAAAGTCCTGGGTATTTATAATATTTTGCTTGGGCTAAACATACAGGTGGCTGATGTTTAGCTAAGTAGTTAAAAGTATGGGTTTCCCAGAAATGAAAATCTATTCCCAACCCCACAGCAAAGGGATAAGCATTAGTGCCCTTAGCTCCAAGACTGGAAGATCTGAGTAGTGCATGTCTAACTGAGAAATGCAAACATCATCTCAGTGAGGCAAACGGGAGGTCAGAGATTCATTTCCTTTCCTGGCCCAAGGGAATAGAACCACGTATTAAAAACAATGCTGGAAAAACAGGCTGGAAAAAAAAATCAGGAATCCAACTAGCTCAATCTAATTTCAGACACAGAAGAATTATTTCCCTAAATTGTGAAGACTAGAATATCATAGCTTTATGTCACCTTCATCAAAGACTCAGGTTTGTGTGGATTGCTAAAGAAGACCGGGCAACACTTTGGGCTTCGCACTTCTTACTCCCTATCACTGAGTGTCACTTTTGATGACTAGAACAGAAGGACCATAGGCAGCACTGCCTTCACCCTACTCCATCAACACAAGCACTTTGGGGCCAAATACCCGAGGAGGCTCAGAGCACTCAGCCAAGTGTCTACCACGCCTCTTGTAGCCCTCATTTCAGTGCAGAACATCAACCTAAAGAAAGTCCTGGGCAGACTGAAAGTCCCAGAGACATTTGATTACTCCATCATCCGCTGAGTCACTATCTGAACCCACACTGTTCCCTCTGAGTCACACACTGCCAGGCACCAGGTATTGGATTCTTACAGAGAGGAGAACCCTATAAAGCAGCAACTACTACCCCCCCCCATTTTAGAGAGGTAAAAACTGAAACACAGAGGCACTTAGTAACCCAGAGCTATTAAGTAATTAAGCCATCTTTCTAACAAGGTCCACTGCATCCAATACGCATGCTTTTACCCACTATATTGCACTGTCTGCCTTCTTATTCTTATTCTTAGGGCTTAGTAAAGAAAGCCTACTTCACATTCTGAGACCTAAGGATTTGAATTACTTACTACTGACGAGTTACTCAATATGCAGTCAAGATCAACAGTAAAAGAGCTGACTAAATTCTTTTCATATGTCAAAATGATATCAAATACACCTACCATTAAGGGACTATTCCATTGCTTCTCAACTTAGGAACATTTAGAAATGTGTGGATATGGGGCGCCTGGGTGGCTCAGTGGGTTAAAGCCTCTGCTTTCGGCTCAGGTCATGTTCTCAGGGTCCTGGGATCAAGCCCCACATTGGGCTCTCTGCTCAGCAGGGAGCCTGCTTCCTCCACTCTCTCTCTCTTTGCCTGCCTCTCTGCCTACTTGTGATCTCTGTCTGTCAAATAAATAAATAAAATCTTAAAAAAAAAAAAAAAAGAAAACACATTTCTTTGTTGTCATTAATCACGGGGTGCTACTGGCACCTAGTGGATAGAGGCCAGGGATGCAGCTAAAAATTTTAAAAAGCACAACACAGCTCACCCACAAAGAGCTGGAATTTAAAAAAAAAAAAAAAAAAAAAAACAAAACTCAGCAGTGCAAAGGTTGAAAAACCTGAGGCCATGACAAAGAGTGTAGATGCAAAATCCTCACTGATCCAACAGGACACAGGTCCCACCATGCAAAATCCTCACTGATCCAACAGGACACAGGTCCCACCACAGAGGCTAGTGACAGGTGACCATTCTCGTGGCCTCAAAAGTTTGGTGCCTGGGCTACACCTTCCCCTCCTCTATCAGCTCCCATAATCTGCTAAGCATGAAGATAGAGCTTTGAGATCCTAGATGGGCCAGTCTTGCACTTTGCTACAAGTTGTAATTATTTTAAGGGCAATGGTTAGAATTAATAGTAAAAACTAGACTTGGGCATTAACAGTTTATTATCCATACTAACCCACTGTCCATTTATCATACATAATTGAAGAGTGGCTCCATTCGTACCAGAAACACACAGATTTATGATTCCCAAGAGTTTTAGTCTGTGAACAGGGAAGCACAGAAAGAAGGCCTGGTGGTCAAGACTGAGCTGAGCTTCTGTATTGGTGGAAGATGTTCACAGGTACCTGCAATTCAGTCTAAGAAGAGCATGCAGACATTTCTAATTTGAAAAATAATTAGCACAGCTCCTTATTTGAAGTATATAACCACAGCATTCATTCAATTATAAGTTAAACTGGAACATGTTTATCAGACTCTAACTGAAGGTGAAGTCAACAGGCCATAGTGACCAGGAGTTAGGAGGTTCAAGTGAGATCTAACTGAGGCCTCATGATTATAGGCAACCAACAAGCAAAGCCCTCCTTGGGCCAGGGACCTCTGGGAGTCCTTGATAGTATCCAAACCATCCGCAGCAGACCTGGGTTTCCCCCAGCAGCAGCAGCAGTCTCCACCACTTACTAATTAGTGTCATTGTTTTCATCACCATAATGAATGGTCCAATTCTATTCCTCTTCCAGCACATCAATGCACAAGACAGAAAGGTCAGTCAAAATCAAAAGTCACAAACACATTCATTTTACACATTTTTCAGAAACTAAATAAGAAAATGGAGGTTTCTCCAAGCTGTGGTACCTGGAGGCTAACTGGAAAAACTGAAGGTAGCCACACCTTGCAGACCTTCAAAACCTAGAGGAAAAACACTTGCAAACTCACACACACACACATGCACTTGCCCTTAAAGGGAAAAAAACAAAACAACAACAACAAAAAAACTGGCTAAGTGACTCCTAAAGACAAGATTCCAGAAACCCACAACTAACAACATACTCAATGAAGAGAAACTGAAACCCCTTCCTCTAAGATCAGGAACAAGATAAGGATGTCTGCTCTCACCACTTTTACTCAACATAGTATTGGAAGTGTTAGAGCAATCAGACAAGAAACAAGACATCCAAATGGATAAGGAAGAAGTAAAGTAAAACTGTCACCAATGGCAGATGACATGTTGCTACAGAAAACCCTAAAGACTCCACCAAAAAACTTAGAATAAATTTATTCAGTAAAGCTTCAGAGTACAAAATACACAGAAATCTGTTGTATTTCTATACACTAATAACAAAGTAGCAGAAAGGGAAATTAAGAAAACAGCTCCATTTATAATTGCACCAAAAAGAATAAATTACCTAGGAATAAACTTAACCAAGGAAGTCAAAGACCTGTACTCAGAAAACTATAAAAATACTAGTGAAAGTAATCAAAGATAATAAAAATGGAAGGATATATTATGCTCAAAGAATGGAAAATTAATGTTAAATGTCCATATTACCTTAAAAATCTACAATTCAATATAACTGTTATCAAAATACAAACAGCATTTTTCAGAGAAGTGAAACAAATAATGCTAAAATTTGTATGGAACCTCAAATTACTCTGTAGAGCCAAAGCAATCTTGAGAGAGATGAAAAAAGATGGAGGTAGCACAATCCCAAATTTCAAGATATAACACAAAGCTAGAATAATCAAAATGGTATGGTCCTAGCACAAAAACAGACACGTAGATCAATGGAACAGAATGGAGAGCCCAGAAAAACACACACACACACACACTTTTATGGTCAGTTAATCCATGACAAGGAGGATTATACAGTGGGGAAAGATTATACAGTGGGGAAAAGACAAGCTCTTCAATAAATGGTGCTAGGAAAATGGACAGCCACACACAGAAAAATGAAACTAGACCACTTTCTTATACCATACACAAAAGTAAACTCAAAATAAACACCTAACTGTGAAACTGAAACTAATAAAGTCCTAAAAGAAAACAAAGGCCATAATCTCTTAAACATTTGCCCAAATATTGTCTTAGCAACATTTTTCTAGATATATCTCCTTAGTCAAGGGAAACTAAAGTAACAATAAATTACTGGGACTACACCAAAATAAAAGGCTTTTGTGCAGCAAAATAAACCATTAGGGGGTCTAGGCAGCTCAGCCGGTTAAGCGTGTGCTTTAAGGCTCAGGTCATGATCCCAACGTCCCTGGATTTAGCCCTGCATCAGGCTCCCTGTTCAGCAGGGAGTCTGCTTCTCCCTCTACCCTTCATCTCACTCCTGTTCTCTCTCTCTCTCGCTCTCTCTCAAATAAATAAATAAAATCTCTTTAAAAAAAGAAGAAGAAGAACCCATCAAAAAAGTGAAAAGGCAACGTACTGAATGGGAAAAGATATTTGCAAATGAGATCTCTGAAAAGGGATTAGTATCCAGTATTATATAAAACTTACACAATTCAACACGAAAACAAAATAATATGATTTAAAAATGGGCAGAGGAGGGCGCCTGGGTGGCTCAGTGGGTTAAGCCGCTGCCTTCAGCTCAGGTCATGATCTCAGGGTCCTGGGATCGAGTCCCACATCGGGCTCTCTGCTCAGCAGGAAGCCTGCTTCCTCCTCTCTCTCTGCCTGCCTCTCTGCCTACTTGTGATCTCTCTCTCTCTCTCTCTCTGTGTCAAATAAATAAATAAATAAAATCTTTAAAAAAAAAAAATGGGCAGAGGATTGAATAGACATTTTTCCCAAGACATACAGATGGCTAACAGACTTATGAAAAAATGCTCAACATCACTGCTCAGCAAGGAAATACGAATCAAAAATACAAGGAGATTACTGTCAGAATAGCCACTATAAGAATCTGGAGCCCAGCAGAAAATAGGTTTCTGAGAAGCAAGGGGAAGCAGTAGTAAGTTACAGAGGAAAAAACAGTAGCTTTACAAAATAAACTAGCATGCTTATAATGAATTCTCCACCCTTCCCCCAAACACACCTAAGACCTAAAAGCAGAGGACATTGCTTACACCAAGCAGTCACAACGTTGGGGAGAGAAGCAGGACCAAGAGTCAAGGTGGAAGACCTTCTAAGATATCCAACTGACCAGAGAATAAGAAAGGCCAGAAGCCTCTTGACAACTTAGAATACTACTGAATAGAAAGTACTTTTTAAATACAAAATATCTTATGAAATAATCAATAACATAAAAATTATAAAATATGACTATAAGACTGAGTAAGCTGCTATACAATAATCCCCTTCCTATTCAACTCATTCTAACATCTTTGGAGACCATCTAGGATATGACAGATTGGTACCATAAAGGGGAAAGGAAAAAAAAAAAAAGGCAGGGGAAAGAAATCTGCAATAATAAGAAAATAGCTTTAATAAGTTTAGAAATGTACACAATATAATTACACAATTACACACATCTTTTTTTTTTCCCTTAGAGAGAGAGATAGAGCATGCATTCAAGCAAAGGGGGTGGGGGGAGGACAGAGAAAGAGAGAGAGAAAGATAATCTTAAGGAGACAGAGCACAATACAGGGCTCGATTCTAGGACATGGAGATCATAACTGGAGAAGAAATCAAGAGTTGGATGCTTAACCAACTGAGCCACCCAGGCGCCCCTGATAACACACATCTAAACTATGTCTATTGACATAAGAATCATCTAGAAAACAAATATTTATGTCCTACAAAAATATCTGTGGCACCTTGGTTTTTCAAATTTTTGATGCTGAGATGGTAAGGAGGGATGATATCAGATATCAGATCATATTGTTACTTTGTAAGAACTAACAAAGGACAGAAAGATGATGCTCGTCACGGGTTAGTAAATGGGTATTGATAAGAGTAATCTGAAAGCAATCCATTCTCCATATACATTCGTTTCTAATTATAAGATATTTTAAATATATGAAAATAAAAGTACACCAATTGATACTGGTAACACCAATGCACCCAACTACTAGGTGTTAACTGATAATAACATGGTTGTTTCAGAATTTAAGACATGAAATACCTGAGACACAGCTAAAGCCCAACTACCCTAAGCCATCCCTTGCTCCTCCTTCCCTCCCCAGGAGTGAGCCTGGTCCTGAGATACGACCAGGTCATGCTCAGTAATGTTGTGAATCACATACAGTATAACTCCACTGAGCTTAATCTTGTTTTGTTTCTAAAGAGAATTCCGACCTTTTTAGGAATATTCTAGGTAAATATAAGGTGTTCTTTACCACTTGTTCTCAAGTAGACTTCTATATTGTAATGAAATCCGTAATGGATAAACTCTGAAAGAGCTTTGATTTCCACTTTATCTAAAAGCAGGTTATTTCCAATCTCGAGTTGCAATTATAGCAAGGAAAGCCACATTTTTAACCCTCCTCACCAAATATGTTTGAAATGTCTATGTTCAGGGCTTGAAAAAAGAATTTACTACTCAAAGAGGGATCACCAGGCTAGCAGCATCAGCATCACACACAACTCCAGGCCTCCGGAATCTGAGTCTTTCCATTAGCATGATCTCCAGACGACATGCCTACACATTAAAGTCTAGAATGGTTTAAAGAACTCAGAAAGGTGACAACATAGACCAAGGCTGAACCAAATCAACCACCATTCTGCCAAACTTATCTTCTTCCTATCAGACAATATGGCTTTCAGGAGTTCTGTCTGCAAAGTCCACACATCAGTCTCATTGGACTGGCTCTCGACCACCGCAGACCAGGCCTCCTAGAAGACATTGGCAATGCCTAGAAACATTTTTGTCATAACCCGGGGGGACAGGTGCTACTGGCATCTAGTAGACAGAAACCAGGGATGCTGCTAAACATCCTACAATGCAGAAGGCAGACCTCCACAACAAATAATTACCTGGCCCAAAATATCAACAGTGCAAAGATTTTTGAAAAAACAACTAAAACTAAAACTGAAACTCTTCCTCAATTTCCTGACTAAAATAATTGCCAACTGCAGTAATTTAATGAACTGATTTGAGCATCCACATCCCATGGGGTAAAAAGTAAATCAGTAACTATGAACAACTTCACATCCAACACTCTGAATAGTGTAAAGTTCCCACAAGACCTCATACCAGGGGCGCCTGGGTGGCTCAGTCAGTTAAGCATCTGCCTTCAGCTCAGGTCGTGATCCCAGAGTCCTGGAATAGAGCCCCACATCAGGCTCCCTGCTCAGCAGGGAGCCTGCTTCTCCCTCTCCTGCGGCCCCTCCCCACAGCTCGTACTCTCACTTGCTCAAATAAATAGAATCTTTAGAAAAAGGGAGAGTTCATACAAAATCAATAATCATCAACATTGACAACCAAGACCAATACAGTAAAACAACAAAGGTACATGTTGTAATATTTCATAATTATACAACCTAAATTCTAAAAATACATTGCTATCACATATCCTTGTGTAATAAAAACATTCCAGTATTCACTTAATTTTTCATTTTTCTCCTACCATACAGGATGATTAGTGAAGAAACACTACGGCCACTTCAAGATGACAAGCCCACACTGGACTAAATTGTTTCACTGAAACAAAACCTTCTATCAAAAAAAGAAAAAAATTAAGGTAACTGAAAAGACTGTCTATATTACCAAGAGCTTTATTAATTTTATGAAATTTCTTCTCCAGAGAAAGTAGAATTATGACACTAAGAATGGTGGAAGAAGATGGTCCATATGTAAGAAAGAGAGAGGTCACTGTGTATAGTTACACAAAAGAGGAGTAATGAGCCTCAGGCTGACAAAGCATGTTTTTATTAAAGTGAATATTTCTGGAGTGACCAATGCTTTGTATGACCTGTATTGACTAAATTCTGCCTACTAAAGAGAGCACCCAGAGGTTATATGTAATTCTCTACACTTTGAAATACTCAAAGTACCACAACCCTCAGACCTTATATCATGCTAAGGAACAAGGGCACTCACTTTAAATTAGATTAAATCTGTGGCACTAAGCCACAGTTCTAGCTGTGCAGCAAGATTGAGAGAAAGCAATTCACGGGCTCCTTTGAGACTTTAATAGCTATCTTTTGGTCTCATAAATCTCATTCCGCCACGTTCTTTAATTATGTTACCAAAGACCCAAGTGACGGAAGAAACTAAAATATTTCATTCCATTTCATTGTCCTTTACCTGGATTTGTGGGACAAGGAAGTCCCCCACCTAGGAGAAGCTAAAGACATACTCTTAAGTGGATCCTTCCCCACTTTTTCTTCCTTTGCCTGTCTCTCATCTTTAACAGGATGTGACAAGCTGTTTAGAAAGAGTGAACCAACCAAGAGCCAGGAACAGAAAAGGAAGGGTAGTTGGATCACATGAAGACATCTTTGTTTTCTTTCTGATTCACTTGGTTCTTATTTTTGTATCAGTGTATAAAACCAGCATCAATATGTGACTATATCCTCCACTTATGAAATGATTTGAAGTTTTAGTTAGGACCCTTCATCAGGACATTGAGTCATCTCTACATTAAAGATAAGGAGAGACTGGGCAGATGTTACTAGGTCCAAGTGACACAAACAGGTCTCTATCATGATCTTGTCCAGCTTTCCATCCAACACATATTCCTGCCTTTTGCTTTCAATATATAATTGTCCTCACTTCCTGTAGATGCCTCAAGATAGCTTTGTTTTCACACATCTCTCAATTTATCACTGTATAAAAGGCTGCCATACTCTGAGACACTAAGACCAAGTACAGTAAAACATGAATTAGAGGACACAATGCCCTACCACAAACACCAATGCTCAAGAAAAGAAATATTTAACAGTTTAAAAATTACTACCAGAATTGTCTTGGGCTTACTTTCAGCTCATTCCTCATGTGGAGTGTCCCTTTGTCTCTGCTGTGCCTAACCAAATAACAACACAAGCAACAGTGATACCCTGCTCTTTTCCCCAATCAGCATGTATCAAACCTTTCTAATCTAAAACAGCAACTCTTACCTGTGATTGCTTCAAAACAGCAAGAAGGAGTTTGAGGGGAAAAGACCAACCAAGCCTTTAGTATTCACTCCATTTCAGAAGGCTCTTCTGCTCTAGAAGTTCACCTGGATCAGTTGTGCTCCTCCATCAACCTCAAAGAGAGGAGGGGAGCTAGGAGGCAATAATGCACATCACAAGAGGATCTGTGCTCAGATTCTCAAAACTTTCAGGATTCTGAGAATGCAGTTCTGGTCCCATGACATCAGGTCATCAGGAGAGAAGACCAATTATTTAGTAGATACACTCATTGCCATAGTAGACACTTAAAAACAGAAAATGTAGCCCTTTGCTTACTACCTAAAATTTGGAACAGGTTACAGAAAACCTACAGAGAAGCAAATGAATACAAACTACTATGATCACAGCCAAGTGCAAGAAGTGAGATTCCCTTCCAAAGGAAGTGCAAGGAATGATAAAATCAAATGGCTAAGAATATTTCCACTTTTGCTGTATGGTATGCATGAAGAAGAAAACACAGAACCAATGTATTCTTGTGTAAGAAATAGCACACCAAGGGGCACCTAGGTGGCTCAGTGGGTTGAGCCTTTGCCTTCAGCTCAGGTCATGATCTCGGGGTCCTGGGATCAGGCCCCACATCAGGCTCCCCGCTCAGAGGAGAGCCTGCTTCCCTTCCACCCTCTTTCTGCCTGCCTCTCCGCCTACTTGTGATCTCTGTCAAATAAATAAATAAAATCTTAAAAAAAAAAAAAAGAAAGAAAGAAATAGCACACCAAGTTCGCACATATGATTGTTTTATTTGGAATGTGATTGAATTTCATACCCACGTTTCCAAACTTAACTTTCTCACATGTCCCTCATTTTACTAACATAGTCACTCACTCACTGTGTTATAAAACACTGTGCTTGGCACCAGGAATACAAAGATAAATAAGATATATTCTCTGATCTCAAAAGAACCATTATCCTCTACAATCATTCTTTCCCACAATCCCTGGCTACCTATAAATTTCTCAAGAGCAAGGATTCATGTCTTAAATTCCCAGATTGCCTGTCCTTTTATTACACAAATATTTTAACTATCTAATGTCCTAAACATAATGCTAGAAATACAATGGTTAAAAATGAAATGATCTCTCTATGAAAGGGCTTACCACAGAAGGGGGAAAAAAATGGAAGGGGAAATGAGCTTTGAGACAAAGAGAAAGGCACAGAACCAGGAGCACACTTACAAAAGGACCTCACACCCAACCAAATAAAAGGTAGGAGAGTCAGATTTTCTAAAGGAAATGACACCCAACCTGAACCTCAAGAATGAAGGGAAGTTAATGTGCAAGAACGTAGCAAAAAGGGTTTCCAATGAACGAAAGTTTGTGAAAAGGTCCAAGGTGAGAGAAATCATGGAACCTACAAGAGGTAGACGGGTTCAGGAACTCATTGCTGAGGATGCAAGAAGCAGGGATCAGAACAAGGGACATTGGCAGGTTGGCATTCAAGAGTTAAGGACTTTATCCTGAGGCCAAAGAATAACACTGGAGGGTTTTAAGCAAGATGTGGACGTTTCATAAAAGATGGACGCTGAACATTTGCTTTGATAAATCAAATAATCTTACAAAGAAGTTCTAATCTTTCTTGGGCTCTAAAACAATATGTCTGACACCAGAGAAGAATATACAGGATTCCCTAACAAAAGAAGGTTTGGGGTTAATATTTAGGACAGTGTTGGCCAATAAAAATATGATGCAAACTACATATGCAATTTTAAATTTTCTAGTAGCCATATTCTTTAAAAAAGTAAAATTACATGAATAAACTCTTGTAAAAAATAATAAAAAACTGAGATATTTTACTTTTCTGGAGGGGGTACTAAGTCTGTGAAGTTCAGTGGGCATTTTACAGTTATATCACATCTCAATCTGGATGGGTCACATTATGTGCTCTATAACCACAAATGGCTAGTGGCTACCATGTTAGAGCAAATCGAGAATATTTCACAATTTTCTGGAATTTTTAAGGTATATTTATCATCTGTATTCCTTTTCTACTTTATAAGAATAACACAAATCAGTTTTTCAATGGAAAAAATAACACAGAAAAACTCCATTTGGGAAGATACTCATAATCCCATACTCACAATACCAGCTTCATTTGGATGTATATCTATTTTTTTAACGATTTTATTTATTTATTTGACAGACAGAGATCACAAGTAGGCAGAGAGGCAGGCAGAGAGAGGTAGGAAGGCAGGCTCCCCCCTGAAGAGAGAGCCCGATATGGGGCTTGATCCCAGGACCCTGGGATCACTATCCCAGCTGAAGGCAGAGGCTATAACCCACTGAGCCACCAGGCGCCCCGGGATGTATATGTTTATAGGATACTATCCTATGTCCAAAATGTACATAAGATAGGTTTTTAAAAAGTTAAGGTCTGTCAATAGCCCCTAAACTTAATATATTAAACAGACTTCTGGATAAAATGTTTTTTTTAGTTTTGTTACTTTTTGAGACTATATTCAAATGAGTACTTCTGGGGCACCTGGGTAGCTCAGTCAGTTAAACATCTGCCTATCTGCCTTCAGCTCAGATCACAACCTCAGGGTCCTGGGATGGAGCCCTGCATTGGGATCCCTCCCTCTTCCTCTGTGCCTCCCCCTCCTGCTCGTGCTCTCTATCTCTTGCTCTAATAAATAAATAAAATATATTTAAAATAATAAATAAATAAATAAATGAGTACTTTCTAGAACTTGGGAGTCTTAAAAGGAACTGTTACCATTTTAGGAAAACGTTGATACCATTACCTACAGCTCTCAGAATGTCCTGCTTCTCCCATTTCTCTTTCCTATCATCTGTCTACTCTATTCTTCCCTTTTCAAAAGGACGGAAGAGATGAAGGGAGGGAGGGAGGCAGAGAGGACTGGGTGTCTAATATGGAGCAAACACTTAATTTCAAGAATGTGACAAGTATATCCACTTGTCTTTGTTCGATTATTCAACAAATTATTTATTAGATGCTGTAAGTGCCCTTTGAGTGACTGCCTGACATTGCTTCCCAGGCCTCACCTCCAGAAGTTACACAATGATCAATTCCACCACCACACAGCCTCCAGAGGAGTCCTGCTCCCGGAATATCCTCATCACTCAGCAGATCATTCCTGTGCTGTACTTTGTGGTCTTCGTCGCGGGGACCCTGCTCAATGGTGTATCTGGATGGATATTCTTCTACGTGGCCAGCTCCAAGAGTTTCATCATCTATCTCAAGAACATTGTCATTGCCGACTTTCTGATGAGCCTGACCTTCCCCTTCAAGATTCTTGCTGATTCGGGACTCGGGCCGTGGCAGATCAATGTGTTTGTGTGCAGGGTGTCTGCTGTGCTCTTCTATGTCAACATGTACGTCAGCATCGTGTTCTTTGGGCTCATCAGCTTCGACAGATACTATAAAATTGTAAAGCCTCTTTTGACTTCTTTCATCCATTCAGTAAATTACAGCAAACTCCTGTCAGTGGTGGTCTGGATGCTCATGCTCCTTCTGGCTGTCCCCAACATTATCCTGACCAACCAGAATGCTACTAGCAGGAAGGTGACGCATATAAAATGTGTGAAACTTAAAAATGAACTGGGACTTAAGTGGCACAAAGCATCAAACTACATCTTTGTGGGCATCTTCTGGATTGTGTTTTTTCTGTTGATCATTTTCTATACTGCCATCACGAGGAAAATCTTCAAGTCCCACCTTAAGTCCAGAAGGAATTCCATTTCAGTCAAGAAGAAATCTAGCCGCAATATATTCAGCATCATGTTCGTGTTTTTTGTCTGTTTTGTACCTTACCACATTGCCAGAATCCCCTACACACAGAGCCAGACAGAAGCTCATTACAGCTGCCAGTCAAAAGAAATTTTGCTCTATGTAAAAGAATTCACTCTGCTACTATCGGCTGCAAACGTATGCCTAGATCCTATTATTTATTTCTTTCTATGCCAGCCATTTAGAGAAATATTATGTAAGAAACTGCACATCCCATTAAAAGCTCAGCATGACTCAGAAACTTCCAGAACCAAAAGAGGAAATATAACGCATGAAAGCACAGACACTTTGTGAATTCCCACCTCCTTACAAATAAAATCCATGTACACATATTGCAATCTTCAGTTACATAAGACTAAATAAGAAACATGTCTGCGGCGCCTGGATGGCTCAGTGGGTTAAAGCCTCTGCTGTCGGCTCAGGTCATGATCACATGGTCCTGGGATCAAGCCCCACATCACCTGCCTCTCTGCCTACTTGTGATCTCTCTCAATCTAAATAAATAAAATCTATTAAAAAAAAATGTCCATGCTAATAAGTATCATCTCTAGGCATTACAATCCAATTTAGAATAATAATAAAAAGAAAATATACTTTTCCCTGCTTTTTTATAACATCAAAGAAAAAAGTAATACAGGCGTTACTCCACTTTATTCCATTGAAAAAGAAGATTTAAATCACTAGCCTGGGTCAGTTAATGTAGAAATTAGAACAGCATAAAGAAAATAGGAAGCTATCAAGACAATTCACTGGGGCATCTTCCTTCTCTAAACACAAGGATTAAGTTATGTGATTCTTTTCAACAGGGTCACTAAAGATCAACTTAAAAGTAAGCACAGTTTGATAAAGAACTAGGGACCTGTTTGTAGTGAAAAAGTCAAGTGTTTTCTGATTTGAAGACAAGCAGACCAAGAAAATCACTTAAGAAATCCCCTACTGATTTATCTATCTCATGGCATTTCAAAGGAAAGTTGATATAAATTCTCTTCTTTGCAGGAAAAAAAAAGTAATTTTTCTGGTAGCATTCTGAGAATAAAATAAGATACATTTTAAATATGTTTTATCTGAAGACTTATTAAGCCTGGAACTCTAGTGTTAAAATACTTCTAGGTGGACTCTATTGAAGGAAGCTGGATATTGGTAAGTGTTGCCAGTAACTTCCCCTGTTCAATGGTATAGGGAAAAAATACGTTGACTGAGACAAAGGCACACACATACATACATAGTGTGTACATACATATATCTAGGGGCAGGAGAAGCAGTTTTCTTAGAAAGCAACTGGACTTGAAAAAAAAGAAAATCTAAGATTTATAATTATGAGTGAAAAATTAAACATAAAATGAAAACTTATATATGTCACATTGTTTTTGAAAAAGCATTTGAATTTAAAGTGTGCAGATATGGGATATGGTTACTAGGTTGTAAGTTATCAAAACTATTTTTCTGCTATTAACTGGCTAAAAGATATCCAGACCATCTTCCAAACATTTTTTAAGTCAAGTGCATATACTTTTTTCCTCTTGCTGTAATATATACTAATAAAGTGAGTATTTTCAATAGCGTTTGGTTTTTCTTTTTTAAAAATCAAGGTAGACGCGGCACCTGAGTGTCTCAGTCGGTTAGGTCTCTGCCTTTGACTCAGGTCATGATCCCAGGGTCCGGGGATCAAGTCTCACATCTAGTTCCCTGCTCAGTGGGGAGTCTGGTTCTCCCTCTCTACCTGCCCCTCTTCCTACTTGTGCTCTCTCTCTTTCTCTCAAATACATAAATAAAATCTTAAAAAAACAAAAAAAACTTTTAAAAATTACGGTAAGAAAAAATAATGCCAATTTTCTTCAGAGTCATGACATGGGTGGTTTCTTTAATACCCTAATTATGCATAAAGGAAGGAAGACAGTTACCTAGAATAGTCAGAATTTTTATTTGCCACAGACTTTCCAAAATAACTATTTCATATGCTCTGGGACCTCAATAGATTTTAAGAAAAACTCGGAAAATACACCTCATATTAAAGAAGAGCTAGGAAGGTATTTACTCTGTGTCCACATTCCATCCTCATAAAAACTCTTTGCTCCCAAATGTGGGTCAAATATCCTCTCTCAAAAAGAAACAAATCACCACCTACGACAAACATGCTTGGTAAAACTAAGCTTGCCATTTATGTTTGGCTAAATACATCTGCAAAAGAAACTGGCTGCGCTTACTCTTCACAGTTCCCACTGGCCAGGGCAAATGAATCAACACTGGTGTTTCACATGCGTCCCCCCCCCACCCTACACACAGACACTGGGCCATAGGAGAAAATGAAAGTAAAAAAGAAAAGGAGGAGCACCAGATAATGTCTTTGTTTACCACTGTGCTAAAGCAGATGGGTAATGCTGACATCAAGGTTTTTCAGGAAACAACACGCAATCCAGGTAAGAATAAAAACAACCATTGATTAACAGTTACTGCGTATCGGGTCCAGAATTAAAAGAAATAGAGTAGAGCGATGGCAACAGTGGATCAATCCAGAAACTTCCCTGAGGTTACCAGTACTTTTTTTTTTTTAAATTATGTTATGGAGTAATTTCTGTAGCTAGTTTATAATACAGTTTTATAATATATATTTTCCTCTAAGAAAGTAAATTAACACAATCATATTGCAGAAACAGTTAAAGTATTTTCAAAAAGTGATAAATGAGAAAGGAAAGCCACATGTTGTTAAAGTGGTTCTTCTGTGGGGATGTCATTTATGAAAAGATAATTTGCATGCCACTGATATCTTGCAGAGAACTGGTGAGCAAAAGGTACTAATAGCTTTGTACTGTTGAAGACCACACCATACCAGTTCTCTCCCAACCCCTCCCCACACAAACCTCACAGTGCGGTATACCCAAAAGGAAATCTCGTATAACTCTGGGAGGATGGTCTGATGTCATAGTTATTTTTTGTATTAATAAAGATACTTCTTCTTCTTCTTGTCCAGAGTCAGAGAATATAAATAGCAGCAATGGGTTTACGGACAGAATAGAGAGCTAATGGCAAATACTTTATTAACATCATCAAGTAGAAACAAAACTTGTATAAGGGTGTTTTCTAGAATTTCTGGGTTAATCTTCCAGAGGAAGTCAATGTATCAGAATTGTTTAATTTGTAGGTGACCAAAATATACAACTAAAACTGGACTTCTGCAATAAAAAGAGATATACTGGCTAACAGACCTAACTGTCCCAAGTTGTCATTATGGCTTAATTTAAGTGCTGATTGGGGGCCTCAGCTGATGTAACAAAAGCTGGTTTATAGCATTTTTGCAGCCACCTTCCACAGTATTAGGAACTCAAAGGAAGCTGCGGGCTCTTTTTTTTGTGGTAGCAAAACGAAAGAAGCATTTCTAGACCTTAAATCTTCACAGTCAGTCCTCCAGAGAATTTCTTCAGAAACCTGGAACTTGGCTTTCATTGGATCATACCAGCTTATTTTCCATTGCAGTCTGTGGCCAGTGGAATCTGACATGCTGGTTGTCAGTTATGGCCTGACCCTGATATGAGAGGCAGAGTGGGCACTGTGATAGGCCTATGGACAAGAGCCGCAGAAAGTCGGTTTCTCAAAGAAGTCTCGTTTTTATTGCTGAGAAAACAGAGTCCAGAGGCTGCAGAGATAACGAACAGATGAGCACCCCTAGCAGCAGGCAGCCTTTTGTAAACAACCACTGTCCGAGTCACGTATCTCAGTGGGCAGCTTTCATGGGTAAACTTAGATGATTATGATGTTTGTTTCCTGATTCTTATCACAAAAGTTTCTTTTATTAAAAAAAAAAAACTTCAGAATATTTCCATATAGGTAGCTGACCCAATTACACAACAAAGTGGAATCATGGTTCAGTTAAAATCTAAGAGTTCCTATTAATGGGGGATTTTTAGACATAGTCAAGAGCCATTTTCGAACACCTTTCTATTAGATTTCTGCAGTCCCTAAGTTGCGAAACAGCTAGTGGCGTACCATCTTCTACCTACAGATGTGTTTTCTTTTAATTACTGTCCCAACAAATAAAAGCATGGGGAAGCAACTGGCTCCAGCTAAGGGCCTGCTAGCCTCTCTTGGTGAGGCAAAAGCTCTCAACTCACTATCGTTTCCAGCTTTCCTTGCTTTCTATTGTTTCTTACACACTGTGTTTCAGGCCTTCTTTTCCAGCATAGGCATCTAAGTTTAGAAGCCGCCCTGGGCACCCTGAGCACTCGAGGACTTGCATGACAGCTTTCTCTACAGTAGGACCCGGAATATGTTCCCTTTTAAACTGGGGCACTCCAAAGCAGTTTCAGGGTTGGCAGAAAACGTAAGAAGCTAAGCCATTTTTATCTCTCCCACTGCAACAGAAGCTGGAGTGCAAGCACAAAAAGAAGGATTGTGAAAACAGGCCCACTCTCAACAACAACAAAGTAGATGAAAAGTATTTTCATTGACAAACACTACTTGCTACTTTTTGAATGTGCTCATTGCATAAGTCTGACTTCTCTCATGGTCACAGTTAAGATCTCTGTGATCTCATCATCTCAACCCACTTCCCAAACACTACCTTCAGTGCTTTGGGGACCTGAAATACAAGACTGAGGGCCCAGGGCCATCTTGTTCTATTTCCAACCTCCAGATGTCACCAGCTCCGATCCACATGGTGTCAGTATGTCAGGCGAAGCCCACAGCTGCACTACCTCCTGCTTCCCTCCCAAATCCCAGGTCACTGTGTAACTGTTACATCTTCCTCCCAAGTGTATGACAAAGTTCTAAAGGTTTACTTTCCTATCATCCCATCTCCTGACATAAAAGGCCACTGAAATGTGGCTCTCATCTTCCCCATGAAATACTTCACACTACTTAATAATCCCTTTTCTAAACTAAAAGATTCTCTACATTTAACTAGGAGCTTTTTCAAGCTGTTAATTATTTACATTCTACTTTTTACACCATGGCTCTCTGAAGGAACACTGGCTCTCCCCGATATTTATTAACCAAAATGAGAAGTTAATTCTCATTTTGTTTGTAAATTAACCATCAATTTTAATTTTTAAAAATTGCCACTATTAAAAAAATAATCGCAATGCTATGACTAAATGCGTTTTCCTATCTGGTTGACACTATGAAAGTAGTTAGGTAAATAAAAAGGAAAATGCTATTTTTTTAATAGGGAAACCAGGGCTTCCCTACCAATGCTATTTAAAATAAGTTTCTTAAGTGTTTAAAAAGTTACATTCAGAATGTCATTATTTGCACAGCAAAAAAAAAAAAATCATCAACAAAACCAAAGGCAAACTACTGAATGGAAAAAGATATTTGCAAATAATATATCCAAAAAAAATTAGTATCCAAAATATATAAAGAGCCTATAAAACTCAACACTAGAAAACCAAATAATGTGATCCAAAAACAGGGAAAGAACTGAATAGCCATTTTTCCCAAAGAAGTCCTATAAATGGCCAACAGACACATGCTCAACATCATTCATCATCAGGGAAATGCAAACCAAAACCACAGTAACATATCACCCTACACCGTCAGAATGGCAAGTGTCAAAAAGGCGAGATAGAACAAGTGCTGAAAGACATGGACAAAAAGGAACCCTCGTACACTGTTGGTGGCCATGTTAACTGATATAGCCAAACCGTGGAAAACAGTATGGAAGTTCCTTAAAAAATTAAAAATACAGTGGTGCCTGCATGGCTCAGTCGGTTAAGCACCCAACTCCTCCTCTGACTCAGGTCATGATCTCAGGGTCATGAGATTGAGTTCTAAGCAAGATCACCTTCCTCTAGCCCTTGCCCCCATGTGTGCACTCACACCCTCTCTCTCTTTCTCTCTCTCTCCAATAAATAAAATTTTTTAAAAATTAAAAATCAAAATACCATATGATCCAATAACTCCATACTAGACACTTAAAGAAAATGAAAACAGTAATTTGAAAAGATATATGTGCCCTGTTTCTTGCAGCATTATTTACAATAGACAAGATACAGAAGCAATCCAAGTGTCCATCCACAGATGATGGATAAAGAAGTGGTGTCTATATACAATGGAATACTACTCAGCCATAGAAAAGAATGAGATCTTGCCATTTGCAACAACACATATGGGCTGAATATAAGTGAAATAAGCCAGACAAAAAGACAAATACTGTATGACTTCATTTACATATAGAATCCAAAAGACAAATACACAAACAAAAACAGAAGCAGAATGTCCTGGTTATGACGATAAAGCACTAAGGAATATCAGCTATCTAAAAGAGAAGGAATAAAATAAAAACAATCTATGCTTTATCAAGTAATGAGGTAGCACTAAAAACATAATAAGCCAATCCTCAAACTCACCTTTCTACCTATCCATCTGGATTCTCTCCTCAGACTTCCCACGCCAGGACTGAAACCAAAGTCTACTACCCTCCCAGCCCGAAACCACAGCCCCGTACCATACTTCTTCCACTGTTCCCAGTGCCCATCCATTCCCATCTAAGGGTGGGAGCTCCTTATTGCTTCTCACTCAGAATGACCGCATCCTAATCATCCCCTATCCTGGTGTCTTGTCTTCTGCTTTCTCCCTAACCCTATGGAATCTAATGCCCTCAGACTTACCGAGTTCTAACAGTTTCACTGCAGGTGCTACAGATTCCATGCGACCCCTCTACACCATAACCTACTAAACATAACAAAAATACCCTCTAGCATGGGAGCTAAGGAGGCAGCCTACAGTCAACAAACATCTGTTAGAACTTTCCTTAAGTACTTGATCAAAAAACAAGGACCCACATGGCAAGGGGTTGGGAGAATGTCTCCAGAGAACCTTCACTTGGAAGGTAACAACAGAGTTTGTAAAATGTATTCCGAACCTTGAAAATGTGTTACTCACAACTTCTTAAGAAAAGGACCACAACCACTCAAAGGGGAGAAAATGAACTTCAGTGATCAAAAAGAAACAAGATAACCATTCAAATTTCTTTCTTAGGGATTTCGCTTGTTAATTATTTCATATCCATCCATCAAATAGCACACAACTGAAAGGTAAAATGAACTGTACGGTTACCCAATAACACTGTACAGTCTTTAATAAAAAGAACCAAAAGGACACGCAAGGGGAATGAATATACTCAGTCATTCTTAATAATCGAGTTCACATTCCAAGAACATGTAAAACGCTTTTGCCTTCAAAACACTTCTTGGTGAGTGCTATGAAATGTGTAAGCTTGACGATTCACAGACCTGTACCTCTGGGACAAATAACACATTACATGTTAATAAAAATAATTAATTAAAAAAAATACTTCTGACTTTTTACTCTCTGTTTCATTAAAAAGAGAAAGCCGAGAGAGTGTTTAAGTAACAGAATCAGCAACGTTTTGGAAGCTCTGTGTCTGTCTTATGCCTCCCTTAGAAAGTACTCTGGTCTAATCACATCTGTCGCTCTGAGATTTGAAGCTGCCAATCTCAGTGAGAGTCAGGGGGAGAAAATCTTTGGACTAATCCAAGTGGACAAAGGGATTACATGTTTTAAAAAGAGCTTTCAAAATGTGAACCGAAAGCACAGTGGCTCCCGAGAGAAGGCAGACAGACAGACACACACACACACACACACACACACACCCCGGAGAAACATCTTGATCACCAGCATTTCTTAACCAAGGAACAGCCTCCTACCCAAAGATCATAAAAAAGCTTCAGGAGGCAAACTACTTTGAGTTGAGAGCATCCTGCGTTGCAGACTCCGTGAGAGGAGTGGGCACAGTCGCATACCATTCCCACCGCTCAGCAGTACTAAAATTTAAACTAAGGGGGGCAGCAGGGCAGGGGGGCGGGCTGGATGGACCTGCTGGCCTTCTTTGTAACCATTGTTTCCACCCCCAACACTTTCATTTTAAGAAGCATAATGAAGTACTAGGTCACTGGAGTCTAATGGAGCAGCCTTGGACAAGGCCTTAGTTTCCCCATCTGTAAAAGAGTGGGCTATCCTAACAAATCGTAGATTTCCTTAAAAGAAAATAAGTTCTCAGACTGCTATCTGACTGTGGCAGTGGCTACCTACTCCGATATTCATTTTCCCATTCCCTATTAGCTCCAAAGGGCTACTACGCTATGTTTAAAAAACAAATTTTAAGAAAGTTAAACATTAAAAACGACACTTCTACTGAAATACAGTTTGGCATTTGTGTTCAGTAAAATCAAAAGCATGATTTGTGTGCCTGGAGGAGTTGACTACAGTAAGATTTTCTTTGTCAATTCATGGGGCAATTTTGCTTTTTCAGGTTTTATTTAAAACAAGCAAAATATTCATTAAAGTAACTAGTACGTCATTTCTTTTCAAGTACTGCCATGACCAAGGTCAAGGAAAAATAACTTCACCTCACTCCTGCCCACTTGGGTTAGTGATGACATCTAATTTCCCAGAACACTAACAAAATATACTCTGAGAACCATTTTTTCTTAATGAAAGAGATAAAGAAATGACTTTGGGAAATTTCAAATGGAATTTGTGTTAAAAACAAAACAGGGATGGTAGCCCCAAAAAAGCACATTTCTACTCTGATTAAACTTCCACAAAATATCAGATAGCCTGAAGGTTATTCTCATAAGGAAGAACAAGGTTCAGTTTCACTATTAAAAGATTGGTTTCTCACCATTCCAAAAAGGAAATGGAACAGTGAGAACTAGGGTCCTTCAGCTCGTTTCTATCTGGCAATCCAGACACAAAAACGGTGGCCACAGATCTTTCAGAATAGTTAAATATACTTCTCAGCTCTGTCTGGCTATACCTCCAAAGTCAACAGGGACGTAAACAGATAGATAAGCCTACCTAAAACAAGAAACAGAAAACTGCACTACCAAAAACTGCTCACTCCGGTTTTCCTGCATACCATGTTAGAACCATTCACCACTCCACTGGCAGCCAGCTCTGTCTCACCAAATTCTCTCCATGCCCCCACCTCTGTCCCCATTGCATGTGCATATGAACCATGAGCATCACTGCTCACTTACTTGATGATCTGCAAGGGTGTCTTTTCTGAAGTATGTTTTTCACTGAGTCCCATCCAACAACAATGCACACAAATCTTCAAGGACAGAGCCTTCCCCAGCACTGTTATGATGAGAGTTAACATTGCTTCTTAACCAAAAACCAAGGACAAAGTTTAAGATTTGAGGTTTTTTGGTCTCATCTGTAAGTGCATATATATAAAGTCTTCTTTTGCAACATGGTGATAATAATAGCAGTAATAGTTATTATTCATACTCACTATTGTATTATTACTACATGAATTTGGGAAAACACCAGGATCCACAAAACAAATGGCTACTATCATCATAAGCATTCTTACCTCCGCCCGTCCCGTCCCCCCGCCCCCGCCAAAATGTTCCCTTAAACTCTCCCTAAATTCCCCGTGGCTTGACATCTCCTTTAGTCTTTTGAGAGATTTTTCTTTTTAAAAGTAATTACAAAAGGGATTCATTTTGGATTCTGAAGAGGCTTTTTTTTTTTTTTAAATATCTGGAAAACTAAGAATTATTAGGAAAAAAGGAGAGAAAACCAAAGAACCTACCAAACCAATGAAGTAACACTAGAATTCAGGCCATAACCAAGAAATGGTTTTGCACTTTCAACTCAACTTTGGACCAGCAGACGTAGGACTCCAGAAAATACGGCTGAGACGTGAGCTCATATTCTCTTTTATAAAGGCTATACTTATACAAGAAAGATAACCTAACAAAGCCAGTCGATGACGTGGATGGGGTACAGTGACTTTTCATGAGGTCCTTCCCCATGCTGAGCTCCATTCACTCAGTAAACATGTGCTCACCACAGGCAGAATGATCATGTACCCAAACAATTTAAATACACAGGAGGGTTCTTTTACATACAATCTATTAATTATTAAATACCAGGCTCAATTTATTAAGCTATTTGGGCCAAACTGACAAATGGCCTACTCTTGAACTTAGAGAAACAGACCCAAAATATCCTTGAAAGAAAAGAATTACAACGATACCTACAGCACATATCATATAACATTTTAAGTAGGTGTGCATATACACTTAGAAAGATTTTTAAATCTGTGCTGAAATTTGTGCCAATTTAGGCACCAAACCCATTAACAGTAATTATCTCTGTGCATGTAATTTTTCTTCTGTTGCTACTTCCAGATTTTTCCACAACAACAACAAAAAAAGAATAAAGACAAATAAAACATAAACTTTATCAGACTATGTTAAATCACATCTTTCTTTATTAATAGAGGACTCAGCAGAACCCAAACTGCAACAATTGTTCTAATTATAACTTCGAAAAGCTGATAGTATCAGGATGTACACTGAAGAAATTTTGCTTGAAGACCTACTATATTTAACATATAACCCCTTTCAAGGCACAAAAAGTGATGTTCTTTAAAATCATTATGATGGAAAACATAACTTGGATGTTTAAAAAAATAAATGCAAGGCACAACGATGGGACAATAAAAATCTTTCCTCTAAAAGAATACACAAACACACAAAAGGAAGCACACACCAAATTGAACCTCTTGGGGAGACTTTCATAGAGGTAAACTATTCACAAACCACAGTTTCATCTACGTCAATAGGCGACACTTTAAAACCACACGAAAAGGAAAGGAAATTTTTTGTACAGCCAGCCTCCGTGCAATGGAGCTGCCAGTGCTCTTGCTCGGGCCAGACGGCAAGCTCCTGCTTCTCTGAAGACCCACAGCGAGCCTACAGCGGCTCAGACAATATACACCCAGGTAGGTCTTTTTAAGTACTTGATATATTCAAATGTCTTTCCATCTAAGGGGAAGCTATCATGTTCAGTGTTTAAGACATTTAAGTTGGAAAGGACACTGTGCGATAAGGCTGCCATGTAAGAGGTACCAATTATTAAATTCTAAATAGATTCTCGCTATAAACTGCACTATAATTTTCTTCTATCTGATGACCTCATCCATTCCTCTCAAGAGAAAAAAAAACAAGTTTAATTTATACAAGACTGAATATTTACTTATAGGCTACCATAACTATTCAGTAACTCAATCTTATTTTTTATAACAAAATGGATAAATGCCATGTTGTAAGTCTTTACAACAGGGCGCAACAGATCTCGAAATGACTTTCCTCCATAAAAATTTTGATAGGTAATTTCAAAAACATTCTATTGTGACTTTCATTTAAAAAGAAAAATCTAATAAGTGTATTTACTCCCTAAGCAATTATTCACTCAATCCCAAACAAAGGAGACACTTGAAGTTTTTTTATTTTTGCTGTAGCACCTCAAATTTCCACAGGCTAAGTAATTGGTTGACGAAACATTTATCAAGCACTTGGTCTTCAGATTTCTGAGAGAGAACACAAAATGCTATTATAGTATGATTTAACCTCTAGTCAACATACCAAAAATTTTAAATGAAGAGATTTGTTTTTCATTGCAATCTAGACTGAGGTTCGCAAGTGCAAGGTCCTACAGGAATCTCAAGCATCATCAGATAAACAGTTATACTGTGATTATTTTTTTTTAAAGATTTTATTTATTTATTTGACAGAGAGAGATCACAAGTAGGCAGAGAGGCAGGCAGAGAAAGAGGAGGAAGCAGGCTCCCTGCTGAGCAGAGAGCCCAATGCAGGACTCGATCCCAGGACCCTGAGATCATGACCCGAGCTGAAGGTAGCAGCTCAACCCACTGAGCCACCCAGGCGCCCTTATACTGTGATTATTTTTAAATAAATTATCCATAAGTGGTACATATGGCCCGTTATAGCTATAGGGAATACAAATTATTAATTGATGAAAACAATTTTCTAATCCTCCTCTTTACTGTATATTCATCTATAAAATGAGACTTTATTATATAATAGAATGAACAATAGGAGCAATTAAAAAAACACATACTATGTTAACTATTATAATGTAACATTAGAAATACAAGAGCAGGGGCACCTGGGTGGCTCAGTGGGTTAATCCTCTGCCTTCGGCTCAGGTCATGATCCCAGGGTCCTGGGATCGAGCCCCACATCGGACTGTCTGCTCAGCAGGGAGCCTGTGTCCCCCTCTCTCTCTGCCTGCCTCTCTGCCTATTTGTGAGCTCTGTCAAATAAATAAATAAAACATTTTTTTAAAGGGGGGGGGAAATACAAGAGCATAAGCCAAAATTGTAGCATCTGGTAAAGGAACAATGAGCTAAGGTGGGTGATAGAGATGAGGATCAATTTATTTCAACACTAGCTTTTGACCCAGAGAAGAAAAGGATGGTCAGAATGCCACGGTTCAAATAAATGGTTACTATCCAAAAACAGAGTTCTAAAAAGTCAGTGAAGCCTGAAGTAGACTTCCGGACACAAAGAGCTTACTCCAGGCATTTTAAGATAGGAAGGACTTGGATATAGGAAGGATAAGTTCAGAAAGCCTAAAAATGATCAGCAGGGTCAGATTCTAGCCCATTCATACAAGCTGGGAAAAACCTTGCACAATTTCAGAGTGCCAGACCCCAGTCTCCTCAACTGATCTGAGGCTTGGGCTAGACACTATCAATAAAGGTTCTCTCCATCCTTAAAGTCCTATAAGTCCCCAATTTTTATCAAAGCCAGAGTACAAAGGTAAGAAGGAGCAGTTCACAGCAGAGGAGAGATACCACCAGTCTAGGGAACTGGGGTGAAGACAGTAGGGATGGCTTGAAGCAACCAGGTCATGGAACTTTGAAAGTAAGGGAGGTTTAGATCTAAAAGGTAGAACCTGGATCTGGCTTTTAAATATATATATACAGTAAAAGGAAACAAAAAAATACTTGAAGTCTGAACCTCTCTCATTAGTATTTAGGGGAAAAGTTAAGAACTAATATTTTCTTTCTGCTCTTTTACATGAAAATTGCCTAGAATATAGTTTCTGCCACATAGTAAGCACTTCGTAAGGCTGGCTGCTGTAACAACAGGTACTATCACCACCATCACCACGATTACTACTATTACTGAGCCAAAGCTCTAGAGTGGTTTTGAATATAGCTTCTGAGGTCAGACTGTCTGATTTGGAATCCTGGCTCTATAATTTAACAACTATATAACCTTGGGTGTTACTTAACCTTGTTGTGCCACACTTTTCTCATTTATAAAGTAGGGATAATGCCTACGTGATGGGAATGATGAAAGGTTAAATAAGCACATGTAAAGTACTTAGCACAGTGCTAGACACAAAGTACTCAATTATTTTCACTGAGCTTAGTGCAGAATGAATTATGTATGAACCCTGAAGTCCTATCTGAAGTCGGGAAAGAGGAAGGACAAGTACCCTTTTAAATGACACTTTATATAAAGTTTTGTGTAGGTCTGCCTTAACAATCTGTTTATAGTGTTTCATCCCAAGGTGTATACAGTGGATCATTAAATAATCAGGAGACTTAAGGAACAGAAAGGCTTCAAAAGGTTTTGTTGTTGTTGTTTTACTTTTAAAGAGAGGTTTCAGAGAATCGGTTTATTTGGACTTCTTAGACACTATAATTAAGATTTTCTTTTTTTAAAATTTTACTTATTTTTGAGAGAGAGAAAGTGTGCGTGAACACAAGTGGGGCGGGGGGGGGGGGGGCAGAGGAAGAAGCACACTCCCTTGTTGAGGAGGGAGCCTGATGTGGGACTCCATCCCAGGGCCTTAAGATTAACCAGCTGAGCCACCCAGTCACCCAGATTCACTGTTTTTAAGAAGTTTTGTATCAGGTTTTTTTTCTGCTAAAACACAAAATCTCCTGGTCTTTAAAACAAGAGGAAAGTGTTTCATATGCATGAGGAGGGTGTACACCAAGAAGCAGCACCAGAAAGATATATCTGTGGCCCTAAGAGCATTAGTTTGGACCAGGCCAAAGAGAGGAACGAAAGCCCATTGGTTTACCTTACACTTATGTTCTAGATCTGGAGGGAACATGACAAGATTGTCATTATCAGTGTCAATCACAATGGTTCTAAGAATATGTCTTATTCTTTTGGGCTTAACTGCCTCAAAACCTACAGTGAAAGAAAAAAAGCATTATAGTTAGATGCTTTCATACAAGTATAACTGAGCTTCTCTTTGAGAATTTTGTAACCAATGATCATATATCCTTGCTCTAAAAGGCTTTAAAATACATCTGTGGTCAAACTTCTCAAAAACACTTGACACAAAACATCTGTACAAGCACTGTTTACCAGAAACAGAAAACAAACCGCAGAGGTACTTTAAAATTATCCAGTAGCTGCATTTGAAAAGGCAAAAAGAAACAGGAGAAATTAATTTTAATCATATATTTAACCTAACATCAGAAATATCATCACAACATACACTGAATACAAAAAATATGGAGATGTTTTACTAATTGTTCTATTTGTACAAAATAGTACACACTTTTACTACTTGTATTGTTTCCTAAAAAAATCTTTAAAACCTGGTGCGTATTTTGCATTTACAGCCCAGATCAATTTGGCTGTTGAAGTGGCTGTCATTTCAAGTGCTCAGTAGTCACAAGTGGCCACATACTGGACCTCACAGGCCCAGGTCACTAGGGAATGGGAGTAAGGAAAAAGAAGGAATAAGCGTCAATTCAAGCCAGATTCTAACCCTTCAGCTCTTTTCGCTGAACAGAAAAATGAAATGCAATGATGATGAACATGTTCTGGCACTTGACATAGTGAAGAACCTACTTTTAAAATAATTCCCTCTAAATTTCAGGATAATTTTCTGTCCCCCATTATCGTCCCTCTCAGCCTAGGTTTCTCCAGCATGAGGAGCTCGTGTCAATCTATGAAAACAGCAAGCCAGGAAGCCTCACTGAAACCTCTTCAGGCTCAGCCACAACTAAACCATTTTGCCCTCATTTCCTCTGTCTGTTTCTCAGAATTTCAGCTCACTTATCTCCTCTGCAAACTAACTTCCAACCCAAGTGGTAACAAGAGTTATCAGAACGCAAAAGTATTATGTCAAAAATATCCATTCTAGAAGCAAAACTCTATGGGATTTCCCAAAATCATGAAATCAGACCATGGAAAACCCAGGCCTCCTCTACAAACCATGATGTTCCCACCATCTATTTCACCAATAAAATTCTACCTAAGAATTAGAAAAATTGTGACCTGGGTGTTCTGAATACAAATGTTTTTAAAGAAAATCATTTCTAATTTTAATTACTAACCTTCCTCCCCCACCCTTTTTTTTAAACAGATTCTTCGGATTTTCTTTTTTTTTTAAAAAACAGAGTCATCCTTACTTTCCCTCAAGATGACAAACAGTTCTATCTTCTGCCCAGTTCACAGAGATCTGGAGCCATTCACATATTTTTTTTATTTAGTTTTCCTTGTTGGAATTATTGGAAGTGGTTTTGCAACCTGGGCTTTCGTACAGAACAAAAATCACAGGTGTGTAAGCATATACTTAATTAACCTGCTTACGGCTGATTTCCTGCTGACTCTGGCATTACCAGTGAAAATCATTGTTGACATGGGTGTGGCACCCTGGAAGTTGAAGATTTTCCACTGCCAAGTGACAGCCTGCCTCATCTACATTAATATGTACTTGTCAATTATTTTCTTAGCATTTGTCAGCATTGATCACTGTCTTCAGTTGACATACAGCTCCAAGATTTATCGGATCCAAGAACCTGGATTTGCCAAAATGATATCGACCGTGGTGTGGCTAATGGTCCTTCTTATAACAGTGCCCAACATGATGATTCCCATCAGAGACATTGAGGAGAAGCCAAATGTGGGATGCATGGAATTCAAAAGGGAGTTTGGCAGAAATTGGCATTTACTGACAAATTTCGTATGTGTAGCAATATTTTTAAATTTCTCAGCCATCATTTTAATATCTAACTGCCTTGTAATTCGACAACTCTACAGAAACAAAGACAACGAAAATTATCAGTATGTGAAAAAAGCCCTCATCAACATTCTTTTAGTGACTACCGGCTACATCATATGTTTTGTTCCGTATCACATTGTCCGAATCCCATACACCCTGAGCCAGACAACGGTGATATCTGATTGCCCAACCAGGATTTCACTCTTTAAAGCCAAAGAGGCCACACTGCTCCTTGCTGTGTCGAACCTGTGTTTTGATCCTATCCTGTACTATCATCTCTCAAAAGCATTCCGCTTTACAGTCACCAAGACCTTTGCTTCATCTAAGGAGACCAAGGCTCCAAAAGAAAAATCAAATGGTGAAAACAACGCATAAAATGTGGGATTTTTCATGTTATCACTTCCTGCCTCGTTGGACAACAGGTACCAGGAAAGAGAGAAAAGAGCCTAAGTAAGAGACATATGCATGGCCTGGTTACTGAGAAACTTTTCTAAAAGTAAACTAAGCAGTACTCTTGTGGTTGTTAATGGTCCTAAACCCAAGTATTTGCATAAAAAAAACTAAAAAATCCTGTTGAACCAACATAAAACCGTGCATTATCCTTGAAATCCCAAAGAGTTTTAGGACAAGCTCAGAGGCATTCATGAAGTATTCATTTAAATACCAGGAACTGACTTCTTGATAGAAATATGCAAAATAATCCATGTAAGGTGCCAGAAAGCCCTTCAACAACACAATTTAAATAAAACCGTTTAGATCATACCAAAAAAAGTCCAGCTGATCTTCCCATGAAACCACCTGGGCCTGATTTATTTTTTAATCCATCATTTCAAAGATGGTAACCTTTTAGCTCACGACTCCAATTTTTAATATCTAATTGTTTTGTAACACAGCAACTAAACCTATTCACTTCTAAAGAGGCTTGGAAATACATGAGTAGTGTTTAATGTACTTTATACACTTATATTCTATCAGGTTTATAAAGACTTTCTACCCTAAGTAATGACAAATCCAGTGATTTCTTGTTTTGTAGTGACATGAAATAGACCCTACAGCATTTTCAAGCAAGTTGTTAAACTGCACTGACTCCTGAAACTACTGTTTTGGAACTAGAAACTCACATCAAAGGTATGGAAAAACACCACCAGTCAAATGGACTTAAAACAGACATGTCAGATACACACAGCATGTGTTGTAGGGAACACAACACATGCTGGGCTGACTGGCACCATGTCTGAGTCTGACCCCACATGGGGCCTCCACTTTAAAGAAGGGGTGACTCCAGCTCTCAGGGTCACAACCCTCAGATCTAATTCTCTCTACGGCCAGTAATGCAGAAAGGACTCAACGGATGATATAAAATATAAGACTTATTTAGGAAAAAGAAAATTGAAAAGTTTAGATAACCATACCTGAGACTTCGGGGGTGGGGGGGGTTTCATTTCAATAGCAAGTCTGTTTTGCAGCAAGTGGTAATACATTTGCATTAGCTGCAGTGATTAAGAAATGGTGTTCCTGGCAGCCTCTTGAGCTCGCCCACGTTCATGTTTCACAAGTGTACTTTTCACTTTAATAAATTTTCCCGTTTGTGTAAAAAAATAAAAAATAAGAAAGAAAGAGTGTTCCTGGAAACTAACAAAACAAGTTTGATTCCAGAGTCATTTTTAGTCCTGTACTGAGAAGAATTATTTTCTGAAGCTTAAACCCAAGACAATTCCAGTGTATAATTTCATATCCCCTAGTTTGAAAAAAGTAAATGCACCAAATGAAAAAATGCACCGAAACAAGTGTCTATCACACTTCCACCATGGTGAGCCCTGGACAAAGTCTAGCTAGCTAGTGGTCATAACAGGAACACCCCTTCAGCATTATGTCTCTACCCCAGGGTGTAAAGGGCACAGCTACGCCACAGCTATGCTGCTGAAATGCCAGCCCGCTAGAACCTGTGCTTGTTGATGGTCTGCTGCCCAGCAGATCAAGACATGATTCACATAAGCATACATGAAACTACTAGTTTCTTTTCCTGAATCTTTTGGTCAAGTCCCTATTAGTCTCTCTCCCTGGTCTTCACATACTAGAGCTACATCTTTAAGACAGGAAATGGGGGTGGGAGGGAACAATTTTTTTGTATCATATTCTCATATTCTTCTCACATTCATGCATAATAGGTGTCAAATTTTCCCTCTTTATTAAGGAAGAGGACCAGACTCTCTACAGCATTCCTAATGTCAGTGTTACATTAGTAACATTACTGATGATTTATTCTAAATGACACAGTAAAGGGAGGCCTAAGGCAACTGATGACAGAAGGCTATTAAAAAATTGTATCCTATAACATCAATTTTCAAGCAGTTGCTTTATGACTGCATTACACTTATATCATAATCCATCATGAGAGATTTAATCACTGGAAATCATTCATGTTCCTTCCTCCAAGGAGAGGACAGCCTTTAGAATGTTATATGCTGGAAATGATGGTGTGGCCAAGGATTACATGAACAATAGAAGAAATATGTCCGTGCTTGGGTAGTGCCCTAAACCAAGACATATGGAAGAGGAAAGCCAGCAAAGCCCTGCCTACCAAAGAGAGGAACACAAAATCCGCAACCAATTCAACCATATTCAACATTTTGCCTATTTATTACCTCTCTCCTTTTTATTTAAATTAACTTTTTATTTTGGAACACTTTAAAATTTACAGAAAAGGTACACAGTACAGCAAGTTCCATTATACCTTTCATTCAGTTTCCTCTAATGTTAATGCCTTACATCACCGTGATACATTTGCCAAAAATAGGAAATTAACATTGGTGCATTAAGGGTTAACTGAACTCCAGACTTCAAATCCTGCCTCCCCCCACTTTTGATGCCAACTATTTTAAGACCAATCCCAGACATTGCAGTCTAAAATATCAGGCTATCCTTTCTGTTGCCCTAAATGCACGGTGAGATTATTCCATTATGTTGGAAATGAGTGATATGTACAGGTGATGAGCAGAAAGAATTGTGGCAACTTTTGACATAGCCCTGGACACAGAAAAACTGACACCAACAAGAAGATTCTTAGTTCTTATAAAAAAAAAAAAAAAAAGTGTAAAAAAAATTTTAAATTTTGAAAAGTTCCAAAATAACAGAAATTAAAAATTAAGAAAATATTTAGTTTGCAGAGCAAAACTCCTCAAAGATATCCAGAAGACAACATTATATATACCTCACAATTACACTGCTGTTAAAATAATAATAATAATAGTGTGCAACAACAACAAAAAAAAAATGGCTCATTAAAATTTCCCTTAAAATCCCAGGAAAAAAAGATAGTAAACCTAAAATTATAAACACATTTACAGATTTGGGTCCAATTTTCATTAATATCAAAAAAATCAATCTTGTGGGCACCTGGGTGGCTCAGTGTATTAAGCCACTGCCTTCGGCTCAGGTCATGATCTCAGGGTCCTGAGATCGAGTCCCGCATCGGGCTCTCTGCTCAGCAGGGAGCCTGCTTCCTCCTCTCTCTCTCTGCCTGCCTCTCTGCCTACTTGTGATCTCTCTCTGTCAAATAAATAAATTTAAAAAATCTTAAAAAAAAAAAAAAAATCTTGTTTCCCTTCAGTAAAAATCACATCACTCGTTATGAGTCAAACACTACATTTCCCAGTAAATATCTCTCATATGCTGCTCAATTCTTAAATTCTTCAGATTAAAATCCAAGTCCATGTCATATGCAACCTCCTCTATGAAGCCTTAACCATCTTCTCAATCAGATGCTCTCTCTCTCCCCTCCAATATTTATTCTTTGAGAGTGGAAGACACCCAGGCATATCAAACAGTTCACCTTCCAGTGGGCGCTTGGTTTTTTACTAAATTATTGCTTGTGTTTTAGTGCATATCATTTCACATGTGTCTCCCTCCTATCTTATTCATCTTTCCTGTGTCCCAAAATTCTCATTCATCTGCATAACACCAAGTACCTGCCACAATACAGTACACATAAAAGACACTCAGTAAATGAGTGTAAAATGGAAGTGGGAAAACACATTTAGACGTCATTTGCAGTCACTCAAATGCTCTTGATAAAAGGATACTAATCTAGAAAATTCCATTAATTCTAGCTAGCCAGTAGCATCACATCACAAATTTTAACTACAACTATACATATGGTATATGATCATAATTATAACAAAAGAAGCAGTGAACAAAAAACTCACCTGCTTTCATACGCATTACTCAGGCAAGTAGTAGAAGAGTCAGTGGTTAATGATGATAAAATGAAATAATCAAGGCTGTCAACTGACTGAAGCCATGACTTACCAGAGGTATCGGGAAATGTGTTGCATACTGCAGGTGTCGCAGGAGGTCATAATTAGATGGAAAAATTAGCTCCCTGGGTTTTTCTCTCTTAAGCAACTTCTCACCATTAACCGACATTCTTCTGCCCAAGGAAGAGTTGGCATTCTCACAGGATTCTCCAGGCATGGGAGAAAAAATCTAAGTCATGTAAAACAAATGTTGGAGATTGTAAATGAAAGAGAGCAACATCAAAACACAGCACTACATACCAGAACTCCAAATACACAAGACACACCTACACTATCTCTTCCCTCTTTAAGCAATGAGAAAATAAAGAGAAAAAAGAAACTGTGTTAATCTCCACAAAATTCATACACAGATTAGTAGGAAACTATCAACATAATCTCCCATTTTGAAGATGAGAAAATGACAAACACACTCATAAGAATTATGCAAAGCTACACTTCCCAGAGGACCAGAGACAACATCAGACTCATAGGTTAAGTGTTTCCTCAAAGGGTTACATTTCCTACAAAAACATAAACACAGAAATCATTAACAAAACTAAGGAGTACCAGATATAAAAGTTTTAATCAGTATTCCAAACAATATGTTTTTTATAAAGCACCTCACTGAGAGCCATAAGGAGGAAATTTTTATAATTATACGGAAATAAAGTAGAGAAAGTATAATAAGTCCAGATCCAGGAAAGCTATATACATAGCAAATCAACACAGACTGTCATGATCAAACTATTCATGTATTCCTGAGAGATGATGATCTCAAATGAGCAAAAGAGTCACAGATAGTCAACTAGGAGGACAGGGGTGTTCTAATCTACAAAGGAGAAAATGCAGCCAAAACTAAGGATGAACTGAAATGAGACAATTGCACAAGATGAGTCACTGTACCCTAGCAAGGAATATGGCAGGATCACATTTACATCGGTACACAGGTCATTCCAGCACATGGGGCAAGGAACAGAAGGACGGAGACAAGCTGGGATAGGGGTGGGGAAGAGGGGGTTAATAGTCAATAAGAATTTGAAGGTTGAACCTACTGGAAATTCCGAACCAAAGTCAGTTTTAAAGTCATTCTTGTCTACTTCATCAAAAATATTAGTAGTTCCTGAGTCAATGCCCATATGCGCCATTATAGTCTGTTCCTGATGATTGCCAGAGAAAGAAAGTGACACTGTAAATTTTGTAGTTCATTAAAAACCTGAAGCTAAAATATGACAGTGATGTTTTTAACCACCCTACATCTTTTCTCTCCCTAGTAACTATTTTTCCCAGAAAAAAAGAAGTTTTAAGACATGCACTTGCTTTGAAAAGTTACATTCTTTATCCTCATCAGATTTACCTTTCAAGATACTTGAAGGAAAGAGCCCACAAACTTAAGACATTAAAAACAAACTGGCCATAATGTCCCTCCTTTAGGCTATCCCGTCACGTGTTCACAAACCTTTCCAGAAAATCTGAGAGTGTACCTAAGATATAAGAAACCTCGATAGCCAAGAATAGAAAGGAAGAAATAGAAATGTAAAAGAAGCATAGACAGGTAAAGGAACTTTGGTTTTTAGCCTTTTATAACTTCTAGTGTGGGCAAATTTAGAAACAACAGTATTTGTATTAAGGAAGTAATTCTTAAAATTCCTGCACCATTTGATCACCAAATCTTGAGAACACGAACTATGAATCCACACATGTAATTCTAATATCAGGTCTTTCAATTACAAGGATAACCAGTGTTTTTAAAAATATCATCACAGCATATGCTTAAGCGCTCACAAAACCATCATAAGGCTTGATTTTTAAGGAACCTCCACAATCTCTCACCATTTTCCACTCTTTTCTCTTTACCACCTCCATGCTTTCTGCCTTGAAAACTTCCTTAAGTATATGGAACAATGTCCAAAACACCAGAAACTGGCATTAAATTATAGTCGTAGTATGAAATAATTTGACAAGAATAATTTCACAACATTTTAGAGTTTTCAATTAATTGAAATGAAAATATGATATGTTATGATCAAAACAGGATGTCCCATTTTGTAGGAAAGACAGAAGCAATGGATGAACTGGGGAAAAGATGTTCCTTAGAAAGGGACTTTAGGCCAAAATCAGTCTGATTTTAAGGCACAATGTTAAAGAAAAACTGGAAACTAGAAATACCTAAAATTGGAAGCTTATAATTCCTGTCCAATAAAAAAATGTTATGTACTGTCAAATCTTTTCATTAATAGTTTTAGTGTATCCAAAAGAAAATTCTGGAATATATATATATATTCCATATGTTTTCTTTGTAAGTGAGGAACAGAGATAAATGAGTTCTTTAACAGGAGAATACAATTAAAATGTAATCACCCTTCCACCACCAAACGATCCTCTCAAAGGGGTTTCCCCAGCTGAGTTGTTTTCAGGGCTGGGGCACCACTCCCAGGGCCATACCTCCATTTTCATGTCATGGTCCTTTGGGTAGTGTTCATCCACATTCTCTCCTGCTGGCGACCGTGGTCGGGTCGAGGCGGTGACTGACAAGTCTCCTCGAGATATGAGGGTGCACATGTATGCATCATGAGAGAAGACATCGTGTCGGATGAACTCACAGAAGAGCAGCACCAGATTCACAAATTCTACCTTTTCACATTCACTGTTTGGATCCGCTATAAAGAAAAAAATCAACAATTCAGTCCCCTTGATATAGTAGGAAAAAAAACACCAAATAGGAAAGCTTAACATGAGGCACCCAGCTCACTTAATTTTAAAAAATTGCATAGAAATCTCCATTAAAAACATGCGACAAAATTTTGCTCAGTAAAATATGCATTACATTCAGCACCAAGAACTCTTGATTAAGATGCAAGTAAGGAAGAAAAAGAAGAATTAGCTCCAATCTTTTATTTAGAATCTAGAAGCAAAGAACTTTACTTACATAATGAGGGGGCCTGTGTATCTAAAAATCTTAATAGAACATTCTGGAAAACAGGCAAACTAGATCCAGCAAGAGAGGCTGAAGAAATGGATTCTTTCTCATCCAATACCTCTGATTCACCACATCTCTAAAATTAAAAATAAGCACAGTTAATTACAGACGGCAATGTAGCCACAGTAGGTTATGAATTTGTTAGTTTTTTATTAACATTTAAATTCTCAAAAAAAACCATGCAAAATTAATTGAGATTTCTGTACTTGAGGGCTATGCATCATAGGTAAATATAATTTCTAAAAGTTAAGGGAAACTACCCCAGAACAACTCAAATGATTTCAAAAAACACCCTTAAAAAACATTATTCATGTAAATTATAAACTCTGTACCACATTATAACTGTCCACTGAATATACAGCATAGTATAATAAACTACTCATTGTCCCTATGCAAAATTGCTAAAAATAATTTGAAGTTTTCTTCATTTTTAAAGAGTTCATGCTTAACTGTATACTTACCCTGAGAAATTTTGGGGCATGCTATTACTGAGTTTGACTTTTTTGTGTGTTTGTTTTTGCTAGGTTAGTGTACTTAAAACTGTGTGCAAGGGGTGTTCGGAAGTATGTTGTCAAATGAGAAAGTGAACATAATTACTCTGATAAGATTCCTTAACCCCTCACACTTCACCAGTTAAGATCCCTTAGAACCTGTAGAATCTCCACAGTTCATGAAACACAGAACTAGAGAAGCTGCATTTAAGACAGTACTAGGAGACCAAAAAAGAATTCAAAAGCAATCAGAACCCTGTTGTCTATTCTTTCTCATATTCCTTTGCTCTTCCCATTTTTATTACTATTCTTTAATATTAATATATTATTATATTAAGATATTAATTCCCTAATCCATCCTCTCTTTACGAAGGTAAAATTTTGAAAATGGTGATGTTCAACAGCAATCAATTATCTTAAATACCTCTGAGAGAATACATTTTTTAGATGTGAATATTTATGCTTATTAAAATAAAAAATTACAGAGCGCCTGGGTGGCTCGGTGGGTTAAAGCCTCTGCCTTCGGCTCAGGTCATGATCTCAGGGTCCTGGGATCATGGTCTCGCATTGGGCTTTCTGCTCAGCAGAGAGATTGCTTCTCCCTCTCTCTCTGTCTGCCTCTCTGCCTACTTGTGATCTCTGCCTGTCAAATAAATAAATAAAATCTTAAAAATAAATAAATAATAAAAAATTACAAAGTCATCAGTGTGAGCTTCTTCCAAAAATGACTGTGTGTTTCTAGAACACACTGGAAGAAGGGATGCACATGAAACACAACAACCCAAAAGGAGCAACTAAATTTGAGAATTTCAACTTTGGTTACTAAAGTTTAACCCCTGCAATTCACAGTAAAATAGTCTATCTATTCATAGAAAAAAAAATAAATCAATGAAACATCTTTCCTAATCTGCACATTGTAAAATGGGTCATGTGTTTCACACCTTACTTAACCCAGGATCTTCAAGCCCCAATTTGAACAATATGATCCTTTTTATTTGGTGAAGAGTACTTCCCCAACAGTTGGAGAGTGATGTCTATGGATATATTCTTCCTATTTCATTTTTTAAGAGCTTCACAGGAAAGAGTATTATTAGTAAGAGAAAAACGAGCTAAATTCTCATCCATTCATACAACATTTTCTGAGCACCAGCTATGTACTGAACACTATTTTGGGTGCCAAAGATACAACACTGAACAAGGTGGGCAAGGTCCCTGCTGTCAAGCTTACGTTCTGGCGGGTGGTAGGCAGGCATTAAACAACAAGCCAACAGGAGAGTCAAACAGAGAAAGAATGACTGAAGGGTGGATGACAGAGGATCTTCCTGAGGAGGTGACCCATGTTGAGCTAGGAATGCTAGAAAGCCACACTGCCTAAACTAGCAGTGGCAGAAAGGAACTGGCCATGGGAAGACTGGGGAGCAGTGTGCCACCCAGTAGGAACAGTAAGCCCCAGGTCCCAGGGCAGAAGCTGGTTTGGCTTGCCGGAGACTCAGGAGGGCCACGGCAGCTGCAGCTATGCCCCAGGGGAGAAATAATGAGGCAGGAGGGAAAGGCAGGCCAGGGAGGCCCATACAAGGCTCTGTGGACACAGTAAGGAGCCATTGGGAGTCTGCATAAGGGGAAAACATGATCTGCTTGCCTTTTGAAAAGATGGCTGTGGCTGCTGTGAGGAGCAAGGTGGCAGGCGAGTGAGGGAGCAGAGAGGAGAGGGCCCTGCAGCGGTCTGGGTGAGGAGGAGAGGGCAGGCCACTCACACCACCCACAGCCTCTCTTCTGGCCAGCCCTCCCGATCTTATGGGCAGATAAGGGGGCTGGCTTAATAATTTTCCCTCAACAAAAGCTAGAGTTTATCAAGCTAACTTTGTTTTTTTCCTTTTAATCCACTTCCAAGGGCCAGAATACAATCATAAAACTAATACAAATTGGTATCTGTAATCTCAAAATCAGAACTACCTCAAGCAAATATTTCCAGGGCGCCTGGGTGGCTTAGTTGGTTAAGTGTCTGCCTTCGGCTCAGGTCTCGGCTCAGGTCATGATCTCAGGGTCCTGGGATTGAGCCCCACATCGGGCTCCCTGCTCACTGGGAAGCCTCCTTCTCTCTCTAACCTCCCCACCCCTGCTTGCGCTCCCCCTCTCACTGTCTCTCTGTCAAATAAAGAAATCTTAAAGAAAAGAAAATATTTCCAGATTCACTATATTATGTAGCTTTAAAAAAGTTGTATAATATATACATTTCCATGTATGTGAGTGTGTGTGTGTTGTGTGTGTATTCATATGTATATAATACAAAATGTATATATGTGCCTGTGTGTCTCAACTTCATTTGGGAGAGGTCTTTGTTCTAAATCAGATGTTAGGGGTGCCTGGGTGGCTCAGTCGTTAGGCATCTGCCTTCAGCTCAGGTCGTGATCCCAGGGTCCTAGGATCGAGTGCCATGTCAGGCTCCCTGGCTCAGCAAGGAGCCTGCTTCTCCTTCTCCCTCTGTCATGCCCCCTGCTTGTGCTCCCTCTCTCTCTGTCAAATAAATAATATCTTTTTAATAAATAAATCAGATGTTAAAGTTTTATTTTAAAAGATACAATTTTAAATTAGTCCAGAATATAAATTATTGGCTTCGTCAACTGAGAGGGATCCTTTATGTGAATCTGTGATTCTCCTTATGTGAATTTGTCCTTACGTGAATTTGTATATTCTCCCTTTTTTCCATGAAGACAGGGAAAAAAAATAGCATATGGATTAAAAACGGTTATTTTTAAATGATGGCGTTCCATCCAGAAAGAAAACTGAACCTACCTCTGCCTCAATTTCCGCCTGCCTCTTCTCCAGGAGCTTCGCCACAGCTATGGCCCTGTGCTTGCCCGACCGCTTGCAGCTCACCGCCCACTCACACAGCAGGGTCACCACGGCTTCATCATTGGGGGCGACCTACAGTCAAGAGAAAGGGGGACCAGCCATGTCAAGTGAAGCGTTCGCCCAATGATGGGAAGCAAGCAACGGACTTTGTAATGCTTTTAAAGCTTTAAGATTGCTTATATTTTATTATAGTCATTCTCAAAAATGTTCCCAAATCCCTTTTAACTGAAGTATAAAGAGCAACACTTAAGTGACAAGGAAGGAAATCACTTACTGGAACAGCTCACTCTGTGACAATTTCAAGGGAATTAGAGTCTCCAATCTCCTTGTATCTGTCTTTCATTTATACAGAATTATCACAGAGCCCCACTGATCCTCCAGAACTCAGCATCAAAAGCCAAGAGAAAGGGAAACTGAGCAATGAATATCCAGAAGAGCTGTTCCTAACCCCAAGCACTCACTCCACTGTTGGCCCCCTCGCACTCAGAGCCTCACTCACTACCTAATCCGAACATGTCCGGTAAACAAGCCACCCACTCCAACAAGGAACAGAAAGGAACTGGAGGGGAGGCTGGAAAGCCGGCCAGACCCTCGCTGCATTAGAAACAACAAACAGGAGAAATGACAACAAAGCATCAGAAACAAAAATTAAAAGAAGACACAGCAGAGGACAGTATATCCTGGGTCTGTGCGGGGCTCAGCACTGTTCCCGGAACTACGAGCTGTGGTTGCCATGGCCCAGAAATGGGTACCACAGACTGAAGATCAGAGGGGTCCAAGAAAGGTCACAGGAACCCAAGTGACATGAATGTGGGACAGGTAGGCGGAGTTAGGTCAAAAGAGGAATCATCCCTTTATGTAACCTCACCTTTCCTCTTAAAGGGTGCAAGCCAAGCAATGTAACATCACCTGCCAGTTTTTAATATTTGTCCAGCTTTATAAACACTATGCCACAAGAACTGGAGAATCACGTATTGGCTTTCATGTGAGAGGTCCTAAACATTTTAGAATCCATAAGCTCAATTAAGATTATAAGAGTTATAAACACACTCCCAGGAAAAATATGCAGACATTAACACATAAATCCAGCACAACTTTTCAGAAAGTTCATGGACTCTGAGAAGACTCCCAAGCATCCCAGGGTAAGAATCCCTAATCAGTTTATGGTACTAGCAAACAATTTAGATCATGAAAACCAGTTTATTCCAAGATTCTTAGTCATCCTACCCTAAATTTGGTTAAACACATATTGACTCAAACAAAGAAATGTTATCTAGGGAGGATCTCAAAAGAATCTCTGGGTCTCTTAATTTAAATTAAGAGAAATAACTGAATTAAAATATGTTAAGATTGAACATAACATTTAAGAGAGAAAGAGATAGGGAGGGAGACAAACCATAAGTGACTCTCAATCTCATGAAACAAACTGTGGGTTGCTGGGGGGAGAGGGGTTGGGAGAAGGGGGGTAGGGTTATGGACATTGGGGAGGGTATGTGCTTTTGGGTAAATTGGAAGGGGAGATGAACCATGAGAGACTGTGGACTCTGAAAAACAATCTGAGGGGTTTGAAGTGGCGGGGGGGGGGGTGGGAGGTTGGGGTACCAGGTGGTGGGTATTATAGAGGGCACAGCTTGCATGGAGCACTGGGTGTTGTGAAAAAATAATGAATACTGTTTTTCTGAAAATAAATAAATTGGAAAAAAATTAAAAAATAAAAAAAATAAGAGAGAAAGAGACTAGATTCATTAGATTGCCTGGATTCAATCTAATCCAGAGATAAGGAAAAACATAAAAAGTAAATTCAGTGAAGCACTACATGCTTAGATTTACATTACAGAGATCAAAAGGAGTTACCCTAAAAATACTACCATCAGTTTTTACTAAAACTGTAATGTGCATCATATCTGCATTTATAGTTTTTTATATTTTCTTCTGCATCATTAAAATAAGATAAAAATAGGCTACAAAGAAATAAAGGAATGACTCACTCAACTTAAGTAAGGGACTCTGTTTGACCTAAACGTGCACAGAAGAGCACATATAAGGGAAAACACTTCTTTTTAACACATCCAGATCAGGACCACAGGTTTGGAGTGACATGCTAGAAAATAAGCCCTAGGAAGGAGTCAATTCACTTCCAGAAGCACTTATTAAGGACCCATGCTAGGCACTGAGGGAAAAAAATGTAAAAGACCTCTAAAAGTTCACCTTCTAGAAAGAAAAACAGAAAAAACAACTAATCATAAAGCTACAAGACGTGGGGTGCCTGGTGGCTCAGCTGGAGGAGTGTGCGACTCTTGATCCTGGCATCGTAAGTTCGAGCTCCATGATGGGTGTAGAGATTACTTAAATAAATAATAAATAAACAAATAAAATACACTTTAAAAAACATAAAAGCTACAAGACGTTTTGACAACATGGAGGAGGAAATAATTAAGTCCAACTGTCTGCACTTTCCGTATCTCATAGGCAATAAGCATCTGTCCATCCCAGCTTACAGACACATCTGAGATCTTAACTTGAAGACAGGAGGGCCTGCAGTCCGCCTGCTATAGCTGTGGTCTCAATTTGTAATTATTAGGAAATAAGTGAATTACAAAAACCCAAGGAAAATGCTGCTGAAAGATTATGTTTTTAAAATACAAAATCTTATTACAGAAATTTTCTTATATTAATTTCAATTATAGGCCCATAATCTATTTTCAACCAGTAAATACTTCCTAATACTGGCCAGATTCAAACAGTGCAAAGCCTACTCTTTTGGACTATCAGAAGGACTACCAAACAATGCCAGGCCTTCCTCAGGATATTGGAGTGGTGGGGATGGAGGGATACATAGGTTCTGTATCCAGTTTAAAAGAAACAGTAAGATATTACTAAAGATGTTCTATTGCTAACTTCTCAGAAAATCATACTGAAAATCAGGTCACCTGATACCAACTTTAAAGCAAACGGCCCCTGCAATATGAATAATTACATTTATGTATTTTGGTCATAATGTACTTTAATTAGTTCATTATTACTGAAAAATTATCTATTAGTTATAAAATGCTTTTATAATTTTAGCATATTTTTCAAGATAATTTTTTAGTGAAAACTCCCCCTCTGACCCCTACTAATTACTACAAAGTTTTGATTCACATTTTAAGCTATGTTTACCAAGAAGCCCCTTCTAGATTCCACTACCGAAAACAAGGATATTCTGCTTTTTTCACTCTAGTCCCAGTTCCAGGGTATATTCAATCAGACATGTTTAGTGCACATGCACACAGACAGCCGTGGCTTACACTCCCCACATGCAGATCCTTGCACCCCTCCCCCACTACTCTGCATCAGTCAACTTTTGGAAAATTAGAGGATTGCTCCCATTTGCCTACCAGATGCTATCTTACAAATTAATTCAAGTAACTGCCAACAGGACATCATAATTTCAAATATGTAAATTGAAGTACATTCTCACTCTATAAACAAATTTCTAAGAATATTAAGCTCCACTTCTTTAAAACAATAATTATTTGGTAAGTGAAATTTAGTAAATATGATTTAACATATAAAAACCTCAAGGCAAAAATAAATTTTTTTTAAGATTTTACTTATTTATTTGACAGAGAGAGACACAGGGAGAGAGGGAACACAAGCAGGGGAGAGGAAGAAGAAGAAGCAGGTTTCCTGCAGAGCAGGTAGACTGATATGGGGCTGGATCCCAGGACCCTGGGATCGTGACCTGAACTAAAGGCAGACGCTTAACAGCTGAGCCACCCAGGCGCCACTCAAGGCAAAAATTTGAGGAAATTTAGGAGTTCAAAATACAGGGGTGCCTGGGAGGCTCAGATGGTTAAGTGTCTGCCTTAGGCTCAGGTCATAATCCTGGGATCCTAGGATTAAGTCCTGCATCAAAATCCCTGCTCAGTGGGGAGCCAGCTTCTCTCTCTGCCTCTGCCTCTCTCTCTCTCTCTCTCTCTCTGTGTCTCTCATGAATAAATAAATAAAACCTTAAAAAAAATTTTTGAGATATAAACTCAGTCCCTCTCTTCAACAAGATGGTAATTAACTGGGACAGACATACATGTATACAAATAATTTGGAAATGAAGGAAATGAAATGAAAAGGAAAAAATGGGAAATGAAGATTATCTCAGAGTCAACATTTAACAGGAGCTATGAGAGAATACTGAAGGGAACTACTAAATGCTTTCTTTCAGAAAGTGGCTTTTTGGGAAAAATCTTGAAAAATGAGTTAAATTTTAAGAGAGAGATGAATAAAAGGAGAAACAAGTAAGTGGGAGATAGAATAACACCCCCAACCCCAAAGATGTCCACATGCTAAAGCCAGAACATATGAATACATTACCTTAAATGACAAAAGGGACATTGTGGCTGTGATTAAGTTCAGGATGTCAAGAGGGGAGAATTATCCCAGATTATTGGGTGGAACCAACTTAAGCACAGCAGAAGCTGTGAGTCAAAGAGATTTGACAGGAGAAGCAGGAGCCAAGGTCAGAGACTGGAAGATGCCGTGCTGATGACTCTGGAGAAGGAGCAAGGGGACACAAGCTAAGGAATGCAGGTGGCTTGTAGAAGCTGGGAAACAAAAGGAAATGGATTCTCCCGTACAGTCTCCCTAAGAATGCAGCCCAAATGACACCTTGATTAGAGCCCAATAAGACCATAACCTCCAAAACTTCAAGAGAAAAAATGTGTGTTGTCTTAAGCCACTAAATTTCTGCTAACTTGCTATGGCAGCAACAGGAAATTCAAAGAAATTTTAAACAAGCACATAAAAAGTGGCAAATGGGACACCTGGGTGGCTAAGTCAGTTGGGTGTTTGCCTTCAGCTCAGTCATGGTCCTAGGGTCCTGGGATAGAGCCCCTCGTCCGGATCCCTGCTCAGCAGGGAGTCTTGCTTCTCCCTCTGCCTCTATCTCCTCCCTTCTGCTCATGCTATCTAAAAAATGAAACCTTTAAAATATCTATTTTTTCATATCATTTGCTCTAATAATTCAATCTCTAAAAATATAACCCAAGGAAATTATCTTAAAGTAAGAAGATAGGAGTACTCAAGTTATCAGCAAAGCATGATACTAAAACACTATTCCTCCTCTAGCCCCCAGAAATTGACAGATTCCCTCCGAAATTTAAAAGAGGTTCTTAATGGATCAAATCAGAGAAAAGACGGTGAACTCACAGGGAAAGAGAAAATCTTTATGGATGGTTCACAGGCAAGAGCATTTGTCTTCGACAATGAACTATGGGCATTTTTGTAGTGTTTGTTTAATTTTTCTTTCTATTTTTCTGCAGATAAATGGTGATATTTCAGTATCTAATTAAAGATGTTTAAAATAAGGAAGGCGGCCTGGAAGGCCCTGCCACTGAAGAAAGGAAAAGGGGAAGTCAAAGATGCATGATTACAAGTAAGGCTCAAGTCCCTTCCGACAGCCTTCTCCCTTCTCAGACAAGGTCAGCTCCCTGCCAGCCTACCATTCCTCCCTCCTTCCAGAAGAAGCACCCCTACTTCTCCTAGTACTGCTCCTCCTGCTCCAGGGGATTCACAGAGGGGTACCCTATCCTCTTAGCTTTAGTTGCCAAATTCTGAATTGGGGTCTCCCACGAGCAATGATGACTTTAGGCAATTCTTTGGTCACACACACACACAAAATCACTCTATCAGGAACTCATCAGTTGTGCTATTCTGTGCTCAATCTTGAAAAACATTTGGGATTCTAAGAGACGACCCCTGACCAGACAAAACTTTCTATTCTGATCAAAAATATTTTTCAGGGGGCTCCTGGGTGGCTCAGTGGGTTAAAGCCTCTGCCTCCAGCTCTGGTCATGATCCCAGGGTCCTGGGACTGAGCCCCGCATCGTGCTCTCTGCTCAGCAGGGAGCCTGCTTCCTCCTCTCTTTCTGCCTGCTTCTCTACCTGCTTGTGATCTCTGTCAAACAAATAAATAAAATCTTTAAAAAAAATTTTTTTCAGGATACGTTTTCTGCCATATGTATTGCTTATTCTAGCCATTACTAAAATCTTAGCATTTATTAACTGACAAAAAGAGACACAACAAAATTAAAAGCTGAAACTTCCTGACCTTTTCGATCATTTTTTTTAAAGATTTATTTGAGAGCACAAGCAAGCATATGCATGTGTAAGTGAGAGGAGGGGTAGAGGGAGAGGGAGAGAATCCCAAGCAGACTCTGCGCTGAGTGCAGGGCCCCATGTGGGGCTTGATCTCAGGACCCTGAGATGATGACATGAGCCGAAACCAAGAGTCAGATGTTTAACCAACTGAGCCACCCAGATACTCCTCTTTTCAGTCATTTTTAATGAAAATTTAAAACATAAAATTACTTAGTATGGACTTATAATCACCCTTAAAAATAATGAATAAAGTTATCTTGGCAAATTTCAGGCAGTAATAAAGATAGTTAACATTTATTGAGTGCTTACTCAATTTACAGTCCAACATTGCAATAAATGTGTTTCAGGAATTATTTCTTTTAATCTTTACTACCTATGAGCTAGTTATCATTGCCATTTTACAATTAAGGAACCCAAGGCATAGAGATGTTAAATACCTTGTCCAAGACCACTCAGCTAATTAATAAAACTCTTGCCACAGCATAAATCTCAGGATACGAGCTAAGTAAGTACAGCAACACTGTGTTTTCAAAAGAACCTGGGAAGGTAGTCTTGACCCTCCTCCTAGAGTACACAATGGCTTTTGTGTGAGCTCCAAGCTTCTCCGGGCTCTTCTGCCTCCACTCCCGATGCTTATGACATCGGAGTGTTCTGCTCTCTTGCACAGAATATTACTTCCATATAACAGGCATCTTTCACAACGTGGCTTCAGGATTATCAGAACTCCAGCTTTTGGTTTCAAATAATCCATGAGGACATGGAGACATGCCACTGAGAACAACTAAAGAAAGTCCTTTACCATCTCAAATACTATAAAGGAGAGCTGGAGTCTCGAGGAGCAGGAACAGGCAGCTTTTCATACTGGTACTTCATAATAGATAGTAAGACTTTAATAGTCCACTGCGTGCACCCTGAGTCCGCAACTCCATAGAGGCGACAAGGATAGAGAAGAATGAAAGAGACAGAGAGAAACTGAGCTGTGGCACATAAAATTAAGGCCAGAGAAAAAGAGCCAAACCAGGGGGTCAAGAATCTGAATTCTAGCCACGGCATAAATTAAAACATGTAATCATGGCAATAATAGTAACAAAACTTGTAAATTTCTAGCCACAGGTAGTAGCAGAAGTAATGACTGAAAATATCAAGCAGACACTGGGTGTTTCACACACATCATCTCTAATCTCAAGAAACTCTGCAGTAGGTCTTCCTATTACCATTTGACAGATAAGAAAACTGAGGTTCAGAGGTTAAGAGGTCCAAAGGCAGAGAGATATAAAGTGGCAGAACTAGGAGACCTAATTCCTAACTCCAAAGCCCATTCTTTCTGCTGCTCCCATCATCACTGAATCAAGATCCCTAGAAGCACAAGGAGCATCACTGTTACATGGAAATCTCTCAAGTAGCTCCCACGCACACGTGCACACAGACACACACACACACACCAGGAAGCCTGCTGCTAAACCCCATTCCAACCAGCCACTGCCACCCACTGTTACAGCTGGACTTCTACCGCCTGAGAAACCTGCCAGACTTATAATCAAATGGGTGTGCAGAAAATGAATTTCCAAAGACTTTGTTCCTCTTCTATCACTTGCTAGATCACACACTCGTATAAGTCAAGGGTTTGTCTTTTTCATGGCTTTATTTTCAGCCATCTACCACAGTGTCTGGCACACAGTAGATATTCTTCATCATAGAGTAAAAGCAACACTGTATTACTTGAAACCAAAAGCAAAAACAAGGTAAGATGCGGGGCAGACAATGGTGGGAGGAGTTTACATTTTTTTCTCCTCCCCCAAAATACACACTGCACTTACTTAATATAAAACAGTATCTGGCAATCTAACAGCTGATTAAGTGCTAAGTACTTGATGTATTCTCATTCCTAATTTAATGAGTCAAGGATGCTGGTCTGAACACTATTACTAAGAATCATTCTGAAGGATATAGCCAATGGGAAGAAGAAATAGATACTTGAAAGGATATGGTAACATTACTAGAGTTTACATAAAATGATTATCTTCCTCCACCAACTCAGAGAACTAGAAGACTTTATTAGAATAAAAGAGCTGAACATCTTAAGTAGAAGAAAAATAAGCAAAAAATGATGGACAACAGTAAGCAGAGAGAAGAAAATCCTGCAGAGTACTTTGTAGAATGTAATCCATTTATGTCCTCCGACCTGTTAAGTGTCCATATATATGTATATAAATACCCAGGAAAATATCGAAAGGAAATGTTCCAAAATGAACAATGGTTACTGCTCATGTATATAAGGAGTGTTTGCTTTACAGTATGCCCCGTTCTGATGCTTTCATTACAATGCTATGGGTCTTCAGCAAATGAGGCCTGAAGGTTAAATAACTCGTCAAATGTCTCAAAGCTACAAGGTCACTAACCTAAGAATCAAATCCATGCTACATGCTCCACAGGAGGAGCTCATATGCCAACATGCTCCCCTTCCAGGCAGAAGAGTGGGAGAAGGGTCCAATTTGTGGGCTGAAGGGCACTTCATGATATCAATAATAAATTCCACCCTACGTGCATAAAAGTCACAAGACACCTGAAACTAATAACACTATAAATCATACTGTACTGTATTGTAATAACTAGTACTTCAACAAATATTTTTTAAAAACACAAGACAAGAAAAAATAATTGCTATAATGAGAACAAAAAAGACAAAGACAACGAATGGACACAAAATTCAAAAATCAACAAGGTTCTTCAAACAACAGCATTTTTAATTTAGCCTCATGAACTCTGGACACACCCACGGTGGTAAACTACTAAAATCATTGTTAACTCTGTTGCAAATAAACATCATTAGGGTCCCATCTACATCTTTAATAAAGGTACCCCAAATGTGGAGGTCCTCATCATCAGGAAGATCTGTCACACTTTTCTTTCCTAGAAATGATGGGCTTAAACTTGATAGACTAAGCCTAATTCAGTTCTTATTCGGTCACTCAATAACATAACAGTCTATAAAAACTAACCACATAGGGGCGCCTGGGTGGCTCAGTGGGTTAAGTGGCTGCCTTCGGCTCAGGTCATGATCTCAGAATCCTGGGATAGAGTCCCGCATGGGGCTCTCTGCTCAGCAGGGAGCCTGCTTCCTCCTCTCTCTCTCTGCCTGCCTCTCTGCCTACTTGTAATCTCTCTCTGTCAAATAAATAAATAAAATCTTTAAAAAAAAAAAAAAAAACCACATATCTTCTGTAACAAATAAAGAAGGGAAAACAATTGACAACTACATCTGAAAGTCAGGCTTCCTCCAGAAATTAGAAGATACTTGATGAGATTGCTATTTTAAGAGCTTTGTTAATATGTTATCTATATTATAAAATAATACCATCAAAGGGAATGGGAAGGGCCAGCTGGGTGGCTCAGTGGATTAAAGCCTCTGCCTTCGGCTCAGGTCATAATCCCAGGGTCCTGGGATTGAGCCCCGCATCGGGCACTCTGCTCGGCGGGGAGCCTACTACTCCCTCTCTCTCTGTCTGCCTCTCTGCCTATCTGTGATCTCTGTCAAATAAATAAATAAAATCTTTTTTAAAAAAAAGTTTTAAAAAAGGGGGGGGATGGAAAAAACCAATGACTCATTACCATAAGCAACAGCAAACTAAAAGAACTTGAGATCAGATACTGAATAAAGCTCTTCAATAGCTTTATAATCTGAGACTAACGGGACATGTTTATAAATGTAATTAATCATGCTTAGTCAACATTAAACAAAATGGTCGTATCTGGATTAAAAAGTCTCATGATAGCACCAATAAATGACAAGGGAGAATATGTAAAGCAGTGTTATTAGCAAGTTATATGGTTTGCAACCTGAGGCACATTACAGAGATCTGGATGAATTTCAAGAATTGCATTAAGTTAAAATGTGGTCTAAACTGCTAATAGAATATAAGCCTGTTGCACAAGATCATAAATAGCACTTAACGCACAGAATCACCATGAAGAGCATAAGACTAAGACTGTTAACCACAAACCCAGAAGACATATTTACATATAAATAGTATGCACATGTGAAAAATCTTCCTAAATATGAATGACTGATTCCCCATGTATATTTTCTTTTTTTTTTAGGATCTTATTTTATTTATTTGATAGAGAGATAGATTACTAGTAGGCAGAGAGGCAGGCAGAGAGAGAGATAGGAAAGCAGGCCCCCCTCTGAGCAGAGAGCCCGATTCTGTACTCGATCCCAGGACACTGGATCATGACCTGAGCCAAAGGCAGAGGCTTTAATCCACTGAGCCACCCAGGTGCCCCAAAGATTTGGGATTTTCTAACTTAAATATTGTTTACTATGCTGAAATTGTTATGCCTTTTAAAATCAGAGATTATTCCTACAAATAAATATGCAAATATTAACATGGAAACTGTGGTAACTATAAAGGTTTTTCCCTCCTTTTTCCAAAATTACATCTGACACGTGTTTGTTTTACCTGAGATAAAATGATTTATTAAAGAAGTGGGACAAGGAATAGAATGTACTAGTCAAGAGTTGGATCCTAGGAGTGCCTGGGTGGCTCAGTTGGTTGAGCGCCAAGCTCTTGATCTCAGTGTCATGAGTTCAAAGGCCCCATATTGGGCTCCTCACTGGGTGTGGAGCCTACTTAAAAATTTTAAAAAAAAATTTTTTTTCTTAATAAAAAATGTTTAAAAGAAAGAATTGGGTTCTAGAACCATTTAAGATTCCAATCCTATTTTCCCACCAGTGAGCTGGGTATGACCTTGGACAACTGACTCATCATCTCTACACCTAGGTTTCTTCATCTGTAAGTAGGAGATAAAGAAAAAAAAATTTTTTAAACATGTTTCTCACTGGCCAAGGAAAAATTAAATCAGATGACATAACACATAATGGGGCCTAGTGCTCAAGATGTACTTTAAAAAGGCTGAAGAAAAAAGACTTGCATCACATGCTCAAAAACAATCTAAGAGGCCCACCACAATCTAAGTGGATTCATGACTGACCCTTACAATTACAGCAATGTCTAAATGTCTGGACATGCCATCCCCACCCCCAACCATGTTAATATAATCACCCTCTCACAACAAATTTACCTGAATAAAGAAGAAAATGGTAGCCATAAGAGGCTGGCCCCCCACCCACCCACCCTTCAGACACCCAATAGGAAACCATGTGACTTCTCCAGTACCATGTGGCTCTGGCAGGGCTGTGACCAACAATTCTAAAACTCAGCCCACACATCTCAACGGAAAGCCATCCAGGTGTGTTTCCTTGTCTGCTTGACCTCAGCCTCATTTAACTTGTTATCTTGAGTCTTAATTTTTAAAAGTGACTTTTTTTAAACATTAAAAAGCAACAACAATAACACCAACTCAAAATACCCTGGAACACTGGAGCATGATCTCTTTCACTACATGGGAGCACTGCAGCCGCGTCCCCCGGTGTGGGCCAGTCTCACCGGATGGCTTCCCTGCTGAGGGGAAATCTTTGTGAACATCAAAGAATGTAAAAAGCCTGACAGATCCTGGCTATGCATTTTAGATTAATGGTCTGTGTGATGGGGGTGTGTGTGTGTGTTTGCGTGTATCCACAGTAGTCCCCAGGGACCCATAGGACCATATTCCTTCCATGTCTCTAGAGTTAAACTGCCTCCCTAAATATTGCAGTTATAATAGTACACTTGAATGTTTTCTCGATATTGTTTCAGGTCAGTTTCACATCACCAGGAGGTAGAAATCCCATTTATAAGTGGGGAAATTGAGACTCATGAAGAGTAGGTGAATTGTACATAATGTGCCCAAGAAATACAGTTAATCTGATTTTTCAGCAGAGAACTCAGTCGGCCACCCTCCTACCTCCACCTGCACATGCTTTCTTATACTTCTGAGCCTGTACCATCATTAAAACCAACATACTCTACAGATTTTCCTTCTGCACCCCTACCCTTCCAAACCCAATCCCACAGAGAGCTTTCCTTTCCAGTTCACTGTCCCAGCAGCTTTTCTGTAAGCCTCCCAAAAACCAATTCAGTAAGTATTTCCTGAGGACATATGGGGTACCAGACATGGTGTTAAAAGACTGGTGATATGCTGGTGAGCCAAAAGAACACTGACCCTGACCTTGGGACTACAAGCTGCCAGGGGGAAAAACATGTAACAAGCCCAGCAATGACAGAAACAGATTCTCCTTTGCATGGTGCTGAGAGTTCCTCAACTACATGGATGCCGACCTGCTTTGGCCCTGGCAGCACTCAGGCAGCTGCTCTGGACTTGGGGCCTAAAACTCAGTATGAACTCATCATACATAGTCAGAGAATGCTTCATGAATAAGCAGAAAAGAAACAATAAATATATATATTTTCAGGTTTGGGCGTGTGATGGTTTTGTGTAACAGCAAAGAAAGAGGAAACTTATGTGCTGCAGCTGCTCTGGCCTTTTCATTACTCAGGATAAAGTCGGCTTCCTTGGGCACCAAAGAGAGAAGTGAAAAGACAGCTCTTCCTGCCATCTTTAGACTCTCCCTTCCATCCATGTCCCTCAGGGACCCAAAGATGCAGCTACTTCTCCCTTCACACCCAACACAAACAAGGAAAGAAGCCAAGAGGAAGGAAGCAGACTGGGTACTCTGGAAGGCTGAGGGGCACCCTACCCTCAGACTTGAGGTCAGCAATGCGGCCCCTGCCTGTAGGCTGCAAGGGACAGACTCAGTCAGGACCTGGAATCAAGAGGTGCCCCCCATTCCCAACAACAGTCCCTTGTGTGGACATCAGGCTTCTCTGCCTCCATCATCCAGAGCAGAAATGATTCTGAAACACTGAGCAGGCAAATCAGTATGCCAGTGCATAAAACAGGCACCAGGAGTTGCAAAGTGACAGGCACTGGGCAAACATGCCCAACAGACACTGCTTGGCCTGCAGAATGTTTTAAGAGTGGAAAAATCTACAAGTAAATCTTGACATCCAAGTTCTCTTAAAATGTTGAATGATCAGACGACAGTGGGTCTGTGTTCCCAAGTAGCATCTGAGACAGGCCTCTCTACTTCGAAAGGGCAAGCACCCTCCCAGGTCGCCTCTCAGGGGCCCTGGACCCGCTAGCCTACCATTAACTTGCACCACTGCCTGATGGCGGTACAATCCAAGTCTCCAAGCCCTGTCCTCAGCATCACGAGTTTTATAATGGAGAATCAAGCAGCACAGATCTAGAGTAAGTGAACACTGCGGGTTTTAAGATTTCTATTTTCACCTCTCTTACAACAGGAGCCAAACCCTAAGGCAGAAAGAGCAGCCAAGGATGAGAGCCGCAACAGAGGAGAGGGTAAAGGAATAACGCCATCCACGCAGCACGACGGGAGTAGGCCGCGGGCCTGACACACCCCATCGTGGGGCATACTCAGTCTCAGGACCACAGTCCAAGTACAGGGCAGGATGGGGACCTCAGTGCCTTTATCCCGTGCATTATGGCTTTTGACGGGCTCGACCAAACATGGAGACTAACTACACACACAACCCTGAACTTTGGACTCCGAGTCCCATCTGTACGGCTGCTCTCCCACCTCCCTACAAGAAAGCGGAAAGGACGAGATCTCCTTTCAGCAGTTCCAGAGAAAAAGGAATCAAGAAGGGTGACGTTCAACTTGCTCGCACAGATGTGAGGAAGCAGGCTGAGCAACCCAGGGCCCAGGCCGACCGAAACAACTCCAACAAAAACAAACCTCAAGCTCACTGCAGTTGCAGAGGCTGGTCACTTGCTCTATTACCTTTCATGTTGTCTAAGTCCTAACACACACTACGAAACCAAAAAAAGAGGAAGCACATTTTAAAGAAGTGCGACCCTATCACACCACTCTATGCAACTCCTAATCAGAAAAGAATAGTTTCATCATACTGGCTCTTCCAACATAATACTAATATTACTAATAATTACTGCTATTTATCATTAACGTTTTTAAACACATTTATAGAGTGCTTTATAATGCCGAAGGTGCTCATGTCCCTTAGGGATAGGTAAGTTGGCATAGAGCACTTGCCCTAACAAATGAGGACACTAAGGCACAGAGCCTGCAAGTTAAGTTGCTCAAGGTCACACAGCTGATCATAGTTAATACAACTCCACAGCTCATCCATGAAGTCCAGATATATATATAACGCGACTTGGTAGTCAAGAAAATAGTAGCCCCTGGTGAAAAGAAAACACAAAATGTTTGCCTGCATATACATACATACCTTGATATACACACACTTGCACAAACACCAAAGCCATATTGTAAAACGTATAATGTTTAACAAAAATTAATTTAATGTTAAATATTTTAATGTTTAAAAATTATCCTTATGTTAATTAACTGGATCTGCCTATTCTTTCTGACAGATTAAGAAAAGGCGAGCTGTCTGAATTATGGGTTTAAAATATAATTTTTGTCTTACTCATAAAAGAGCACTGTAACCACAAAGCAACCTCACTCACATCAATTCTTTCCATAATTGAGTCAACATTTGAAATAATTACTCCTAAATGGACAACACTGACCTTCCTTCAGATGAAACAGGTCACTAGAACATCCAGGACTCTCAGTTCTGAGCACATGTGCCCTCTAGTGGCAACTACTTCCCCATATCCTGAGGAAGTCCCTCATTGGCGACAACTGTGCTTTAGATTTAGAAAGTTTATAGTGTGATTTTATTCATAAATACAAAACTTGGGGCACCTGGGTGGCTCAGTCAGTTAAGCGTCTGACTCTTTTTTTTTTTTAAGGTTTTATTTATTTATTTGAGAGAGATTTATTGAGAGAGATCACAAGCAGGCAGAGAGAGAGAGAGAGAGGAGGAAGCGGGCTCCCTGCTGAGCAGAGAGCCCGATGCAGGGCTCGATCCGAGGACTCGGAGTTCATGACCTGAGCCCAAGGCAGCGGCTTAACCTGCTGAACCACCCAGGCGCCCCAAAGCGTCTGACTCTTAATCTCAATTCAGGTCTTGATCTCAGAGACGTGAGTTCAAGCCTTGAGTTGGGCTCCATGCTCAGCATGGAGCCTACTTAAATATATATATGTATTTATAATTTATGTAATTATATGTATATTTACATAATTATATATTTTATACACAAGTATATATAACTTCATTTCTGCCCTTGATAAGACACTCATAATTTTCTCTTAAGAGTGCTAGTGAATAACTTAAGTCTCTGTGGGTGAATGGGCAATTCGTTCACTCTAAGTTCTATAGTCAGGCTAACCACAACCCTCAACTGGTTTTGGTGCACCTGCTGAAAGGCTCACAAGAGAACAACACAGTCTTTACTCAACACTTGGAGCAAGAAGCTTAGCAGTCCAAAAGGATATCTTGAATTTGAGGTTATCCCTACTTTCCTTCCAAATATCTCACGTCTATATATTAAAAACCTTAGAAGTCTAGCAACCTTTCACCTAAGAAAATCTTTATTACAACTGGATACCCCAAAAGAACACAGTAACACTCTAACTTGTGTTAATCAGCAGAGAATTGTGCAGACTTATTATCAATGTACTTTACTGAAGTACCAAAGCATTGCTGAGACCTCACAATGAATGAGAAAATACGCTCAGTCTGTACCTCACTCAACAGTCTGGTATTCTACTTGGCACCAGTGAACTTGAAACTTATCTTTGAGAAGCAGGGTGACAATATAAACTATTCCAGAAAGAGGAATAACCTAGAACAGGTTCACATCCTGTTCACATCAGGGTGGGATAAGGAAAAGTTTCAGGTTATTGCTTATGTTGTTTAATCTCTCCTTTCCCCATATGCATTCTCAAAGGCTAATACAAAAATCAAATATAATAGTAATCAGTCAACTGAGGTGTTCCTTGAAGGCAGGTACCATGTCTTAAAACTTACCTCTTCATTCCTGGTGCCTATTAGAACCTGTATATACCATGAGTGCTTTCCACTGCAAAAAGAACACAGCCTTGTTCATTGTCCCAAAATAAGGTTGAGGGAAAAAAAAAAGAAAAACCTTTGTTTCTAGAGGTCAATAATGAAACAATCTAATCCAAGAAAGCATAAGATCATAAATGTCTGTGATAACCAGTTAATTTTATGTGTGAATCTGGTTAGGCCATGGCACCCAGTATTTTTAGCCAAATTCCAGTCTAGATGCTGCTGTGAAGATATTTTTTTAAATGTGGATAACGTTTAAATCAGTAAAGTTTGAGTAAAGCAGATTATTCTCCATAACATGGGTGGGCCTCATCCAATTAGTGGAAGGCTTTGGAGAAAAGCTAGGTCCCCGAGTAAGAAGGAATTCTGCTTCCAGATTAATTTCAGACTTAAGACTGCAACATCAAGAGTCCCAAGGTTTCTGGCCTGCCCTGCACATTTAAGATTTGCCTGCCCTCAATCATATCAGCCAATTCCCTGAAATAAACACTTCTTTCTCACTTATGTGTGTATATATGTGTGTGTGCATATACATATATATACATATATGTGTTCATATATAAATATGTATACGTGTGTGTGTGTGTGTGTACACATATATGTATACATATATACAACCCCTTCCCATACTGGTTCTGTTTCTCTGGAGAATCCTAATTCATGGCATACAGATTTTCCAAAGACCATGACCACAATATTCATTCACTGCTCTAAATATTAAAATTTATTCCCCCTAAGTTAAAGCCAAACCATTATATAAGGTCCAATCACTAGATGAAGGATATTTTGCCAGAACTAAAATGATGAGGGTGAGGGGTGATGATAAAAGGTCCAAGAAAAATTTTTCCAATAAATAAACCTAGGTTGATCAGCCCAATGGACATTTCATTTTAATAATCTGGGGGCATTTTAGTCCAACAATAAAATTATTTCAGGGTGTAGACACCTTCATAAGCTATTACACTTTATAGGAAAGGCTCTGCCAAAATTTACTGAATGAAAAAAAAAAAAAGAAAATATGATGAGAAAATTTAAATAAAGAGAAGAAAAATATTAACTACCTCTTGGTTATCTTTGTTTTGGTTTGCCCAGAAAATCTTATGATAAAGCGTCTCCATGGAATTGCTGGAATCAGTCCGATCAAAACAATGTCGATCCAACACTTCCAACGTGTGCAAAACCCGACTAATGGTAACCCCTAGATGCGGAAATTAAGGAAGCCGTTAAAGAGTCAAACAAAGCCACAACAGCATAGTACAAAATCATCATTACGTAGGGCAAAAGGGATTTTAAGAAAGTGTCATTCTCAGCGGCATGTAAGAACTGACAATGAAACCAAACCTGACGTTTGAGACAGCCAGGAACTAAAGGGCATCTGTGTGAGCGACCTTACTAACAACAGGCACGGATTTTTAAGAATAAGAAACACAGCATAAAGTCCAACACTCAAAGGCATGCCTTCCCTCCCTCGTGTTCTGTACCTGCTGTTGACTCTTGGCACTTGTCAAAAGACCACCGAACTTCCACCGCACGGCCTCTTTGTTTGATCTGCTGTTCCACCTCGTAAATCCTTGCCCGAACCTGAAAGATAATCGCTTCTAATTAACTTGCTCTAGGAAAGCCACAGCGGCTGTCTAAATCATGTCAGGTTTTCCACATGAGCACAGCATCTTACAGTCCTGACTACATCACAGCAAATTTAGCCTGTTGCCCAAGAAGTGCACTTCAAAGTTTACCAGTGGTGGTTCAATGGTTCAGTGCCAGTGTTCAATAACAAGTGCTCACCACTCCCTCCAAAAAAAAAGAAAGAAAAAGAAAAAAGAAATGCTTGCTTTATAAGTGAAAATTTTCTAGAATATCATATGGAAAGGTGAAAGCTCTAAAGTAGCATTTGAGCCATTGTTCTATGTATGAGGCATGTTTTATTAATTTAAGAAAAATGCTTGGCAAAAAACAGGGATCTTGGTCTCAACATTAGATCCTGTGGTTTAAGTTTCTGAACCAAAAAACCCAGCACAGCACTAATCAAACTAACCCATCAAAACATAGTTACTAAATATCACAGACGACCAACTAGGAGCGCTGTGGTCACGTACTTGAACCATCGTTAACCACGGTGTGGGCGGCAGAACTTGTGAGAATTTCCCAGCAGGAGGGAAAGAGGAGAGGAGCAAGGTGATGAACTTCTGTGGTTCAGAGAGGCTAAATACTTCCCCCATATCCCCCAGAGAGAAGGGGAGCAGGGCTGGGAACAGCACCCAAGCACCTGAGATGCTAACACCTCAGCCTGCTATGCCATGACGCCTCTTAAGAATGAAAAGCCCCGTCAAACCACCGTTAACAGGAAGTCTACCTGCTGATTGAAAGCCGTGTTCCCACCAGGCATGGGGAGGCTGGAGGGGGCCACCTGCAGCAGATCCAGGGGCGAGCCTGGGTTCGCGCTCTTATTGTCGTTTGTGGAATAATTCCACACCAAGGCACTTGGGCAACAGAGAGTGACAGTCTGGAAATGAAGCAGGAAAATCCAGATATTTAACAGAATGACAAAAGTGCAACAGCTTAAAAGTAAAAATGATCCCTTGTCGTAACGATATTATAGTTTCCTACCACTGAATTTAAAACATGGACCACTTACCCTATTCCCAAATTTTCAAGTCCTAAGATAAAACTATAATTATTCATTTTGAGGGATGCCTGGGTATAAGGCTCCTCATCCTGAGGGATGCCTCAGTCTGTGTCTGACTTCAGCTCAGGTCATGATCTCAGCATCCTCAGATGGAGCCCAATGTTGGACTCTACACTCCACGGGGATTCAGTTTCTCCCTTTCCCTCTCTCCCTGCTTATGTGCTCTCGCTCACTCTCTGTGTCAAATAAATAAAATCTTTACAAACAAACAAAGAATTACTTTTTAAGATTTTATTTTTTATTTATTTGACAGAGAGAAAGAAAGAGAGAGAGCACACACACAACCAGGGGGAGAAGCAGAGGGAAAGGGAGAAGCAGGCTCCCCACTGAGTCGGGAGCCTGACATGGTGCTCAATCCTAAGACCCTGGGGACCATGACCTGAGCCAAAGGCAGATGCTAAACCGACTGAGACACACAAGCACCCCCCCAAAAAAGAATTATTAATTTGAAATGCAGGAGTATAGCTACTGACTGAGAAATCAAGGAATATCATAATTCATAAACTAACATTCCAGCATCAAAAACCTAGGAAAGTTAATAAAAGCACAGTAATCACCACTGAAAATTTGTCACTTAAAACAGTTCATTCAATTACAAAAATGAGATGGAATTAAAATATGTCATTTCTAAGGTTATAAAACCTAAAAAGGAATTTTCTTTTAAATCTATGCAATAATCTCTAAGGTAATGCAGTATGTAGCTTCATAGATGCTGGACAGGCAGGAACCATGGACCAGTGGGTGGGAAATTTTCTATAAAAAGCCATTTTTTCTATAAAAAATTTTCTATTAAAAAAAACGGTAAATGCTTTAAGCTTTGTGGGTCACCTCTAATTTCTGTCACATATTCTTTTTGTTTTATAAACTCACTGAAAATATAAAACATATTCTTAGCTCCTGGGCTGGACTTGGCCTCCAGGTTGTGGTTTGTCTACCCCACCTCAGACCCCTGAAGACATTTTTCATTCAACCAGCTTGCATGAAGCACTTTCTATGACCACCTGACCCGGAGGTCACAAGAAGCCCCTAAGGGAGGCAGTGCCATCCTCCAACTGCACCAGAGGAATAGGAGCCATGGGGGAGACATGGTAACCAGCCAGACTGACTTCAGCCCAGGTGCCTGGAACCACTATGCTGAGCCTGCTGCCTCCTACACGGAGACTAAAGATTACGGCTCTGCTGTACTTAAGCACTTACTCCGCATGGTACGGCGCCCTGGAAGCCTTCAGCCATTGCACTGTGAACCCTCTGAGGTAATAAAGTAGACTTGTCACCATCCCCCTCACACCCAGGAAACAGAGGCTCAAGGTTCAAGTTAGTCAGTGGCAGAGCAGAGGCTAAACTCATGTCAGCAATGATGCTAAAAAAAAATAGGTCTTAGCTGCCACGCTGTGGTGCCACTCAACAACAGACTCTGGACTTATTAGAGAGGGAACGCAGTATTTCTTCTTTTCTAAAATGCAAAATTAAATATTAAGAAAACTAGATTCCGAGGTCTAGGGAGTGTCTTGGTGGGAAGCAGATGGCAGACATGAAGAACGTCAAGTCCCTGAGCCCCACCAATGCATCTGCCCGCACGGGCCCACATCCCCATCTCCCTCCTCCTGCATGTGTTGGGGGTGGGGGGGGGGCAGGTGAGGAGCGTCTCCCATCTCCTGTCCATGATGGCACCCTTGCCAGTGTTCTGAATTCCAAAGCCTCCAATATCCAAAGCACTGGTCTCTCAAACACCGTGCTTTTTCTATTCTCACTCTCTCTACAAGTTTACCTTTGTCTCAGAAAACAAACAAAATCTTTTAAAACTCTCCACTCGCCTAGCAGCACTCTCTCTCTCTTCCCTCACAGACATGTTTCTCAAAGAAGAGGTAGCATTATTTCTCTCCATTCTTCATCACTCCTCAAACCACCTTAATATGGCTTCTCACCGTGATCATCAGTGATCATAGTCTTCCCAAAGACAATCCAGCCATCTCTTACCAGACTTCCCCCCCAGCACTGGGCACTGCCCACTACTAATTCCTTTTGGAAACTTTCTGCAGTACCTAGAGAAGCAGCTTAGCACGGCGGTGTAGACTCTGGATCCAGACGGCAAGGCGTGAATTCCAGCTTTGTCACTTGCTTGCTGTGTGACCTATACCATTTCATCACTAATGCTGCAGCAGTAACACTGGTTCCAATCCCATAAGATGGTTCTGAGAACTGAATGACTTACTATAGGTTATAATTTACAACAGTGCTTACAACTCAATACATGCTCTTACTAGGATTTTAACAGAATCATTAACAATCTTGGGGATGCCTGGGCGGCTCAGTCAGTTAAGTGGCTGCCTTTGGCTCAGGTCATGATTCCAGAGTCTCGGGATTAAGCCCCATGTTGAGCCCTCTGTTCAGTGCGGAGTCTGCTTCTCCCTCTCTTCTGCCCCTCTCCCATGTTCATGCTCACTTGCTCTCTCAAATAAAAAAAGAACCCTAATAATCCTATTTTTATTCTCACTGTCCTTGACTCTGTAACAATACTCTCCACTGTGTGTTCTCTCCAGTCCAGCCAGACTTTCACGGTTGCCTCCATGGTCTTCCCGTCTGCCACCTCTCAACCACTCAGGCCCCCCGAGATCCACAGCTCGCCTCTCACTGCTACCTCTTTGGGAAATCTCACCCCCTCTGGGGATTTGGGTGAGCCTAGTGGTCCTCAATGATTCAAACCCACACATCTGGCCAGTGGTCTCCCCAACTTCAGAATGAGACGTGTTAACAACCTCTTGAACAGATCCATTTACTGATGCGAAAGAATAAAATAATCCAACATCGTCCAAAAGTGAACTTACCTCCCCTCTCTCAAACTGACTGCTTGGCCTCATCTCTCTCTTTCCCGTACCTCGCCACTCCCACAAACGCTCCCTCTACTGTGGCCAGAACAATCTAACTAAACCACACAACTGATCGTCGAAGACCCTGTAACGGCATCGCAACCCTAAGACAAACAGGGAGTCTTCTATAACTGATCCTCAACAGGCTTTATGCTTTACATTCCATTAATACCAACCTTCACGCACAATGACTAATAGACCTTCTGGCCCTTTTCTCACGTTGTTCCCTCTGCCAACTGTTTTTAGCACCTTTTATTTAAAAACAACAAAACAAAAACAACTCCTATTATAAGCACTAGTCAGGACCACTTCCTTCAGAAAGCCTCTCTGAATTCTAGGTTGAACTACAAGTTCCACTTCTCAACTCCCTTAGTCCCCTGTGCATCCTTCCATCAGCCTTGACCAGAGGATACGGGAACTGTCCTCTCTACAAGCCTGTCCTCCCAATGAGACAGTCGACTCTACCAGAGTGGAGCACACATCTTTATGGCCAGCCCTGCCCCACAGCCCCACAGGAAAGAGCAGGACACAGTAAGAGCCCAAGAAATGTGACCTGAACACTGACCTGGGAGCTCCTGCAGGACAGGGCTGGTCTCATTCCTGACAGTATCAGCCCTGTGGCCTACATGCTGCTGGATGTTCAAGGACCACACAAGCAGTGATATATGGCAGATAAACAGAGCCTGGTGAGTGACCCAGATTTTAAAGAACCAGAGAGGGATGGCAACCAGCTTCCATAGCTGCGGAAGCTATGGAACACTGCATGGAGGAACAGTCTTTCTAGAAGAGAAGTGATACAGTGGACTCATTCTCTGGGTTCCGGAAGGCTTTTATCACTGAACTGCTGCACAGTGTAATAAAGGACAACTACAGTAACTTTCTTCTACACAGAAGCAACATATCTTCTGGAGAGAAATGAAAACATGAAATGTCACTCTTGTCAGTTATTTGGGTGAGGAAGAAATCGGAATGTGCCATGAAAGTTGAAGGTACAATTCTCAACTCAGGCGTTTTCTACGCTGAACTGTAACATAAAATAGCAACGGCCGGGGACTTACCTGCAGCATACAACTAAGTCCATAAACCAGGGGGCCATGCTGCGCACAGGACAGGAAGTCTGAGAAGGCCAGCTGCACAGGGCTCATGACAGGGCCGGGGGGGCCAGGGCTGGGGGCCCCGATGCTTGAGCTGTTTGGTCCTATCATCATGTGGGGCGAGTGGGCAGCAAGGAGGCTGGGGCTATCGCTCAGCAGCAAGGCAAGACGCCGGGCACAAAAGTAGGCAAGACGACGAGACAGGTAAGCCGACTGAACAAACTCGTCCGAATACTGAGAAGCACAAGGACACCAGGCTTCAGTCATGTCCAATGCTATTCAGTGAAACAACTACTTTAACATAGACTTTTTTCATTAAGAAAAAAAAAAAGGAAGAAGAAAAAAACCCTTCAAAAGTACCATAGTGACCAGTGCCATCCAAAAGAAACAATGCAAGCCATGTACTTTAAGTTTCCTAATAACCATCAGAAAAAAATAACAGGCAAAATTTAAAAGAGTAATGTCTTTTCTTTCACCCATTATATCCAAAATGCTATCATTTCAGCAGATAATCAACACAAAAAAGATTTAATGAGATATTATGCACTTCTCTCCTGAACTAAATCTGAAATGTGGTGTGCATTTTATACTAAGAGCACATCTCATATTGCACTTGTCACATTTCAAGGGCTCAAAGCCCCATCTGGCTAGTGGCTACTCTCACGGACAGCACAGGCACAGACTGTCACAGGGAGGATACACAGGACACTAGCACAGTGTCGTGCCCAGGAGGGCACTAGGGAGAGGAAGAGAATCACTTTTCACTACATACACCTGCACAGCACTTCAGCTATCGAGTCCATGTACTAGCATTCCAAGAAAACTTTTTTCCTAAATATATTTTTTTCCAAATAACCGAAATTGTAACAGACCTTATAGCAATCATTAAAAAATAGGAAGTTCCCAGCCCATCAAAAGATACAGAAAACCCTCTAATCCTTAAAAAAGAGAGAACTGGTTTTCCCAAAAATCTGTGTGCATCAGGAAATGGTAATGGTATTTAAAGAGCTGTCTGCTTAGCTCAGTGACAGGAGAAATCAGGGCTGGGGAGGTGTCGGGGGGAGAATACTTTAGAAGGACAGGTGCTTAAAATCTATCAACATGGCCAATATAAATGATTGCCTCTTGATCACTTCATGTGTGTAGCATCAAGACATCTTTCCCTTCCATTCCAAAAAGAATGTTTCCCTCTTCGACCTCTACATACTTAGTCATCCTTATCAGACTCATTTCTTGCCCACAGAATCACCAGGCTCAGGATCGCACATACTCTACCTGCAGCATTAGTGGCAGCAAGAGTTTAAGAAGATCATCATCCATTGGTCTGATCTTTTCTAAAACATCCAAGATCCATGTCAAATATTCATGTTTCTCTAGCATTCCTTCCTTCAATGAACAAAGAAAAGTTACATTGATAACGTTAAAGCAAAACCAAGTTAACATTCAAAAAGAGCACTATTACTCTCACACTTAAGTGTAATTTTACTATTATTATTTTTGTTGTTATAGTAAAAATACAGTCTCCTGGATCACAGTCCAAATTCTAAACAAAACTCAGACCCAGTGTGATTCTGTGTGGTCAGTATGGGATGGCTTTTGTTGTTGTTGTTTTGGGGTTTTTTTGGTTGGATTGGGGAGAGGGGCAATCTACTTCATTCTAAACTGAAAAAAAAAAAAATTTAATTCTTATGAGAAAGGAAATTCAGAAGCTTTGAGACTCCCAGGGCATGTCAAGCACCTGGCTAGATTTCACGAGAGTACGAACTTATACTCACAGGAGAAAACTTGTCCAATGGTGTTAATTATGAAGAACAAAAGCCCCCATCAGATGAAAATCCCATCAGATCTAATGCCCTCCTAATAACCCCTGCCTCTATCCTAAAATGAATTTCAGCTACTATAACCTATGTATAAAATAGGTTATATTAACCTATTTTATATAACCTTAAAAATCAATAGAATGTCCTAATTAATCTTTAACAAAGAATTTTAAAATTATTAAAAAATAAAGTATACGTATTCCAACATAACTACCCTAAAAGTAACAACTCACCTCAAATTTCCAAAATTCCCCACAGGGGTGGTCTAGCCCCTCTTGACATAAGCACCATTAACATTTTCATCTACTACCCTCACATAAACATACACAGATGCATATAAATACACAATTCTTCTATGACAGTCTATGCACATATGTATTTAATGTCATGTTTTAGTTTTGTATTATGACTCACATCATGAAAGAATCTTCAAAACATTAACAAAAAGATATGTTTTCTGGGAAAGACACACTTCTACGGTCACTGTGGCAACAACCTTAGTAGTTAATATGAACTCCTACTTGATTCCTAGCAACATTTCCCTATCTATTCCCAGGGCTCCACTATCATGATTATCAACAATTTGTGTGAAAATACCGATAAATTATAGCTTCAGTATTTCAAAGGTGACAGTGACATCACACTGATATGGTATCAAGGTATCTACTTGCTTCTCATTTCTAATTTTGAAAAAGCTTAAAATCAAAGAGTTAAAAGGTTAGTCACAGAAAAAGTAAAGTTTAAAATTTTAAGACCTGTGACATGAACTTTCTAAGAAAGAAGTGAATTAAATGGAATTTTGTACTTAAGAAGAAGAGATGGCAAATGCAAGTTTCAAAAAGAATAAATCTCCCTAAACACGACTTTCAATGGCTACATCACATCCACCCTCGGGAGGCTTTTGTGTATTTACCCATACCTTTATTTCTGTACAATTTTTTCACTTTTCAGAATATGGCCAATGAAAATATAATAAACTTTTAAATTCAAACATGAATGTCCCCGTGAAACTCATCTCTCTAGGACCTAACTGCCTCCTATTAAGGAGATACTGATTTCAGTGTTCCCCATACATAAAGTAATCCTTCCAAAAATATTCAGCATGCTGAGAGACAATCTTTTCAACGATGCAGACTACATCCTCAGCTCAGTAAAAGTCATGAAGGCTGAGGGAAGGTACTAAGGTAGTCCCCTGCTAAATGGAACTGGGATTTCTAAGAGTGGTTTTAACGGCCTTAAAACTAGCAATACTACTTCCCAAAGAACCAGGCTTTTTCCTACATTGAACTCTTAGAAAAAGTCACAACCTGGAAATTATAAAGTTCTAAGGGGAAAATTTGAAATCACAAATCCTTTTTACCCTCTTCCTCTCTGATCAAGAGAGCAGGCAGTCAAAGTCTCCGCTAGTGAGAGAACTTGAGCCCAATACACTTCTCCCTCCTTGCTAGGAACAAAGACAAATAATGGCACAAGCGCCCTCTTCTGGTCAATATGATTTACATCAGCTTGTCCAAAGAGCATTCAGTCCTTGCTCCAGGCCCTCACTCATCCTCCCAACTGTATTTTAAACTGTCGCTGGGCCAAATTAAGATGACCCTTCTATGGAGAAACTAAGCCCTAGTGGAGATCGAGGAGCTAGGAAGCACCAACAAATATTTTTCTGAATTAAACGTATCCAGTTTTTGTAAAATAAAAGGTTTGGAAGGGATATTTAATAGAAAAATTACCAAAAAATTAACAGCATTAAAAGAACTAAGATCATTGCAAGCTGGAGATCAATATACAGAAGAAGCAGCTGGCAGCTGTCATCTCGAGGCAAAGGCGTTACCGTGACTACAACTCCAGGTGAGAAATATCAGACTACTTGCCATGAATGTATTTGGTTCATATAAAGATACCACTTAAACTATAAGGAATCTGCTCTCTTCTTAAAAGCATGCTTTAAAGACTTGAGGTTCTTGAGGTCACCTGGAACATGTGAAACGCCAGCTTTTCATTGTACTCCCACTGCTTCATGGCCTGCTCCACATCCGGTGGCACGGGGACAGAACCATCCCCCGCACTGGAAGCCATGTGGTAGAAGTCAGAAATCTTGGCCAACTGCTCTCGAAGATATCTGGTAGATATTTGTGTCCACTCTGCATTTAAAAAAAAAAAAATCTAAATTTCCAGATATGATGAATATAAGAATTAATGTTTTCTACCCCCTTCTGATTAGCTTAAGGATGTACATATAAAACAAACACCTGTTACAAAGAAGCGGTTTTGGCATGTGCAAGCATTACACAAAAAAGCACACCCAGCCTAGTAAGGCAACGTGGACGGCCCTATATACCCTGCAGGAATGTTGGCCAGCTCCTGGGCAGAGAAGGCAGCTCTCCCGTGTGTGTCTCTCTGACTCCTAAAGGAAGAGGAGAGATGCCTGCTTGTGAGTTTTGTGCATTTCCTAATGCTCCATGTTATGCTAACAACAGCACAAGAAATTTCAAAGCCACAAGCAGGAAATAGAGGAGGTGAGCACCTCAAAAATTTCAATTCTACTCCAAAATAATTCAAAATCCTCCAAATGCAGTCGGACTCCAAGTCGAATTTCAAACATGCCTCTTTAAGATTTGTTCCACTTTGGACAGTCTGTAAGAGGACTGGCATTCACCATGGGCTGGCCCATGACAGCATCCTGACCTGCACTCCCCTTCCCCACACCGGCTAACAACACCAGCACGGCTGAGCCTCATGGACAATCATCTGGACCTTCAATGATTCTACTCTCCTCAACCAACACAAGACACCTCAGAACTCAGTCAGAAAGAGTAGCGAGCAACAAAGTAGGAGACTGGAAAGGAAATTTAAAAAAAAAAAAAAATCACTAAAATTATTCAAAAATGTCTGCCAGAGGGGCACAAATTAAATCAGTGTGTTGCCTCTGGCAACCATGAAGGATGTGATGCCAACTTTAGCCCATTCTGTGGATAAAAATGTAATAATTGCATGCTCACAGCCAAATTTCCCCAAGGATTAGCGAAACAGCCTTTCAGAAGGAACCACCCTACTGAAACATTACCATACAATGCTATTTTCCCATTATCCTGGCAATTACCTTTCCCACCTTATTTTTAAAGGAACTTATTTTGACAAAAGTAAGAGCAAAAACCTAACATCTGTTGGGGATTCAGGGCTTTGTTTTTATTTTTTAAGTACTGTTAAAAGTACTTGACAACAGTACCCAGAAAGAACTACTGTTAAGTCTCAGTCTGAACTACTTATTCTCACTGTGTCTTTTTTAAAATCAAAATTTAAATGCACATGTTAAACTCTAGCAATAAGTCAATGCAAAAAGATGAACAGATACTAGGTCAGCATTCTGTTCCTAATATAATATTGTTCTTCAGAAAGCACCACCAATAAGATATTATCATTAAAATTAATCTATCACCATTAAAAACATAGCAGTAAATTATCAGTGTCATCATCTTCTGGTGCCCACATTAAGGACTAATAGTCTCATGACACTCATTTAACAAAACAAAATGCCAACCATCAGATGGGACAAGTTTAGCTTAGCTATAATAAGCAAAAACAAAAATAACAAGGATCCAAATCCTAGCTTTTGTGTGCCAAGCCTTGCTATTAACTCACTCTCAGTATGGTACCATCCTCAATGCCCCCACAGAATATTCTAGCTTCAAGAGCTAAAAATAACTCACACATTCACACACCCCTACTTTGTCCAGGGTATATTTTCTTTATAAGATTGTTTCTTAAAATACGGAAGAAATATATGTTCACCACAGAAAATGTACAATGCAGATATGAAAAAGAAAACATCTGTAATATCCTCGCTCATAATTAAATATTTTAATATTTATCTTTTCAGGTTTTTTTTTCTTTTATATGTGCTGGAATGTTCATATAAACATATGTATTTCTTTTTTAAAAAATATGCTGAATAGGACATTCCACAATCTGAATGCCTTTTGGGTTTCAAATGGAATGCAAATGTAGCCCTCTTAGTAATGGGTTTTAACTCTATTTAACTGACATTAAATTATATCAATCAGGGAGATCCAGAGGTCTGGGACATAAGACAGTCTAGAGAGGATTAGTCTAAAAAATCAGGATGCACACAAAATTTTTATTAAAAATTAAAAACAGAAAATTGAAAATAGCCACCAGTACTCTACCCCTTAAAATTATTGGGAATCATTGACACCTGCCCTCCTGCTTAGTAAGGACTGAAAGCAAAACCGAGCGGGGGACGGGGGCAGGGGGGGACGGGGGGGGGGGGTCGGGGGTGGAGCAGCAGTGACAGGACAGGCAGTGGCTCTCAGCAACCCCGAGCAAACAGGGACCCAGGAAAGCTTCTTCCAAAGGCCAGTATTGGCCTCCAGCCCCTCCCACTAGTTAAACTGAAAAGAAAATAGGAATGGCTACAAATCACAGGGAAGATGATGGGGGCAAGGGGGCTATTCCAAGGTGGAAAGATGCAGACAGTGGTCAAGGAGGCCACTCAGCGGGTGGTGCAGCTCTGAGGATACAGCCCATCATTTGGAGTTGGTTGATATAGAGAACTTCAGGGCCCTGAAGCCAGATGATCAGAAAGTTTATGCACATAAACATCACTGAGAGCAGCGCAAGGGGCCAGGACTAAAAAGAATGACGGGTCCCTTTGACAACATTCCCCCTAGCCTCCCAGAATCCTAGCCACTATTGCTTCTTTGTTAAGGCCTAACCCCCAGGACAGAAGGGGTTTCAGCTTTGTGCAGCTCTCCCTAGCACTGGTAGCCCCTAGGCCTGCACTACAGCACCGGCCCACCAGTAATGCACGGAAACACAGTAAGAACAGAGACAGGCCAACTTACATTAAAGATGACCCTGCCGGGCCTGGAACACCTGCAGTATTAAAAAGAAACCTGGGGGAGCGCCTGGCTGGCTCAGTGGGTTAAAGCCTCTGCCTTCGGCTCAGGTCATGATCCGGGGGTCCTGGGATGGAGCCCCACATGGGGCCCTCTGCTCAGCCGGGAGCCTGTTCCCCTCCTTCTCTCTCTGCCTGCCTCTCTGCCTGCTTGTGGTCTCTGTCAAGTGAATAGATAAAAATCTTTAAAAAAAAAAAAAAAAGAAAGAAAGAAAGAAACCTGGGAACCCAGAAGGGGAGGGACACCCACCCCAGGGAGCAAACACAAATCACACCAGGTGCGGCCGGGCTCACGGAGAAGCTGCCCTGGCCGGGAGACACGGGGAGAGAACAACACAGGGCGCATTCAGCAATTGTGGTAATGAACTGCAGAACAGGATGGCCCCAGTGCAAATTCTCACTCTGCAACTCGGCTGTGTGATGTGAAATATGGTGTCTGACTTCAGCTGAGTCTCAGTTTCCTCTTCTGCAACAGGAATCAAACACACACACGCGCGCACATACACACGCACACACGAGCTACTGTAAGGAGGAGTTACTTAGCATGATGCATGCAGAGCAGAAATTGATCGCATGTGGTAGCTATCATCACCATTACTGGGATGGAAAGTTTTTTGAAAGGAAGCTAAGGTTCGATCTTGGCTGTCCAGGAACAGCAGCACCCGTTGTCACTGATGTTAGATCCTGCCTCTGCTACAGCGAGCTGCCAATGCCTAACATAATGGTCTGGATAAGCATTTGCGAAATCAATCAATGTCAGCATCATGGTTCCAAAACCTTCAACGGAACTGCAATCCTTCATGAATTAAGGCCGAACTCTTTAGTTAGGACTTAAAAATCATTTCAAACACTACCTCCCATTAATTAGAGACAGTTGCTTTCTCTCACATTTTCTTCATCTATGATACCTTCTCTACTCACCTGTGTTCATGTGTGCAAATTTTTCTGGACCCAATTCAAATGTCAAATCGCATACATAGCCTTTGCTCTCTGGACACCAACCCACCACCTGAAGGGAATCTCCCTCTGTTCTCTGATAGATACACAACCTCCTCTCTCTTTCATCCCATAAAACTATGCTTCACCTAGTCAATATCTAAGTACTGACTTGAGTCGGTACCCTATAAGGTGCTCCCAAAATAACCACTACATCAAGTCACCCCCCAATTATTCTGCCTTTCAAATCTTCCTACAAACATCTTAGCTTTCTAGTTTAAACTCATCGCTGCATACCTAGCTTTCAAACACCACCTAGGAAATGCCAAATTCCCTCCCTGGCGTGCTGTCTTTCTTATAGCCAATGCAACCAGAAGCACCTGCTGGTCAGTGCCCTCCAAAGGCCCATGCAAATACTGAACTTCAATTCTCTTTAATAAACTTCCAGTAAACATGTATATGTGTCCTTTATGTTCCCAGCCAAATTCTTTCCTCTGATATCAAACCAAGTGGGAACTCACTCTGTAAAATAAATCCAACAGAGATTGTTTAAAAACTTCCACCAGTCCCAGAGAGTAAGGTGCCCATTTTTAAGGTGATCCACTTGATGAAGAACTTCAGTCAAAAAGGACACTCTCCTTGAAGGAGAAACCTATACCCTAGAAAATTCTTCCTAGCTACACCACTATAATAAAAGTTTTTGCCTCTCCACCAGGGGAGCAGCCTGTAAGACATAGAAGATTTCATCAGCCTGACTTTGGTACAGACTGAAAGGTCTAAGAAGGAGAGAGGAGGTCCGAAAGGAGAGAAAAAACTTCAGTGGTGCAAGACCCAGCACATTCCACCTCTAAATATGCACTAAGAATGACTAGAAGATTTTACAAATTTTTCTCACTTTTTTTTTTTTTGGTAAAATGCTTTTTTGATTAAAGGATGCCATCAATAAAGTGAAAAGACAACATAAAAATTGGAGGAAAATATTCACAAATCATGTATCTGATAAGAAACTTGGATCTAGAATATATAATGAACTATTACAACTTGATAATAAAAAAATGAGCAAATGATCGAACAGACATTTCTCTAAGAAGATAAACAAATGACCAATAAGCAGATGAAAAGATGCTCAACATCACCCTGGCAGTTACAAACAACAAGACAGACGGTAACAAGTAGAGCTGAGGATGTGTATGAATTACAGTCTTCATGTATTGCTGGTGGGAATGTAAAATGATACAGATGCTGTGGAAAACAGTTTAGCATTTCCCCAAAAAGTTAAACGTAAGGGCATCCAGATAGCTCAATGGGTTAAGTATCTGCCTTTGGCTCAGGTCATGAGCTGAGTCCTGGGATCGAGGCCCTCATGGAGACCCTCATCCAGATCTCTGCTTAGTGAGGAGTATGCTTCTCTCTCTCCCTTTTTCCCTCCCCCTGCTCTCACTCATTCTCTCAAAGAAATAAACAAAATCCTTAAAAAAAAAAAGGTTAAACATAGAGTTACCATAAAATCCATCAACTCCACAACTAGCTATATTCCCAAAAGAAAGGAAAGCACATGTCCACACAAATATTTATAAACCAGTGTTCATAGCAGCATGATTCACAATAGCCAAAAGTGAAAGCCAATCCAAATGTCCATCAACTGGTGAATGGATAAATAAAATGTGTTATATGCAATCAAAGGAATACCATTTGGTCATGAGAAGGAATGAATGGAACTACTGACACATACTACCACATAGATGAACCTTGAAAATATTATGCTAACTGCAAGAAGGCAGCTTCAAAGACCACATATTTTATGATTTCATTTATATGAAATGTTGAGAACAGGCATATCTAGATTTAGATTACCTAAAGTAGAGGGGAAGGTAGGGTAAATGGAGAATGTCTGCTAATGGGTACAGGATTTCTTTTAAGTGTGATAAAAATATTCTAAAATGTGTCCATTGCAAGAATACACAATAGGAGGGGTGAGTGGGTGGCTCAGTAGGTTAGGTGTCTGCCTTAGGCTCAGGTCATGATCCCAGGGTCTTGAGATCCAGCCCTGTGAGGGTGGGGCTCCTTGTTCAGCAGGGAGCCTGCTTCATCCTCTCCCTGTGCCTGCCTCTCCCCCTGCTTGCATGCTGTCTGCCAAATAAATAAATTCTTTAAAAAAAAAAAATACACAACAGGGAAAACACAATCTCTTCAATAAATGGTCTGGTAAAACTTGACAGCTATATACAAAAGGATAAAATTGGAACACTTCAAACACCACACACAAAAATAAACTCAAAATGGATTAAAGACCTAAACATGAGACCTAAAACCATAAAACTCTTAGAAGAGAACACAGGCAGTAATTTCTTTGACACTGGCTGTAGCAACATTTTTTTTTAGATAGGTTCCCTGAGGCAAGGGAAACAAAAGCAAAAACAAACTACTGGGCCTTCATCAAAATAAAAATCTTTTGCACAGCAAAGGAAACAATCAATAAAACAGAAAGACAATCTACTGAATGGGAGAAGGTACTTGCAAATGACATATCTGATAAAGGATTAGTATCCAAAATAAGTAAAGAACTTACACAACTCAACACTAAAAATACAAAATGATTAAAAAATGGACAGAGACTACAAATAGACATTTCTCGAGAAGACACACAGATGGCCAACAGACACATGAAAAGATGCTCAACATCACTCATTATCAGGGAAATGCAAATCAAAACCACAATGAGATATCACCTCACACCTCTCAGAATGGCTAGAATCAAAAACACAAGCAACAAGTGTTGGTGAGGATATAGAGAGAAAAGAACCCTCTGACACTAATGGTGGGAATGTAAATTGATGCAGCCACTCTAGCAAACAGTATGGAGGTTTCTCAAAAAATTAAAAAGAGAATTACCATATGATCCAGTAATTCCACTACTCGGTATTTATCCAAAGAAGAGAAAAACACTAAGTTGGAAAGATACACATACCCCTATGTGTACTGCAGCATTATTCACAATAGACAAATTATGGAAGCAACCCAAGTGTCCATCAAGAAATGTATGGATAGGGCGCCTGGGTGGCTCAGTGGTTTAAGCATCTGCCTTCCACTCAGCAGGGAACCTGCTTCCCCTCTCTCTTTGCCTGCCTCTCTGCCTACTTGTGATCTCTCTGTCAAATAAAAAATAAAAATTTTTTTTAAAAAAGGAAAGATGAATGATTAAAGAAGTTGCAGAAATATATACAATGGGATATTACGCAGCTCTAAAGATGGATGAGATCTTGTCATGTGCAATACAGATGGACTTAAGAGGGTATTACAGTATAGAGAAGTAAAACTGAGAAAGACAAATACCCTATGATTTCATACCTGTGTGAAATCTTAACAAATGAATCAATAAACAAAAAGCAGAATCAGACCTATAAATGCAGAGAACAAAATGATGGCTGCCAGAGGGAAGGGCTAGGAGGATGGGCAAAATGCAAGAAGGGGAATGGGAGGGGAGGGCTTCCAGTTATGTAATGAATAAGTCATGGGAATAAAAGGTACAGCATAGGGAATACAGTCAATGATATTATCATAGCAACATAGAGTGACAGATGGTAGCTACACTTGTAAACATAAGGTATATAGATGTTGAATCACTGTGTTGTACAGCTGAAACATTACACTGTATGTCAACTACACTCAAAAATTTTTAAGACTTTAAGCAATCTCTACACCCAACATGGGGCTCGAACTTAACAACCCCAAGATCAAGTCTCATGCTCCACCGACTGAGCCAGCCAAACAACCCTAACTAGAAATTTAATAAAAATTTAAAAATAAAATGGGGCCATGGTTTCACAACTCTGTGAACACACTAAAAAAAAACACTAAAATATGCATTTTAAATGACTTGTTAAGTATATTAATATCTCAATACAGTTGTTATATAATTTTTTAAATGTTTACTTGAAATACTACCAGTAAGAAATCATCTGCATTTCATGAAGTAAAAGAATATCCCATGCTGACAGAAAGTAATCCACTGCAAGAGGATATGATGTTGAGGGGGTGGGAGCAGGGAGGAGGAAAAGGGGTGGAAATAAGTGTGTCCATGAGTTAATGGTTAAACCTGGGTGAACAGTAATAGGGACTTTATTCTTCTGCATATGTTTAAAATTTCCATAATAATAGGCTTTAAAAAGTTAATCAGTTGTAGCCTATGAAATGATTCACAGAAAACCTGAAATTCCCCATTCAGCCACTATTCACTTGGGGAATGAAAGGGGGAAATCAGCGTGCTGATTGGCAGACTGGATAAAGGACAGTCCAAATGAAAACCGCTGTCTCAGTGCGACATGAAACCGACAGAGTCAGCCCACTGGCCCACTGGCTGGAATGTTGTGTTCTGCTGAATGGTCAGTTGATGAAATCAGGCCCTTTGGCTGGAGAGCAGAAAAATTGGGGGGCGGGGGATAGCAGGGAGAGGGGAGACAGCAGAAATGCTGTGGTAATAAAGTATGACTTTTTTTCATGCTTTAAAAAAGTTTTCCTCTAACACAGAATTACCTGTAGAATACTGGTGTTTCGTGGCAAATACCCAATACCTGTTTTTGTCGGGATGAGTGATTTTACTATGTTATTTTTAACAGGCTATTTCTCTCCAGTTTCATTTACTGAGCACTGATACTAAGTACTGCTTAACTTTAAGAACAAGGTGAGTAGTCAAGATAGAATAAAACCATTTAGCAACAAATATTAAATGCCTACCAGGGGCCAGAAGCTCCCTTGGGGTCTCAGACCACAAAAGGTGAAGAAAAAGTAGCCCTTACCTGGGGCAATTCATCCTAGAGTCAGGAAGACACACAGGGACACAGAGATTGGCAGCACTAAGGTTAAGCGCTCCAACACCACTGTAGCCAAGTCTTAAGGGACGGAAAAAGGAGTTCCACAGACACGAATAGCAGTGTGCAACATGCCAGATAATGGGGGTGCCAGAAAGACAGAGGGAGAAAGGACCAGTGAGGCTAGGTGGGTGGCCCAGACCTGAGGTCCTCAAGTGCTAGTGCATGAAATGACCACCAGAGGGCGCTGGTCAAACACACTGTTATAGCTCCGGACTCCAGAGATTTCAACCCCAGAAGTCTGGAACGGGGTCCAGAAATCTGCATAGATAACCAGCAGCCCAGATGACTCTGACCCTGGCAGTGACAAACTATGGGGTTTGATCTGTCATCGCAAATGATGAAAAGCCACTGAAGGATTTTTAGCAAAGGAATGATAAGACCAGATATGTAAATTAAGACCCTCTCAGATAGCTGTAAGGGAGACAGATTAAAAGAGGACTATAAAGCCCAGTGGGGAGATGAGGGAAGATGGAACAAAGAAGAGTAGGTAAAATGGCAACCAGCCCGAGACAGAAGAGGACAGACAGGGGCAAGGCAGCCCGCGGATTTCTCAGTGGGGTAGTTGAGCCGATCCTGGTGCCATCAATTAAGATGTGGAAGTAGGAGTCTGGGCAGGGGAAGGGGCTGAGTTCAGTCCGTTTTTATGAACTTTTTAATTAAACTTTATACAGTTTTAACAAATATTACGCAAAAGATCCAACATATCCTTTACCTACCTACCCCAGATGCTAACATCTTGCAAACTATTATAATATCACAACCAGGATATTGGCATTGACACAATCCATTGATCTTACTGGGGTTTCTGGGTTCAACACTTGAATTTGAGGTGTCAGAAAGGTGTCATGGGAAAACACGTCCAGGGGCAGGTGGATACACAGGTATGGGGGCTGTTATCTTAAGCGGTTTCAATGCCTTAAAGAATGTGATTCTGAAACCAGAAGTACCCAGCAGACACCATCCAAGGGTAGGTGGGTTTATTCTGCACAGAGTATTGGTTGTGCCCTCACTGGCCACCCAACTCACCCCATCTAAGCTTCCAGCATATGTTTTTGTTTTTGTTTTAAAGATTTTATTTATTCATTTGTCAGAGAGAGAGAGGGAGAGAGAGCGAGCACAAGCAGGGAAGCAGCAGGCAGGAGAAGCAGGCATCCTGCTGAGTAGGAAGCCTGATGTTGAGACTTGATCCCAGGACCCTGGGATCATGACCTGAGCCGAAGGCAGAGGCTTAACCACTGAGCCATCCAGGCGCCCCATCTCCCAGCATATGTTAACTCGCTTGGTAATGGTGAAGCGCACAGGCTGTGGAGTTGAATGACATGGCTCCTTTCACGGCTCCAATCACTTGCCGGTTTTGGGGTCTTGAGCAAGTCACTCAGCCTCCAGGTGCTTCGGTCACTTGTCTCTAACACAGGACTGCTAAGTGTACTTGGACTATAGGGTTATTTCGAGAATTAAGTGAGCTATATAACATGCTTAGAACTGTGGTGCCTGCCCAGGAGAAAGCACACACACGTGATCTCCAGGCCTGGGCAGGCCCACACATGGGGAGGAAGTCACCTGAGGTGAAAGGAGGATCTCACTGGCCGAGGCGAAGAAGACAGGTAAGGACTGGCTGCTGTAGAAAAGTCTGTATGGGTGTCAGTCAGGGTGGGAGTGAGCTAAAGGAAATAGACAGAAATTCCTTCCTCTCTGAAGTTCAAGGGGAGGAAGCCTGGAGGGAGAGGTGAAGGTTCAACCAACCACTGTGAGCAAAGGGCAGCTCCCCTAGGAGTAAGCATATATTTATAGGAAGGATGGACAATACTCCAAAAAGAATAAGGACCGTTACAAGGCAATATATAAATAACTCCCCAGTTGTGTGACAGACAGTTAATGCTTAAGGATTTCAGGGTAAAAAAGAGACCAGACTGGCCAACAAAGGAAACGGGTGGCAAGGTCTCGGGCAGGAAAAGGAGGAAGAGAGGCTGACAGGGGAAGGCTGGTAAGAGCAAGAGCTGCATCCCTAGGAAGCCAGCTCCAAACCTCGCCTTTCTTCTCCCTAGGCACTGAGGAATACCTCATACCTGAGGAGAGGAGCACCTGACACCTTCTTTGGTTTGGCCCTCGGGCTGTCAGGTCTCCTGTTCTTGTTTCCATGCTGAGGTATATATACAGTTCTAACTGTTGTGTTTAGGGATTTTTCCAGTGGTCCTTTTTCCCTATCAGCCCCACACAAGCATCTGCAGCCAAGGATCCTGGCAACCACAGAATCCAATTTTAGCCCCTAGAACAAGACTTTCTTATTCGACATATCAATCACCCCACCAACTTCTCAGCACAAGAAGAGCTTCAGGGGTTTCCTCTAAACAGACGGGAACATACAAAACATCTGCCCCAACAGGCTCAACTCCTTCTCAGGGGATGAGATAGCTGTCTGAAATTAATGCTTTCATCATCATAAGGTAAGTTTCACCAAGCTTTTCAGATTCCTGCATACACCTGAATGAGCAGGGACCCTGGCCTCGGTAAGTTATTCCTAACATGGAATAACAGGCACCTTATTTTTACAGATATTAAACTGGTGCCTTTAATTAACCCCTCAGGACAGGTCCCCACAGTCCTACACATTTGAGACCAGGCCTCGAGTTCTCTTGCCCCAGGGGAGGAAAGCTACCACAGTGCAAGGACTCAGTGAGGAAACCGCAGCTGCACTTCCCTAGGTAGAGAACACAGCTGTGTGCACAATTAAAGCCTCACACCTAAAGGGACAGCTCCCCCGAGAACCGGGGTGAAAGGAGAAAGGGAGGTGCAGCCCTGGAAAAAGACCTTTGCTGTCAGGCCCCTGGAGTCATCAGAACTACTTAAATTATTCCACTGGACGTTTCATTATCATCACTCCACGCCCAGCTCCTGCCACAGAGGAAGTGGCGGGAAGCCCTGATCATTGACGCAGCAAGATAAACTACATTTTCTCTGTGCACTTGCATTGGAATTTAATTCCATGATCAGCTTGGCCGGAGTCAAGTCTCTGCAGTAAAAGCACTGTATGACTACTTAAGTCTTAAATGCAGTTGCTGTGAAGTTTGTACTTCTGAACAAGCTTTAGGTAGGTAAGAGTCTTTCATTAGAACACAAATACAAATACTGCAGACATCACATTGCCAAATAACCATGTAAAGTTAACTCTAAACCAAAAAGCTCTCAAACATAAAAATGATTACACATGGCACAGACCAGGCAGACCCATCCCCCTATCCTCTCCTCCAGAGCTCACCTGGCTTTATTTTCCTGGAGATAAGACTGATGCATGCGTGATTTCATTTAATGAAATCTATTCACTCTAGCTGTGTTGCTCTCACAAAGACACTCCAGCTGGTAATTTACTGACCCTGAACTTAATGTGTTTTCTATCCTGTCAGTATATTCCAGGTATCTCTTCATTCCCAGCTAATGGTGAGCTGAAATGCACCTAGAGCCACTTGATTCCAGGGATTTCATTTGAAAGATCGTATATGCTTCATTTGAAAATGACTCTGAAACTTAATGTCTTAAAAGAGAGGAAGAAAGAAAAAAAGAAAGAGAAAAAAAGGAGGAAGGACAAAAACTTCCTATTCATCATGGAATTAACATTCCAGTGCGGATTGCAAAATACAAAAAGACCTAGCTTTCTGTAAGTCATTACAAAGTTAGTAATCTAGAGCACTTTAAAAGAACAGGGCCACTATATGCCCGGTACGGAACAGGCACCAATTGTCTTAAAGCAGCATAAGAACATACACTGAAGACATACATACAAACATATTTCAGAAGATACACAAGCAACTGGTAACAATTCCCTTGGAAGCATGTGATGCGACGCTTGGGAAACAGTGTGGGGAACAACAGTGCTGTGAGACTTTACTAACCTCTTTGAATACTGTATCTTATAGATAAGCAACTAACCACAAAAAAAAAAAAAAAAAAAAGTTGTGTGTTTAAATTCCATGATGCTTTAAGCAATTGAGCTGCAAGATGCACAATAAAAACTCATTAAACAACGAGCCTTCTGAAGCACCTTCACACCTCACCTCAACACCATTCCCCACCCCAGTTCCACAGTCACCGCTCAACCCATATGAGGAGCCTGGAAATTCTGTAAAGCAAACAAGACCCAAAAGTCCAGGATGGAATTCCTGGTTTCCCCACTTTCCCTGGATTTTCTTAGCATCATTTGTAAACTGGTGCTACCCAACAACCTGGGAAGATTTTGTGAGCAGTGTCCCAAATGAAAACGTAGATTATCCATCTGTTAACTACAAAAACGTCTAACAGATATTTTCGTTGCAGAATACATTCCAGGTGTAAAGGTATCTGCATGTACCAATAGCCAGGAAGGACAAAGAACTACAATATTAAAGAAATTGGGATTCTGATTAGCACCTTCCCATAGAAGATGATTAGTTATTTCAAGCAGGAGTCAACATCAAAACGGACTAGAAAACAGAGAAACTGCTGAGTAGCAATGGGTTCTTAACAGTAAATCCAAGACTAGGTAACTCCCCCCAAACCAACAAGACCAGAAGAAAAGACAGCAGTAAAGACCAAGAAAATATAGTACACAGATCAAGAAACCGAACTGGTCTGCTCCCAGCTTGCCAGAAAGGAAGACAATTATCTAAGACCAAGAGATACTTTTGAAGATGCAATAAAAAACAAAACAAAAACTTTCCTAAAGCTTACTTAAAGGCTAGACTTCTTCAAGGCCCAGCTCGTATTTCACTCCTTCAGAAAACCTTCCCTAATTTTTCATCTCCCATCATTTCCGATATGATTGCAGATAATTATGTACTGCCGATTGCTCTCTGTTTTAGGGATGCATCTTCTCTCCACAAAAAAATGAGAGCCCCTTAAAGGCAGACAGCACAGCCCCCATTCAGTTAAAATTCCTCACAGCATCTACCCCAATGAGTAAAATCTTCATAAACCTTTTTAACTCAAATCTTACTGAAGTGAAATATAAATTCTTTGAGTGCATTTTTCTAAGAAACTCAAAACGATTCATGGGCAGATATTACCTCTAATTTCATCAAGAACTTCATGACCACACACACACACACACACACACCCCACGACCACTATCACACACTACCATTCAAACTTGAAACAGGCTGCAACGTTTTACTTTGGGAAAAGCAGACATAGGTTTCCACAGAGCAAGGGTAAGTAAGGCAGAGTGATACTACAGCATATTAAACTTGATCAGAACTTTTTAAAGTAAACACAAAATCAAAAATTAACAAAAATACTTTATATTAAATGGAAAGGTTAAAGATTAATTGGAAACAGAATATAAACTCCAACACATATGCGCTACATACACAGACATGCATGTCTCCATCCATCCATAGACAGAGCCTAGATGCCACACAACCTAGTACCGACAAGCACCTTCAGCACCCAGACGTTGCTTTCTCAATACCGTTCCCCACTAGAAAGAAGTACGGTTCCTTAGGGAAATGACTTCCTGCAGGTCTGAAGCAGAAAAAGATGAGCCTGGAACGTCTTTCTTTGCCAAACTACAAGACAGTGTTCTAAGACAAAAAGGTGTCATGTCAAAAAGGATATAAAAAGCTTGAAAGTTCTTCCACTTGGCTAAATTTTTGGACAATCAGAACACTAAAATGAAGAATGAGTGTTAGTTGGTTGTAAAATGCTGAACGGATAATCCACGATTCCATCCCAATGACTAAATTATTTTTTTTTAAATAAGAAAAAGAAACAAACAGAGAAACTCATTTACCATCACTAACCATGTATACATAGCAATTCTTACTCTGAAAACTCATAATCAAAGGAAAAGAATTTAACATTTTTTCTACCTTTTTTATAAAGAATTAAAATTTATCACAGTTGATAAGAGAAAGCTCATTTTTACGGGAGAATGCCAACATCAAGCCCTTCCCCCAAAAATAATGATTTGGGGCTTGGTTCATCATTAGATGCTAAAACTTTTAACTGAATTTCTGGGGAATGGGATAGTGGCAGGTGCTAAAGCCATGGCCTACAAGCCCTAATCCTTATACTACAGAATTTTTTATCCAGGTAGCCAGAGCTACCCCACCAATTAAAACCTACTTTTCAGGCCTAAGAACAGAATGAATTTAAAACACTTATACAAGCACATCTGTCCAATCTTCAGGGTTATTGTCATAGTAAGCAAATCAGATAGTCCTTTTATGACAAACCAGATATGAGGAGCACTGTGAGAATGTGGAGGCAATCTTGACTTGAAACTAAAAGCTTGTCCCTGGAGTCAAAAAAGTTAGTGCTACAATGTCTTCAAGGGCCTGAAGTGAAAGTAAGCTGGCTGGCTTAGATAAGAAACCAGACTGTCAATTATGTATTCAGCAGCGTTTATTTCGGCAGCCCAAACGGCTCAGTGAATATGTCACAATTTAATTACCCCGTGTGCAAGAAGGGTGGCTACTTCTTCCCTGTGTTTTGGGGGTGATCAGGATAGTGGTTCCGAGAGGACAGTCAACCAAGAAAAGTCTATCCTCCAACACAAATGCCTGTCCCAGCAAAACCTCAGGGGTAGAGAGGAAACAACAAAGTGTCAACAAGGCAGCTCCCTGGGGAGTTCGACCACGAAGCATCTTAAGTGTCTTCTAACTGATCTGGAGCCCCAAAAGACTCCACGCTCATGATAGGTCTTGTCACTTTTCACCATCTTGAACGCCCAACAATTCCTAGCCAGAATTAGAGCTGCTCCTCATGCAGGCAATTTCATCTTCCTCGAGTTTCTATAGCACTCTGGACTTTGCTATGCTCGGCCTGTACCCCCCGGCACCCCTAAAAATAAGGGTTCTGATTCCTCTGATGCTGCCCACAACCCTGAAATCCTGCAGCCTGTTTCCTGCCAGCACCTTTCTTCCCAGCGATGCTTCTTGCCTCCAAGGGGCCCAGACCTGCACCACTACATCCCCCTAGCAGATCTGTAACTCTTTGCATAATGATAGTGACAATCTAGCAACCCCCGCGTCACAATAAGGAGGAAAGACCAAGCACCTAGTGAGTCCAGTTCCAACTGTGCTAGCAGTTACTTAACTCTTGTTTTAAGATTTTTTTTATTTGAGGGACGCTTGGGTATCTCAGTCGGTTAAGCGTCTGCCTTCAGCTCAGTTCATGATCCCAACTGCACCCCCAGGAGCCCCAGCAGTTACTTAACTTCTGAGGCTCAGGTGTCTCATATACAAAATGGAATAACAGAACCCACACTGCAAGATTATGATGACAGTATCTGTAAACTTCTCAGCACAATACACAAAATAACTAATAAATACCGGCTAGTTATGGTGTAATAAATATTGCCTAGCAATTGCAGCAAGTAGTTAGAGTCTACCTTTACTGCCCATTTACTATGCACTAGGAACTGTCCCAAAGCCTTTAGAAGCCTGACTCATTTCTGCCCTAGAAGGTACTGCCAATTAGAACTCTCCCCGTGTTATAGACAAGAAACTTAGGAGAAGTGTTACAACAGTAATAGTACTAGGAGGTCCTTCCCTGGCTGCCCACCATCCCCAGAGAGAACTCTCACACCCCAAGCACACAAGCTCCTCACAACCTTCTATCACCGCCCCACTGGTAACTAATGCACAAGAGGAGAATACCCCTGGCAGTTCCACAAATCCAACTCTTTGATGACCCTGTTTCTCTGCAGACACCATCTGTTTGCCAGAAGTGCCCTTCCCTGCACAACCTCCCCCAATTCTGTCGAAACGCCTCTTCTTTCAAAACAGTAGTCAAACGTCACTTCTCTGTGGATCTCCTGGCTTCCTGTCCTTGGGACTCCCTCTGCATTTAATTCATTTCACGATCAGCTCTCCCTTCCCTTTCTTATACTTGGGTTGTGTGGCTATCCGCCCCACCCCGAACCATGAACACCTAGAGGGCAGTGATTACATTCTCTGTCTGTCCTCACTGACCAGCAGTGTCGAGCACAGGCTCCTGAACCTACTTTGGACACATACACTGAGGGGCTTTACGCACCCACACGCATATCCATGCCCCCATCTGTGAAATGGGAATAAAGTATCTCTCTCACAGAGTATCTTAATAAATCAGGAAACGTACACAGAACCTAGAGACGGTTACTAAGAAATGGGGGATATGGTATCACAGCACACCACAGAAGTCCTGGGAGACGTAGAGAGGGATAAGACTCTTCCCACATGAGCCAACAGGAAACACAGCAAAGGGATGAGGAATGCCCAAGGCTGAAAAACTCCCTCAAGTAACGGACATCATTTTCAAAGCACACATCCAGAGCTAATTCAGTCTAACACAGGAAGAAGCACCACGTTCCTGCTCTCCACAGTGCGGGGCATTCGGTAACTGCTCAAGAAATGCTAACCGCCACCACGACAGCAATGATGGCAGTAAGCGCCACAGTTATGATGACTTGGCTTAGCAACAACAGGACTCTAGCACGGAACATTCCTACAAATAAATGCACAAAGTCTGCGTTATTTACTCTACAGTCATATCTCCTAGTCTGTTTAAGACTTTCCTTCATTTCCTAACTCTAAGTTTTACTTTTTTAAGTATTAGCTAGCCCATTTTAAATGCTTTTCTCTAGGGAGCTCAAAAAATCTTAAGATGACTAAACAATCTTATTTTAAAAACAAAACTTCACTCAACTCTAAAAAATATCTGAAACCAACTACCATTACATCTGGGGTTCTTTCCCTTGAGTCTGTAACACTAACTTACTTGATAGCATTTTCTAAACATCCTGTCTACCTATAACATCTTGTTTTTTTGGCTTTCATAAGCGCTGAGAATTATAACTCCTTCCTCTAAGCTGCCCTACTTTAAAATCTCTGCCCTGATGTTACAGTATGTCCAGGTCAAATATTTCTTTACCTGCCTTGAAATGACACATGAAAACTCACCCAGGAACCCAAGGCCCCTCTCACTTTTCTCACTTTGGGGTACACACTATACTGGAGAGGCCTTTGCCTGCTGTAAGCTCCCCAGGGCAGTAACCTATTTAATCCACAGTTTAGATCTGTAACTCTTTGCATAATGATAGTGACAATCTCTGTGTTGCTTCATTTAAAGAATTTACACGACGGGCCTGCTCCCTTGTTGTTGTTAGCCCACTTAACTTTAGGAAAAACTCTCTCCAATAAAATCAAACAGCAGTGCTTTATAGCTCAGTTCCAACACTGAATGTGGGAACTGAAAATAAAGCATATGTTTCTATTACAAAGGAATAAAGGCCATTTCTACTGAAAACACTTTACAAATCCTAAGAACAATCATCAAGACAACAGAAGTCATAAAACCACTGCCAGGAAAAGGTGACACTTGATAGTCAATCTTGCCCCAAATGTGCTGAATGATTCTTTTCACCATCAAAGCCAGAACACAGAACCTATTACTGCAAAGTTAATCTTCTGCAGTGTATGCAATTTAATCCAATTCAACACATACATATGTGTGTAGTTGCTTGGCTGTATAGCTTGCTTGGAATGTGAAACTTGCTACATTATGGCTAGGTCTACACAGCCAAATGCTTCCAAATGTACTGCAGAATTTGCTTAAAGAAGCTGAAGAAAGTGCTGAAGACAAAGCAGAGAGTGAGAGGTTATCAGGTGTAACAGGGTGACAGAAAACCAAGATCAGATCACTGAAACCATGTGCTCTCAGCAGATAGTAAAAATAGTATGCTAGGGGCACCTGGGTGGCTCAGTGGGTTAAAGCCTCTGCCTTCAGCTCAGGTCATGATCCCAGGGTCTTGGGACGAGCGCCAAGTCGGGCTCTCTTGCTTAGCAAGGAGCCTTCTTCCTCCTCTCTCTCTGCCTGCCTCTCTGCCTACTTGTGATCTCTGTCTGTCAAATAAATAAAAAATAAATAAAATCTTAAAAAAAAAATAGTATGCTACATGCATTTTACAACACATGTAAGAATATAGAAAAATGAAGTAAATATCTACACATAGTTAAATTAGCTATTAAGCACAAAAGGTAAAGCAGTGCTTTGGAGTGAAGAAACCCAGGAGGCACCACCTTACCCAAAAGATCAAAGTTACCGCCACCAGTACTGGGACAATGTAATCCGATGCACTGAGAGGCTTACCGCATCGCTTCCATGGTATTCCTACCAAAAGTACATAAGCTGAATCTAGTCATGAGGAACTGAATAAATGCAAACCAAGGGACATCTTACAAAATAGCCAGTCCAGCCCCTCTAAAAATATCGAGAAAAGCAAAGGCCAAAGAACTGTTCTTGATTAAAAGAAAACTAAAAAGACATGAAATGAAAGGCAACCTGGATTGGACCGGATCAAGGTTGAGAAGACTGCTGGAGGGAGAGACTAAAGATTCTGTTTTAAATCGGTAGTCACTTAGTGCAGAGCTGCAGTGAATAAAGCCCAAAGCTCTTCCCAAGATGTTGGACCTAAGAGGTTAGGGATCAACTCCCAAAATTTATGCATTTTTTTAAAATATTCTTATATTTAGCATTAAGCATTTTTTAGGTCAAAGTTTTTATACTCTACCACAAAAAACGGTATATTAGGCATTTGTTCTTCATGGATTTGACATTCACATTTACAAATGCACAAGAATAGGGGTGCTTGGGTGGCTCAGTCAGTTAAGTGACCAACTCTTGTTCTTGGCTCAGATCATGATTTCAGAGTCATGGGATCAAGCCCTGCATCGGGCTCCACATTGGTTGTGGAGTCTGCTCAGTATTCTCTCTCCCCTTCTGTACCCACCACCTGCCCAGTTACGCTATTTAAAAAAAAAAAAAAAAAAAAAACCACAAGGATAATCATAAAGACCAATGAGCTACGGGGTCATGATCCCACTCTCGGGATCAAGTCCCAGGTCGGGTTCCCTGTTCAGCGGGGAGTCTGCTTCTCCCTCTGACCATCTCCCCTCTCACACTCTCTCCCTCTCTCTCTCAAATAAGTAAAATCTTTAAAAAAAAAAAACAAAAAAAAAACAATGAGCTGTAATACTCTCTAAACAGAGTCAAAAAAACAGATTCCCCTGTGTTATGTGTCTTACAAAAGAAGACACAGCTAGTAGGTGAACTTAATCAACCATCTGTCATGGGTATGCAAATACTAAAAATTTTAGCTCTGGAAGAAAAATGCAAAATAATCCCCCTCCCCCACAACTAACTGGTTACACTAGTAAGAAAATTAATGGTGAAAGTAATGAAGGCGAGTAGTCTCTGATGTTCTTAGCTAGAAACTGGAGCTAGGCTTCCTTCCATTTGGTAGAGGAAATCATGTGGTTCTGGTGATACACTCCTATCTCAGACTCCTAAAAATTCTACCTACTTGTTCTTTGCAAATGATGAGAATCTATCAGACTTTTATTTGTCCTAAAATTCTGTCTCATTGGGCAGAATCATTCCTGTATGATCACCTTTCCCCCCCTTCTTACAACGGTTAAAATCTCAAGGAAAACACTGACAGAACAAGTTACAAAACCAGGAAAAGGACTTAAGGAAAGGAGGAGTGGTCTGTATAATTAGTGATGCTACAAGGGTCAAGGATTATGAACTGGGACAAAGACACACACGCTTCAGACCTCATTATTCCTTTATCTTACAAATTACTGAACACCTTCTGTATGCCAGGTACTCTCCTAGAAGATTTAGTATGGAACAAGTCTGACCACTTCTCAGGCAGAAATGTTACAGTTGGTTGTGAGTGTACATTAAGTAATCAATAAAATTTAAAATATAACATGGTAGGTGGTACTAAGTTATGAAAAGATAGTGACGGAGAGAGGACATTTTGGCTGGAGTGATCTGAGAAGGCTTCTTGTAGGAAGTGCCATCTGGGTTAACACGCAGTGCGTGGAGGCAGACGGACATCTGGAGGCTGGAAGGAGAGGCCGCCGTGTGTGCCGACTGCTCACGCTGGCAGGGGTACACATCGGAGTGCGGATTCTGAGCATAAAGTGCAACACGATTTAAGTTCTAGCAGGAACATTCTGGCTACAGAGCAGAAAGCTGTCATTAGAGAAGAATGAAACCAAGACCAGCTAGAGGCCCGTGCCACAGCTCTGGCAAAGGTGGAGGTGGTTGCTCAAACCAGAGGACAGCAGCAGTGGGAGGAGGAAGACATTCATTCTTGGGCTGGGACTGGACTTTCAAAGTAAAGCTGACAGGACTGCTAGAGGCTGAATGTGGAATTTTGAGAGAAAAATAAAAGCCCAAAATAACAATAGGGCTTTTATCCTTATCGACCCAGTGACTACATAGAACATTTACTAAGGAGAAGACTGAAGAAAGAAGGAGCAAGGTTAGGGATGGTGGGAAATCAAGATTTTGATTATATATACTAGATTTCAGATGCCCATTCGTCATCAAAGTAGAGGATGCTAGTAAGCAACTAGATATTCAGACTCTGGAGAGAGGTATTAATAAATGCTCTCGCTCTCTCACCCACGCTTGTGCGTGCGTGCACTCTCTCTTTCTCTGTGTATGTGTGTATATATATATATGTATATATATGAATCACATATACGTGTTTTTGTATATGAATGAAGAAAAGTTGGAGAAGGAAAATATGAAGGAGAGAAGAAACTTGAATATTTATTGTGTCTATTTTGACACTATTTGCAAATATAATAAGAATGTAGAGCTTCAGTAATTTAAAAAAGGGGGCATTTCTTTTGTCTCTCCCTATAAAATAATAAGCTGATGAAAACAATCTCAAGTATAACGTTAACAAGACTGCTACCAAAACAGCACTCAGAGATCACCACTACTCACTCTGTGGATTCTTTTCCCCTATTCATTTAAATATACACACAATACAGTTTTGTTAACTTTGAAATACAGTTCATCTTTGTTTTAGCAAACCTGAGCTCAAAATGTGGCAGGCATGGAATCGAGCCATGTTTTCTGTTTTGTTTTGATTAACTTTCCGTGCTTTTAGAGTGGGCTTCACTGTCCAGTTCCCCAGGACCACCCACCACGCCCAACAACCTCACACCCTGACTCACTTGTTTAGGACACTGCCTGGCATCTGAGGACATTTGCACTTTCTGACCCTGCTCGTCAGAGCCTTGTAGCTGGGGTCCCCCTTATAAAATCATAAGCACATTTCCATTCCATAAGGAATTATTTCTAACCCTAATCTTTGAGTGGACATCTTTATGTGTAATCTTCTGCTCTATGTGTAATTCTCTAGCGGAGAATCCAGTCTTTTACTAATAAGCATGTTTCAGCACCACCTCAAGGAGTCACTGTCTAGTCACCAAAAGAGAGAAGACAGACTCAAAACAGTTTACCTTCAGTTCTTTCAACAAATACCTACCATGATCATGGGCCAATGCAGGTGCGAGAGAGGGGCGAGAGAGACGGCAATTTTTTTCAAGATAATTTCCGATAGCGAAACAAGCTATGAATAAAATAAGAATACCCAAGAACACAAATGGGCAGAAGGGGGAAAGAGGAATATTATCTAGGCAGGTAGCCAAAGCAAACCTCTTGAGGAAATGGCCTTCGAGCCAAAGGCTCTGAGAAGAGGAGACGTGGCAATGCCAGAGAGATGAGCAGCCCAAGTACAGATGAGAAGAAATGCAGAAGCCTTCAGAAAGGACGAAGTGTGACATATCAGAGGGGAGAAGGAAAGCAATGTGACCAGAACATCACAGAAAGAGGGAGCAAGGCACAGAAGGCCTCGGTGGCCACAGGAAAAAAATCTGGATCTTCATCTTAAGTAAGAAGGAAGTAAGAAGCTAATGATGAGGCATAAACAGGGACACGATGTGATTGGATTAGGCTTAGTGATCAATGGAGTAATCTAGAACCAACAATACAAGGAGCAGAAGGAAAAGCAGGGAAACTAGTTAGGAGGCCGCCACCGTATCCAGCCAAGAGATGCCAGCGGCATGAACCAACGCTCCAGCAGCTCTGGTGGTGAGAAGCGCTTAGATGCAGGACATATTCTGGAGGTAAGAGCAATGATTTGCTGATGGAATCGGGATCCTGGGCCGGGTGAACAAGGAGCCCTCTGCGTGCCATGAGGGATTTCTAGCCTCCCATGGACCTCCTCAGTATTCTCCTCACTGGGCCATGGCTAGAGCATGCCAGCAACAACTCCTGGTATAGTCACGATGAAATGCAAAATGTATCGTCCTCTCTCACTTACCCAAATTAGGATCAGTAGCCTGACGTTTCTTAATTTTAGCTTCAGAAATAGCAGAATAATAGGCACAGGTCATCTTGATCAGCCACGTTGCTCGAACCATTGGCACTGAATATTTAGCTAAATATGCAAAAACATCTTCTTTTTTACTAAGGATTGGAACCTAAAAAGAAATAACATATTTATAAAAATCACATACTATGTTCATCATGAGGTCAACCTACAGAAACAGAAAGCAAAAGAAAGACACTAAAAGTCTCTGCTGCCTTTAAGAAAGCATATCCTTGATGAATTTTCAAACAGCACATTCAGCTTAAAAACCAAAAAGTTTAAGCAAACATTCATTAAAATAATCAAAACTATGTTTAACACACTGACAACAGTTTTATCAGTTGTGCTCTCTTATTTATAAAAACAAATTACTTTCAAATTCTCAGATGCTGAAAGCTATTCATCAACAAAATAGGAAAAATAATTTCATGACAGTACTCCAAAGAGTTTTATCTCAAAACCGGAAGGGATGATCAAGTGAAAAATTGTGCCCACTCCACATTTCATCAAAGAACACTTTTGGGGGGGGGGGTATAAAGCTTTCTGGCTGTAACATTCATAATAACAATTTCTAGAAAGCTTCTAAAGTGCCTTTAGCCCAAAATTTAAAATAGAGGCCAAAATGATGGATCAGTGAATCTGCCTAATAAACACTGAGCTAGAAATAGCTGGTTAATTAATTCACTGGTTGAAAGTAGGCACTTGAGGCAGTTCATTATTTCTTCTAAACCGTGAAAGTATACTATTTAGCAAATTAGTATCCCAACGTACCACTGAATGCTTCAAAGAGTTATCCCACTCTTCTAGAATTCCTCATAAATACCCTAGGAACAGGCCAGTCATCTACATATAATCTATTCCATTTATGAATGTAGAGTACAACAGTGGACAGAGGACCTCGGCCATGGTGCCCAGAACGGAAGCAGTCAGCATCCGTTACTCCCCCTACCATCTCTGTGCTCTGGTCCTGGCCCCCAGCCTCCCCGGCTCTTTATTTATGAATGTGATAATACCAACCCAACCCTGTCCACCCCACAGGGTGATTAGAAGGGTAAAGTAAAAGAATGGCATGTATCAAAACTAGAACAGTTTTTATTTTGTTACCAATTCCAAAGATTTCTGGGTACTGGACGAAGTATGTTCCAAGCCATGGACCTGACCCTGTCCTAAAAGGATCCAGGACACTGCAACCATGGCTATCAAGAGCCCTGGTCTCCATGGGCCACACTCCAGCTTGATTGTGTGGTGGACATCAAAAAACTTCAAAGCAGCTGATTGTTACAGCATGGCATTTTTCTTAGTCAAATCCTCCTTTAGACAGTAGATATTTTGTATCATTCATATGTTGTAAATTTGACTGTTCACAGGCTTGGAACCAAGTGTGATCCCAAAATTAAAGGAGAAACGGTTTTGTACACAGCCCTTTAAAACAAGCTATTTCACTTGGTTCTTAGCAAAGAAACATTCAAGCTACCCCAGTGCTGAAGGAAAAGCTGTCTGGCTGGACACTGAGTTGCAGCTGTCCATACACTGTCTTTCATGCGCAATTTAATAGACTTTTGGTCACGTATGGTTCCTGCCTTGGGTGCTGACTTTAAACATAACTGCTATGGCAGAGGCAGCTACACCTCAAAAACATACCTAATAGGGAGATGAAAGTCACACAGGCCAAAGCTGTTAAGGCTTCCTCTCTGCAGACCACAGTGAGACATTTTAACAAGAAAATTTCCTGAAAATTTTGTTTACAAGGCACGTCTTTCATGCAGCACAAGACTCTGGGTTTATAGACTATTGCTGAAGCCAGAGACAAGAAAAGCACAGGCTTATATACTCAGTGCAAGACCTGAGCTGCTGCTCTTCACTAGAACATATAGTATGAGAGTTAAATTTTACTTGTCAAGGTCAGGTTTCCGTTCATTCAGATGGACGAACAGAGTACAAGATCAAGGCCTAAAAAATTAGGCAAATGCAAAAAAATAAATGTAGCATCTCTGAAGAAACATTACTAATAACTCTTTTATAGATGCCCAAAGGATTTCTTTTGAACAAACAACTGACAGGAGGAAAATAAAAATTTAAACATACAAAATGTTTCGATGAAACAGCAAACAGAACTAAGCCATAGGTCATACCATTAACAAGCTAAGGCAGGTATGCCAGCTCATTGTCCTTATTGGCAGAACCCCGTACGACATGGTTGACTCAAATCAAGGGATTTAAAATTCAGAAGAACATATGTGAAGGTTATTTAAATAAGGAAGAAGACACGTATTGATGGTGTTATCAAATTTACAGTTTGGACCAACTCAGGAAGGAAATTATGTTTACAGTGACATAGTTTATACAAAGTTTATAGGAAGTCATACTTTTCTTACAGTCATGGGTTCCATTTGCAGCAAAGAAACCATCTGGCTTTATCTTGTAACTGAACGTAGGCAATCACTGGACAGCTGTTTCGCTTCTGAATCAAGCTAGAGCTGCATCTAAGCAGGGAATGGAAACTAAGACACCTAGCATGTGATGGTTTTTCATCCACAAAAGGGCTGTATCACCTTGTAGCGCCTTCCCCCACAGATGAACATCACTGTCAACAAACTCTGTGTTCACCAAGCTGACGCAGAGGCAAAAGGAAATTCCAGAGACCACAGTAATCAATGTCACCTGAAGTGAACCTGTTCTACCTAGAGAACTGTCCAGGAGCCAGAAGGATATCCCTAGAGGCTATAAGTCTATTTTTCCAAATCTACCTACGACCATGATTGAGATAAAAGGCCTTTTACTGGCCATTCTTGACCTCTCCGTGGTTAAATATTGGGAGTGCTGAGTTGTAAAACAATGGAAAACCAGACCCAGAAACTTGACCTATCCCAAACAGGAAACTACTCTGAACTCTAGAACAGAGCTGGAAGAGGGCTCACAATTTTAGCAGGAAAATTAAGGCTGCCTGCATTAAGCCACCTGATAGATAAATACCAGAAATTAAAGAAGTATTTGAACCTTCTAGTATGAAGAACATGCAGAGAACACAATCTCTGACCCAGCTCTAAAAGAGTTTTTGCCATCTCAGGAATATGATATATGATATGCTGAGGAGAGAAGAGGGGAAAACAGAGGGGACTCTCCAAAGCCCAAGAAATGACTACTTCAGGGCAGAGTAAATAGTCCAAAAAAAAAAAAAAAAAAAGAAAGAAAGAAAGAAAAAGAAAAAAAGTTTAACTTTGCACAGAATTAACGTCAGGGCTTACCTGAGGAACACCTGACTTGGCCAGAGGCAGCTCCTAATAAAGAGAACAATGGCTAATACACTGCACTGTGATTCATTTCCCTCCTCAAAGATGAGCAGCCACTACACCCATAGAGCAAGGGCATCAATTTCTCACCTGTATCTGCTTTCAGGAAATATTCAAAAAAGAAATTCTAAAAGCTATTTAAAAAAAAAAAAAGGAAAACCTAAAAAGAAAGATGTCAGGCTAGCTGCATGGGAACTGAAGGTCCGCCCCAACATGGAGGGTGTGAACTATTGATAGAAAGCCATCAAATACCAAAGGATGCCCTGCGACTGATAGGGCCTTCAGATACAATTTACAGGTCATCGTGGGCCCCCTGGTACATGTTCATTGCCAGGAAAGAAATGCCACACGGTTCAGCCTGTGTAGAGACAGGTACAACCTGAGTAACAAGAGGCAATTATGTTGATTGCTGTGCTTTTCAAGGGTTTCAGTTGCCTTTAATCACAAGGCAACACAAATGCCACAGCGGCACTAGGGCCAAAGAAAGCCAATGGGAGCTACAGGCTATTTTCAGAGAGTTGCTTTAGAAAACAAATACAGAAAGGAGCTCTGCTTTAAACCAGGCCTGCATCACACTTGTTAATAGCACTATCAAGAACAGAAGATGGACACCCTTACAACGAAAGGGTTTCAGGCCAGATGAGAAAGACATGTGGAATGATTTCAAAGGTGTGCAAGAAGACAGAGATCGCTGGAAGCTATAAATAAACCTGCCATTCTGTTCTAAAACTTTTTCAAAGAAGTTTTTCAAGCATACCCAGAATCGCTAACTTACTTGTTAGGAAGAAGGCTTAGCTTAAAGCATTTGGATTGGTACTTTTCAAGTCAAGGAAGTAACATCAAAGCAAGAATTTCTGAATGACACATTCTGGACATCCTGGCCTAAGGAAACCGAAATACAATGAAGTCTTATTGCCTACTCTCTATTTAAAAAACTCGTCTAGGGGCACCTGGATGGCTCAGCCATTAAGCATCTGCCTTTGGCTCAGGTCATGATTTCAGCGTCCTAGGATCAAGCCCCAAATTGCATCGGGCTCCCTGCTCAGCGGGAAGCCTGCTTCTCCCTCTCCCTCTCACTGTGTCTCTCTCTGTCAAACAAATAAATAAAATCTTTAAAAACAATAAAATAAAATAAAAAACTCGTCTACCCAAAGTCTACATGAGGCGCCTGGGTGGCTCAGTCAGTTAAGTGGCTGCCTTCAGCTCAGGTCATGATCCCAGGGTCCTGGGATCGAGTTCCACTTCGGGCTCCCTGCTCAGTGGGGAGCCTGCTTCTCCCTCTCCCACTCCCTCTACCTCTTCCCCAGCTTGTGTTTGCTCTCTTGCTCACTCACTCTCTCACTCTCAAATGAATAAAATCTTAAAAAATAAATAAAATCCACGTAAATTGCTTCCTGTGTGGAACGTTTAGGTCAAGATGTGCTAGGAACCACATTGCCATCCAAATAAAGGGAGAAACAGCACATGTGCAGCACACACCTGGTTCAGTATACCTGACACTGAAAGAACGGGGGAAAGAATTATATACTTGGACATTAGCTCTAACATCGTGATTTCTAGAGAAGACCATAATTAAAACAATGTAAGAAATACTTGATACCTTTTTTGCCAAAATAGCAAGTGGTTTATTTCCTGCTAAGTCAGAGAACCAACTATGAATTGCACTCTGGGATCGAGCAGTAACCAGCCAATAATTATCTTTAGCATTAACTTGTGGTTTCTTCTTTCCGGTGTCCTGGAAAGTGTTAAGCTTTAGTTTCTCAGCTAATATACTGCTGAAATAAGCTCCAATCTGTGGAAACGAAAGAAAAAAAAGAAGAAGTTTGAAGACAGTATGTATATTAGTAGTGTATAGTAGTATTTTATTTTTGCTTTAAGAGAATATCTTTAAGCAGCCCATGAGAAAATGGCAGTTTTAGTCCTTGAAGCCAAGAGTTGTGATTTCCTTATACTAACATAATGCAAAAACCCCCACAGCATTTTTGTTCCACTATTAACAAGTGGTTCAAGGAAAAAAGAAGAGCCTTTGAAAATCTCTGAGAAGATGAAATTAATTACATCCTGAATAAATTTCAAGACAATGGGTTCTGCTTTAATCTTCAGCTGTACTTCTTTTTCAGACTACATCCACATTTGGAGAGAATGTGTTTCCTGAGAGGTGTTGCACACAAAAGCAGAAAGTCTAGTAATCACACAGTAATCATTCTTTTTCTGGTTTCATCTTAATAGCATGTATTTTTGGAAAGGAAAATTCTGTATTTAGACTCAGTGCTTTTAAAAAGAGTTTAGAAAATAACATTTTTAACTGGACTGCCAAGTTAAGTTGGAGTACATGGGTTTCAAGAAAAAGCTAGCGTTACCTGCTCTGAATGGAATAAAGTAGCAAAGGGAGTTCCTGTGAATGTCTGTGGCATCTTCGTATTAATCAAACTAAAGAAGGACAAAAGAGGAAGAAAGGCCCAAGAAGGAAAGGGATAAATAACTAAAAATTAAGTGAATCCACAGAAAACTTGTTGGAATTTCCAAGAATCTATTTCACTCCCTGGGAATTGTTTACTAATATGATTCAAACAACAAGTAAGGTTAGCAGACAGTGACAACCATGATTAAAATAAAATACCTACCCTGGTGAAGCACAATAAGAATCACTACCTTAGTTAATGCTCATGAGTCAAGAAACAATTAGTGTGTAGATTGGAACACAGTTGTAAACAATTAGTCAAGTTTATCTACCTGGGTAAAAAGCTAGTACACTTTTTCCTACTGTGAACGGGAATTCCTCAACCCTTGTGATTTATGGACAATAAAAAAAAAAGTCTATTTGGTGCGTTTAAGATAATATGGTAAGAAAAAATTAGAATTAGGAAAAAAAGATCTGAGCTTTGGTTTTTTTTCCCCCCAACAAACTTCATGGTGTGTTTTCTTAAGAAAATGTTTGCAAAATGTTTAAACAGGAGCTAGATTAAATGCAAAAATTTAGCAAAACCAGTTGTTTAGGAAAAAGCAGCCAACAGCAAATTGTTTAATTTTAAATCTCTCAATCAATATTTGGTCTTTATACCAAGAACTTAAAACCCCTACTTACACCGATTGTTTAAATTTAAAAGGTCTCTTACTTGCAATTACATAGGAGTATTTTAATCATAATAAACAAAGGTATAAAGATTTTTTTTAAAGTAGTCAGCAATCTGCTATGCAACTATAATTTTTGTATTTAATAACAATGGAACATGTTACTGTATGTGCATTTTACATTCTAACAAACCTTGGGAACCACTGCACACTGCAAACCAAGTCAAAATTCCCTAATACAGAGAAAGCAAAAAAACAAACAAAACAAAACATAACCATGCACTGAATTTTATATTCACACTATTCCAAACCTAAAAAAGTAAAGAGCCTCATTTCCCAAGTCCCAATGCCTACTTCTGCAAGTAACCACATTGGTTAGTTTCATAATTATGTCTTTTCCAGTGTTTCTTCGGTTGAATAACAATACACAAACACGAATATATTACTTTCTCTTTTTTTACATGTATTCCTCTTTGTGTACATTTAGTAAACGTCTGAGAGCCTTCTACATCTGTATACAGAGAATTTCTTGTTAACTTTCACAAATGTACTGTGTTGATGTACCACATTGTATTTAATCAAACTCCTGCAACTGGACATTTGGAGTGTTTTCCCTAAACTTCTGCTATTACAAATCACATTAAAATGAATAACTTGTTTGTTATCTCACACATGTACAGCTACAGATTTCAGATAAATTTCCAGAATACAGATCGTACAATTCTGTAATTTCAATCAGCATTGTTAAATTGTCCTCCATAAGCTTCATACCAATTTGCGCTCCCTCAGACAAGGCAGGAGAGATAAAGTTTAATTTAAAACTTGTTTCCATCCAACCAAAGCGATTTTGAAAGTAATTCATTTCAGAAGAAAATGGAAAAAAGTTTAGGGACTACACTATAGTTCATGTATTCCATATTTATAAGTTCAAATTCCCTTCAGAAGGTTTGAATCCCTGAGTAAATCTCACTGGAAGGATTGCAGCAGAAGCTGTAATGGGTGTTATTTCCATTTATTCAGTTATTTAAATTGACATAAAACTTGATACAACAGAACAATTTGGCAGCTCACATCAAGAGACACACAGCATTCGTACTGTTATGGGCTGAACTGTGTTCCCCCAAACTTCGCATGTTGAAGCCCTAACCCCCAATGTGACTGTATTTGGAGACAGGGCCTTTAAAGAGGTTGAGGTCAACTGAAGTCATAAGGGCAGGGCTTAGTCCAATGGACTGGTGTCCTTGTAAGTAGAAACACCCAATATACACACATAGAGAAAAGAACCTCTGAGGACAGAGCAAGAGGCCAGGCTTGCACAAGCCAAGGAATGAGTCCTCGGAAGAAACCAGACCTGCTGACACCTTGATCTTGGACTACCAGCCACCCTGTGAGAAAATAAAGTTTTTTCTCAGAAAATTAAACTTCTGTTGTTTAATCCACCCAGTTTGTGGTATTTTGTTATGGCAGCCCAAAGAGACTAAAATGCCTACTACCCAAGTAAGTATGCTTCTGAAAATTTATCCAAAAGAACATAATCTGTACATTCAAATATGACTATACCCTCTTCATAAATAACCATAAGAAGTTGGCAACAGTCTACTTGGTATATACCAACAGTTTCTAGTCATTATAGCATAAATGATGGAATGTTATCTGTCCATTAATAATTATGAATATGAATACTTCAGCCTAAAGGAAAAGCACATACAAAATAATTCTACTTTAAAAAAAAAATTGGAAGACAAAAAAATTTTGAAGATGGATGGTGGTGACAAGTTACACAACAATATGAATGCACTTAATGCCAAAGAACTATACATTTTAAAATGTTAAGGGGCACCTGCGTGGTTCAGCATCTGACTCTTGATCTAAGGGTCATGAATTCAAGCCCTGTGTTGGGCTCCAATAAATAAAATAAAATAAAATGGTAAAATGGTAAATTTCATATTACATATATTCTACCACAATTTAAAAAAAGAAAACCAATTACAACATAGATATAATTATGACTGTGATGTTAAAAAGTGATGAAAACTGGAAAAAGAACAAAAAAATACTGTGTTCAGTTGATGAGGTTATCTGCAGAAAATGCATCTGTTTTCTTTCACATTGTTTATGTATTTCAGTTGATTAGCAAATTGTCAAGTATACTTGTGTTTATGTGTACATGTGCACACACAGATCTTAAATTATGCACAAATCTCTGACAGTAGCTATCTCTGGGGAAGGAGAGAAAGTATGTTTGTTTGATTTCGTTTGTATAATGCTTTCAATTTAATATAAGTATTTCAATATTCAGAAAATAAAAATAACTCAAAAAGGAGGAGAAAAACCAAACCTTAAAAGATTACAAAAAGAAGCAAATAATTCCGCTTAAATATTGATTATTAATATAACCACACAGAAAAAAGAGATTTAATTCAAGAAAATTTTTAACACAACATTCTGACTATATACTGTAATGAAAATTAGTCTAACGACAAAAAGTATAACAGGAAAATTATAAATTTTCCATAGTAATTTTGTGGTTGGAGTAGCATTACTATAGTTTATTCTGGAACTTTTTTATGTGTATTGTAAGACAGAGTAAATAAATAAATATATCGAATTTACTAAAAGGGTTCTCACTTTGGGAGAAATGAGATACAAAGATGGGACAGGAAAGAGGAAAAACCCTGGGGTATTGGGTAAGCACAGGTAGATGGATGCAAGGAAGGAAGAAAAAGGAGAGAAGACAGGAGAAGAGAAGAAACAAATCTCTACATTGTTTCCCATCTCTGTCCACTGAAAGGACCCAGAAGTTATGATACTCTAGTTGCAAGGAGCATGCCAAGTCTCCAGCCCTGGGCTGCCGCACAGAAAGAACATGAATCTGTAATATGTTACTGTATCAAAGGTAAGGAAGTCTCAAAGAATGATGGGGATGTCAAAAGCACCCAAGAAGTAGGTTAAAGGCGCCCCCTGGCCAAGTGAGAGATAATTTAAACATCAAAAAGAGAAAAGATGACACATCAAATTTTAAAAGAGTCCTGGAGTTCAAAGTGATACTAAAAAAATGGGATGTCAGGGCACCTGGCTGGCTCAGTGGGTAGAGCATCCAACTCTTGATCTCAGGGTCCTGAGTTGAAGCCCCATATTGGGTGTGGAGATTACATTAAAAAAAGAAAAATGGAAGTGTCTGGGGTACCTGGATGACTGAGTTGTGAAAGCATGCAACTCTTAATTTCAAGGTGGTGAGTTCAAGCCCCATATTGGACATGGAGCCTACTTCAAACAAAATAATAAAAAATAGAAATAAATTTTTAAATGGGGTGTCATTTCACAAAAGAATGCCAACTAATAGATGTATGAGAAAGAACAATTGGAAAAGTAGCATTTTGCGACCACCAGAAAAATAACTCATTCAGCCAGCATTATCAATTGATGATACAATCACAAGATGAAATTGTATCAAAGAATAGCATATTCGTTTGGTCTCAAAGTACCACCCTACAGAGATTACTACAAGGAAAAGACAACTACTTTTACAATGTAAAGTGACAGCAGACACCATCTTCCATGATCAAATGTAGTACAACCAATAGCAGGGCAAACTGGCACTGCATGTCTTCTGATACACAGTATGGTCTTCTTGCCAAAAATATAGAACCTGAATCTTATCATGAAAAAACAGTAAGACAAACCTAGAATGCAGGATTAGAATATAGGAAAATAACTGGGGGCGCCTGGGTTGCTCAGTTGGCTGAGCATCTGCCTTCAGCTTGGGCCATAATCCCAGGGTACTGGAATCCAGTCCCAGATCAGGCTCCTAGCTCAGCAGGGTCCCTGCTTCTTCTCCCTCTGTCCCTTGCCCTACTTGTGCTCACTCTCTCTCTCTCAAATAAAATCTTTAAAAAAAAAAAGACAACAGGAGAGAAGCTCTTTCGAAAGCCCCTCCTCCTCCCAAAAATAACAACATGAGCAAAGGTGGAAAGTAGTACTGTTTACTGTACCAGATTACAATATATGAAAGAGAGGGACCCCTGGGTGGCTCAGCGGATTAAGCCTCTGCCTTTGGCTCAGGTCATGATCTCAGGGTCCTAGGATCAAGTCTCGCATTGGGCTCTCTGCTCAGTAGGTAGCCTGCTTCCTGCCCCCTCTCTGCCTGCAGCTCTGCCTACTTGTGATCTATCTCTCTCTCTCTCTCTCTCTCTGTCAAATAAATGCATAAAATATTTTTTAAAAAATAGATGAAAGAGACAGGACACCCAAATACAATGCATGATCCCTGATTGGGTCCTAGGGCAGGACCTTACACAAGATATTCTGGAGAATTCTGAATACGGATTGTGGTTTTAAATAACAGTAATTTATAAGCATTCACTATCAAGGGTGTCACACACACTTTCTCAGAAGTTTTAGGAAACAGACAATTTGCATTACCTTTGATGGGTTAATTACAATATTTCTGGCTGAGCCATGTTCATCTCCAGTAAAGGCTGGCTGATTGTTGAAGCCTTGCTTTACATTCACAGCAGTAAGTTCATCCTGTTCAAGAAAAGGTATCAATTAATCAGAGAGACATAAAAGCTCTAACTCTACCCAGCATACTAAGGGCTGAGTAATGACAGACTATGCTATACTTTGTGGAAGAGAACTGTTGAAAACACACCAAAGAGAGCAGAAACTGAAGATTTAAAACCAATACACAGGGGCACCTGAGTGGCTCAGTTGGTTAAGTATCTGCCTTCGACTCAGGTCATGATCCCCGGGTTCTGGGATGCAGTCCTGCATTGGGCTCCTTGCTCCATGGGGAGCCTGCTTCTCCCTCTGCTTGCCACTCTCCCTGCTTGTGTGCTCTGGACAAATAAAATCTTAAACAAATAAATAAACAAAATCAATATACAAATGTACAGAGAGATATAAAAATAAATGTGGCAAAATATTAGCAACTGTTATCTTGAATATAGGGCATGTGGAGGTACTCATTATACTGTTCTCTCATTCTGTTAAGTTTAAAATTTTTAACTAATAAATTGGGAAAAGTAAAAAATGAGCTAAAATTCCCCACATACGCACAAACATAAAGTCACAGAATTTGTATACTAGAATTGTTTCTAGACATCCCATGGTTGGGCTCTCCCTTCCCTTCCAGCCCCTATACACATCCCTATTTTATGTTCAAGAAAAATGGCTCACTCCACTTATCCACGACCCCACAGCAAGTTAAAGACAGAAATGAAGGGTTCATAAGCACAAGCTTTGTGATAACCGCAGCACCATGACCAACAGCATCTGAAGGGAAGTGTAGGGCTTGCAAAATTCTTCCATACACCTTGGCTCACTTGATCTTTACCAAATTCTCAGGTAAATGTACACATGTACCTTCACGTCCATTTACAGATTAGAAAAATGAGGCTCACTAAGCCAGCACAGTTAACAGGACAGAGCCAGCACTGAAATAGTCTTCTCAACCCAAAACTAGGAAGAGAAATTTCCATAACTCCATGCCACCAAAGTACAAATGCCATATGAAAATGTACTCTAAAAATACATAGCTACAATTCATACTCTCCTTAAAAACATCTCCTACTGGATAGATCCAGGAGAACTTTTCTTCCCAAGGTCACAACACATCAGAAATAGCCCAAAGCTTTAAAAAAAAAAAGACCTTGCCCTCCCCAAATCATTCAACTATGGAACTAAATCAGAGTTCTTAAAATATAGACTTGAAAGAATACAAGGGAAAGGTTTGAGTAAATGAAGCTACCTTCTGTTCCCTGTCACTCTAAGCCAAGAAAAGGTTTAGTAACCGCTGGGGTAATGCTGCTCACAGAACAAGAATAAGAATATATACTTCGCCTTCATAAGTAATTGCTGCAAGTGTAAACTGAAGAAAGGCAAAAAAAAAAAAGCAAATAATCAAAATCACTGCTGTGATTAAGCAGGAAGCCTTAGGACAAAATAGTTTATGACATATAAGCACCTGAAAGGTCAGCCTGGCTGAGAGCCAAGGTCTCCTGGAGACGTGCCATGTAACTTACTTAATTGTGTGTGTACTCTACCTAACATCTTGGCAAGCCACTGTTTTGGCAAGCTTTCAAAAAGACCCCGCTACAGGAAGTTTAGCTCTATGATAATCAAGTCTCCTCCAAGCATGAAGGTCACTGAAATCGTGACCTGCACAGAAAATGAGTTGCATACACCTATCAACACATCTCAAACTGCTCCCACATTTTCAAACCAATTATTTGAAAATCTAGGGCAAAATGACATAATGCATATTTGAAGTCAGAAAGGTGTTAGTCAACTTAAAGCAAGTGAGCTAACAAAATTTCTGTAGTCTCAGAGTCTCAGAAAGAAGAGGGACAAATGGGATCAGACAGGGAATGGGATGAGAAAATTGAATTTTTAATCTTTGATTCACCATCAGAGTATTACAAGAAATATTAATTGAGTAACAGCGTATGTTTTTACTAAAAATACGTTCTGGCCTAATCAACAGGAAACACGTGAGGCTTTCAGGACCAGTTAGTCCCATTTGGTGCTGCTGCACTCACTGTTCTAAAGGTACTCTAACTCGGCGGCTCAGCATACCAACGGCTAACCCCCAGCCTGGCGAGCCAGGCCCTGCAAACAAAGGCACGCCTACACGCAATGCAGACACCCTCCTCGGAAGGAAAAGAACATGGAACCATGGTTACTTATTTGTCGACCACATCAGATTTTCCTCACACTAAGATCCACACAGGTACTGACTACTAAAAGCCTTGAGTTGTGAGAACTTTATCTTGTATTCTAAACTGCACGAAAATACATCCAGAATCCGACCCCCTTTCTCACCATCACCAATGGCCTCTCTGGATCAGGGCCCCCTCCATCGTCTCATGCTTGGACACTGCAATGGCTCCTACCTGGTTTTCTTGCTTCTAGAATTGTCCCACCGAAAGCCATTTTCAATGCAGCAGCCACAGGGAGATTTTTTAAAACTTAAGATCATGCTATTCTTGCTCAAAACCTGCATTAACTTCTCAACTTAAAGTAAAAGCAAGGCCCTATGATGTCCTACAAGGCCCTGTGTGATCCAGCCCCTACTACCTTTTTGACCTCATTCCTGACCACACTTGCCTTAGCTGGCTCTACTCCACCCACAATGGTCTCCTTGCAGTTCCCCAAGCAAGCCTGCTGGATGGCCTCAAGCCTCAGGGCCCTTGGACTGTCTGTTCTCTCAGCCTAGTTTGTTTTCCCTTGGTATTTATGGCTAACTACATAACCACCTGAAGTCTTTGCTCAAATTTCATATTCTCAATGAGAAATCTGATGACCTTATTTACAAGTGGACTGCTCACCCTGTTCTCTTCACCCCAGCATTCCTAACCTTCCAATAATCCATAGCACTTATCACCTAAAATGGTCTGTACTTACAATGTACACTGTCTGTTTCGCCCACTAGAACATAAGACCCATGAAACCAAGGATCTTTATTTCATTCAGAGACACATGCCAAGCACATAAAGCAGTGCCTGGCACAAAGCACACATAGGTATTCAATAAACATTGGTTGAAAGAATAAGTGTGGGGCGCCTGACTGGCTCAGTCAGTAGAGTGTGGACTCTTAGTCTCAGGTCATGAGTTCAAGCCCCACATTGGGCATAGAGCCTACTTGGGGGAAAAAAAAAGAAAAGAAAGAACAAATGAGTGAATGATAACCCGTTTTGAACAATTAACATAATAAACATCCTGAATTACTCTCCCTTGACTTTGGGGCCTGTAATTCCATTTGTATTTGTGATAAATCTTCCTAATCACACAGCAGTGGCTCTCACCCCACCTACCCAAAGCACCATCCTTGGGGGGGGGGGCGGTGAATATATATATATACACACACACACACATACACATACAATACCTTTACCTGAGTCAGAAACGAAATTTCATAAACAGTAACTATCCAATACCAATATTTTCTTTAAAAATCAATATAATGGGGGCACCTGGGTGGCTCAGTGGGTTGAGCCTCTGCCTTTGGCTCAGGTCATGATCTCAAGGTCCTGGGATCGAGCTCCGCTTCAGGCTCTCTGCTTAGAGGGAGCCTGCTTCCCCTCTCTCTCTGCCTTCCTCTCTGCCTACTTGTGATCTCTGTCAAATAAATAAATAAAATCTTTTTTAAAAAATCAATATAATGCCCTTACTCTAAAATTTTTCTCTGAAGTAAGTTATAACAACACAGGTACTTGAATATGCTCAGGCATATAACACTAGACCTTTACCATTCAAAGCTCAGTCCACTGGCCAGCAGCCAGCAGCAGTGGCATCAAGTAGGGCTTGTTGAAAATGCAAAATCTCAATCACAATGCAAATGCAAATCCCCCAATCACACATTCTGCAGTTCAACAAATCCCCAGGTAATTTGTGGCACTTTAAACTTTGAGAAGTGGGGCCCTAGGAAACGAAGAAATTGTTGTGTTTGTTTCTTGAATCATCACAGTGAAGTAACTACAAATGCAGACGTCATTTGTGTTCTATTGCCATTTTGAATGGCCAGAACAGGGACGCCTGGGTGGCTCAGTCAGTTAAGTGTCTGCCTTCTGGCTCAGGTCATGAGTCCAGGGTCCTGGGATGGAGCCCCAGACCTTCATGCTCAGCAGGGAGTCCGCTTCTCCCTCTGGAAGCGGACTCAAGCCCATGTGCTCAAGCCCATGCTCCGTCTCTATCAAATAAATAAATAAAATCTTCCAAAAAAAATGACCAGAACAGCATGATACAACTTTTCTGAAAAAGCCAATTCTTAGTAAAGTTTCAAACTAATAAAATAAATCTCCACATATATTAATACTAAGTTATAGTCCTCAGAAACAGTGTATAGTACATGTATGTTAAAATCCTGCCAAAAGAGTACTTTGAGATCATATGTAAACAGATTCCCACCTGGAATAGAAAGGAAAATAATGAGATTTAGATGGTCCAGTGGCACATGTGACAGCCCAGTGGGATGCAAGTTTCCTTTGAGCTGGACTGTCCACTCTGAGTTCACCTAGCACACGTGCGCCACCCCACTAAATGGTCCTGGCACTGCAACCATGGCAACAACCGACACAGCCCCCATAGGCTTCCACATCACTCCCACTGGGCACCGAGAAGGAGAGGGCCGCCTTTACCCTTGAGAGGCCTGCCCCTGCCATGGGACCCAGAAGCTCTGCGTTTAGGAAGCCCTGAGTTTCATACTTCAGTGTCAGCAAGAGCCCTGCCCCTGGTGGGACATAGCACAGTGGATGTGCGGGTCCAGCGGTCCACCCACCACCCTGAGGACTCAGACTGGGATATGGACACTTGGCTACCAGTGCAGTCAAGGCTGGAGGAGCACTTGCTGGAAATGCACATAGGAGGGACACGAGAGTGTGGGTGAGAACTCAGAGTCTGCAATCAGACTGTCCAAATGTGAAGCTCCAGCTGCAGGAACAGGGGCTCTACGCAACCTTTGGGACCGTTCCTGTCCTTCAGTGTCCTCACCTGTAAAGAGAGGGACAGCTCCACATCCCATCTGAGGAAATAAGGCGGAGAGCTTAACTACCCCAAGATCATATGGTGGTAAAGGACTCCAAAGACCCACCATGCTATATGAAAACAGCCAGCCATCACTACTACTGTTATCGCTTCTGTCCTGTTTCTGGCTCAGGAAAGGAACAGATAGACTGAAGGTGCAGTACGCACTCAGATGTACACAGCGTCCATTTCAGGAACTGAAAAGACCCTGGCCTTAGGAGGGGCTTTTTAGACATTTGCCGGCATCAGAATCCCCTGAAGGGTTAGTAAAAACACTGCTTCCTGGGCCCCACCCCCAGAATTTCCAATTCAGTAGGTCTGGGGTGGGGCCGGAAAATTTGAATTTCTAACAACTTAACCAAGTATGCACATCTAGGGACCACACACTAAGAACCACTAACAGAAAGATCTGGAGTTTGTGGCTTTCTAGAAAACCAGGGCTTCCAGGCCCAGTATCAATGTGTACTCACCATCAGGAGGAAGTTGTATGTCCAAAAAAAGACTGGTCAGAATTCTCTGCCACATCTCCCTTCCCTCACCACAAAGGCACAAATACAAAGCTACACACATGCGCGCGCATACACACACACACACACACATACACACCACACCACACACATATACCCTAGAAGGAAACCAGTGCATGAAGTTTCCTCTTTCACTCCTTTAGCTTCTCACAGACCTGCAATGAATAAAAACACCAAGGCCACCATCGATTACATCAGGAATCAAACAGCCAAAACAGAAGCTTCGAAGTCACTTGCATTATTACGAAATGTCATGTCAGCTTCCTAGAGAAACTAAGGGAAAGGGAATAAAACTCAAAGCATCACAATCAAAATATGCAGCCTGATAGTTTATTTCCAAAAGTTTCTGAAAAGGGTGCTGGGCTAGAATTTAAACAATGACTTAAAAGTAAGATTCAAATTCCAGGGTATTTACTATCATTTAGCCAGTATTTCTCACCCTCTGCTAATGCACCAACAGACCCCTTTAAAAAAAAAAAAAAAAAATTCTCTCTGACCTGAGGAATGGTCAGACCCCAAATGGGGAAAATGGGCCAGGACAGTGAGAGTTCATGGCATTTGGCAACAATGAGAGGCGGAACAAGAAGTAATGTGTGTTACACAAACTCAAACAAACTTTTATGATGCTTTGTTCTGAAGGCCTTTGCCAAATCTAATCAGGCAAAAATAGAAGGGAGAGAGTCCAAATTTTGGAACAGCATGCCTCTAAAATCCCCAAGCCAGAATCCGTATAGGACACAAATAGCTTCCTCTCGCACTAGCCTTGAACCTCTTCAAAGATTTTTCTAAATAAGAGGATAACCACCAAAATTCTCACAATGGCTCTTACTGAGATTTCAACTAGCTCTACCACCCCTAGTCAATGATTCTTAAAAAAAAATATCAGCTGCTACTTTGCCCATCTGCAAAGGTGGGACAACTAAAACCCAAAAAACTTAGGGGCACACCCAACCATTAATCAGGGTCTCATCCTCAGGCCTATATTCTGGGCACTAGATCAGCAGTGCCAACTATGTTCCAGTAAAAGGACCCCTTAGTAAAAGGTTGAAGAATTTCACATTGTACAATGTGGGGAATAAAAAAAAGAAGTAACTGTTGGGGGGAAGGGGGGCACCCATGAATTCAGAGAGTTTTAAATGTACATAGCTATCATTAACACCATCAAGGTAAAATTTTATGTACACATGTGTGACACCTAATAATTACTCAACCAAGAGACGATGCTGGCTGAGAATATAAATTCAGTCCTCACCTGGTGGCCTTGGGCAGCAGCACACCAGGTCAAAGTGCATATGGATTTCAACAGGTTTAACACAGAACTGGTCCCAAAGCAACCTCAACATGGAGAAAGAAGGACTCTCACACCTCTTGTCATTGGTTTCTACTAAAATAGTAAGCCTTAACGCAATTTTCAGGAGACAGGTACCCAGAGACAAACAAAATCCTAGAAATTGTCCCATGTTCATACAGAAGGCCAGGGTTCACTCTGCATTTTTATATTCTATACTAACACAAAAATTGGAACTTCAGGGCCTTGGGTGAAATCCAAATGCCTCCATAAACCTCACACATTTACCTTGAACTATGTTCAGAGAATAATCTTATGTTTTGGATCACTTTCAAAGCAATCTTTTAATTTCAATAAAATGTTTCACCGGGAAAGTGAAAACATTTTGATGTTAGTTTGGAAACTGGGTAAGTAAGCTCTTTCTCATTCAAGAGAGAAAAAAAAAAGTGTCCCCTGGAGGGCTCAGTTAATTGAGCGACTGACTCTTGGTTTCAGCTCAGGTCACAATCTCAGAGTCCTAAGATGGAGCCCCCAGTTCGGCTCTGCTCTCAGGCAGGGTCTGCTTGAAGATTCTCCCCCTCTGCCCAGCCCCCCACTTGTGCAAGTGCTCTCAAAGAGGGAGACAGTGAGAAGGGAGGGAAGTAAAGAAGGGAGGGAGGGAGTCCCTCAGTGGCTCAGTTGGTTAAGCATCCAACTCTTAATTTCAGCTCTGGTCATGATTTCAGGGTTGTGAGATTGAGCCCCACGTGCGGCTCCACACTCAGCATGGAGTCTGTTTGAGATTCTCTCTCCCTCTGATCCTCCCCCTGTTTGTGCTCATTCTCTCTAAATAAATGAGTAAATAATAAAATCTTAGAAAGAAAGAAAGGTAGGTAGGTAGGTTGGTCAGTGGGTCTGCCAGTTAGTTGGTAACTCGTGACAATTTTCAATGACCTTTTCAAAAGCAGAGAATGCATGCAAACACATACACAGATGCACACATATGCAAGCACACATACTACAGCTCCCCCAGACTTCTCATCTAACCCACAAACACATGCAGACATGCCCTATCTCTTCAGTCACCTACTCCTGCCTAACACACTAACTCAATGACTGTTCAATGAATCGGACAGAAATGTCCACCAGGAATGACAATGCCACAGAAATAGAAAAATGTCCTTTGCTAGTTAGGCAGACAAGTTTAAAACAGACAAGCTGTAAAACTATTTTTCCTAGCCTTGCCCAACTCTCCCTGAAAAGAGCATTCTCCCAGACCCCTGAGGACGTCTACAGATCCCAGTTTGAGAAAAGAAGCTGTGATAATCCCCAGCATGGATATATTTAATGGCCTTTAGGCAACACCTGGAGTTGGCAAATACAAATGACCCAGAAGATAGGGAAATAATCTTTCTCTCCTCATCCCTAACCAATTCTATCCACACGTCTGTCAAAACATATCTCATATCTATTCCTTTAAAAAATGACAGTCGCCTCTCTAAACTATGGCTACAGCCATCACAGTGGGCCCTGGCTACTGCTCCTCATGTATTTCCCTCCCTCTGTTTAGTTTCTACCTGAATCCATCCTGCCCACAGGCCCTGATGAATCTTCCTCAAACAAGTATTCTTTTCTGCCCTCCCTTATTCACAAGCCTCAGAAGATTTTCCACGTTGTTCCTTCTGTTCCCCAGAAGGGGCTAAAGAATGGAAGCATCTAACACCACCCCTCCAAACCCTCAGGGACATCTGCAGGCCTTCTCTTCACCTAACTGTGGCTCCAAAACACAACACAATTACCTCAGAGAGGCATTAAATGCCTTGAACAATCAAGCTCCTCCTCTCAGTCTCACTTCCATCCTCACACTGATTTGGGTTTGAATGCAGAGCCCTTACCTGTGATGGGGAACAAGGTAACTGACCTCTCTGTACCTCAGTTGCTTCCTTTGAAATGAGGCAAGAATAACTCACAGGGTTGAGGTTATATAAGAAAAAATGTACAAAGAGTTTAGCACAGTGCCTGGCCCGTATTACATGCCCTATAAATGTTGGCTATGGTTATAAAAACTTGGAGCTATATTTTATTTTTATATTTTAACTCATTTAATCTACTTGACTATTATACTCTTCCCCACATAAGTCATCTTTTCAGCCTCTGAGCCTTACGTAATGCCTTTCCCATCCCCTGGAGTACATTATCATGAAATCTTCTGCCTTCTTCAAACCACAACTCAGGGCTCCCCTTCATTCAATCAACAAATAAATAAATATACAACATTGTGCTAAGTACTGAGGATTCCATAGTGAGCAAATTACAAGCGATAAATGTCCCCAGGGAGAACATCCACCTGCTCAGGATGCACATAATAGGGTCTTAACAGTCTCAGAAATCAGACAAGAATTCCCTGAAGAAGGGGCCTTTGAGCTGAGCTCTGTCTGAGAAGTAGGAGTTAACTGAGTTAAGAGGAGGACTGTATAATGGCAAGGGCAACAATTTGCATGCAGTGGTACAGTATTAACTCTACGACTGTGAAAAGCTAAGGATATATATTATACTTCCTAGAACAATCACCAAAAACAAAACAAAACAAAAAGCCCACAACATAAAGAGGTATAACTAAAATATCAATAGGTAAAATTATAATAAATAATTTAATAATCCAAAAGAAAGCGGGACACAGGAAAAAAAATAAAATGTTATACCTAAATCCAACCATATCAAATTATTAATGAAATGATAATTAAAATTTAATGGACTAGGGGCGCCTGGGTGGCTCAGTGGGTTAAGCCTCTGCCTTTGGCTCAGGTCATGGTCTCAGGGTCCTGGGATCAAGCCTTGCATTGGGATCCCTGATTCATTCATTCACTGATCCTGGGATCAATCCCTGCCCTGCTCAGCAGGGAGCCTGCTTCTCCCCCCCCCCACCTCTGCCTGCCTCTCTGCCTCCTTGTGATCCATCAAATAAATAAAATCCTTTTTAAAAAAATTTAATGGAATAAGATTCCAATGAAAGGACAGGGACTGTCAGATACATAAAAAAGCAAAACCCCATGGAAGCAGCCCAAGTGTCCATTGACAGATAAAGTTGATGTGGGATAGACAGATAGAAAGAATGGAATATTACTCAGCCATAAAAAAAGAATGAAATCTTGCCACTTTCAATGACATGGCATCAGAAAGAATAACGCTAAGCAAAGTCAGTCAGTCAGAGTAAGACAAATACCACCATTTGTGGAATTTAAGTTACAAAGCGAATGAACAAAGGGGGTAGAAAAAAAGAGGGAGACAGAGAGACAAACCAAGAAACAGACCCTTGACCATAGAGAACTGAGGGTCACCAGAAGGGGGCGGTGTTGGGTGAAATAGGTGATGGATTAAGGAGTACACTTGTGATGAGCACCAGCTGTTGCACAGAAGTGCTAAATCACCATGCTGTAAAACTGCAACTAATAGTACACTAGATTGTAACTCACTGGAATTTAAAATCTTTAAAAAACAAAGCAAAACCCAACTATCTGGTGCACTTCTATAAAGATGGACACCTGGCTGGTTCAGGCAGGAGAGCATGTGGTGCTTAATGTTGGGGTTGGAAGTCTGTGCCCCACATTGGGCATAGAATTCACTAAAAATAATAATAATAAAAAATAAACAAAAATAACTTAAAAAATAAATGTAAAGACAATAAGTTGACAGTAAATGGATGGGAAAAGATAAATAAATACCATGCAAACAATGTGCCTAAAAAGGCTCGAGTGGCTATGTTAATATTGGACAAAGTAGCATTCAGGATAAAAAGCATTATCAAAGATAAAGTAGGGAGAATCATAATGATAAAAGGGTCAATGCATCAGAAAGGCATAGCAATCATGGAATCATGGGTATACATGTGCCTAACAAGAGGGACAGGAACAGCATGTATAAAGCCTATGGGGTTGCGAAAATGAAAGAATGCTATCATGCAGAAGGGACTCATTTGTGACGAGAGGCTGAGCTATGGGTGAGGACAGATCACACAGGGTATTATGAACCAAGTGAAGGACTTCTGTCTTTATCCTAAGAATAGTAAAGGTTTTTATGCAGAGGTGACATCATCCCATCTGAATAGGTCTGCAGTGTGGATAACCAATGGGAGTGGGTTAGATTAAATGGGAGACTGCAGGGCAAAGGAACTGGAACTAGTAAGCAGACTCTCCTAAGAGTCAGGACATCAGATGATGGTAGCTAGGACCAAGATGGTGGTGACAGAGGTAGAGAAGGAAGGTAGAGAGGAAGAGAGGAAATAAAAGGTAGAGAGGAAATAAAAAGGACTACTTAGGATGGCTACATAACTGGACTTCTTGTTGAAGTGTTGGATGAAATGACAAAGAATGAGATTATCAAAAAAGAAAATCCCCCAAATTTCTGGGATGGCAATATTTCTTAAGAGAGGGTAAGCAGGGCTAGGTGTTGGGGGGCTGGAAGGAAGAGGAGCAGGTCACAAGTTCAGTTTTAAACTCAAGTTTGGGGGCACCTGCGTGGCTCAGCAGGTTAAAGCCTCTGCTTTCGGCTCAGGTCATGATCCCAGAGTCCTGGGATTGAGCCCCGCATCGGGCTCTCTGCTCGGCATGAAGTCCGCTTCCTCCTCCCTCTCTGCCTGCCTCTCTGCCTACTCATGATCTCTGTCTGTCAAATAAATAAATAAAATCTTTAAAAATAAATAAATAAGTAAATAAACTCAAGTTTGAAGGAGGAAAAGAGACACAATATTTTGATAGGCACTTAAATATACCAGTCTCGAATGCAGAGAAGTCTCGGCTGGTGCTGTAAGGTGGAGTTGTCTGCATGTAGGTAGTAACTGAGGCCTGGGGGTGTGGCCGAGAGCACCTAAGGAGAGGGTAAAGTGAGAAAACAGCCGTTCTGATTTAATGGCAGGTAGGGAAGGAAAACCCTTCAAGGAGACATGGCATCACCAAAGAGAGAAGGAAACCAGCAATGCTGTATCAGAAGCTGAGAGAAGACACTGCTTCACCAACAGAGAGATCAATATGAGTAAGTGCCACTGGGAACATCGCTGTCACTTGTGACCTCAGTGAGGGGTGTCTTGGTAGAATGATAAAGGCAGAAGCCAGACTGGAATGACCAGAGGAAGAAGTGACAGTAAGCACACAAGATACTTTTGGAAAAGTTTGGAGAAAAAGGAGGAGGAAAGAAATGGGAAAATGGGATCATGGGGTAGAGGGAGATCTAAGACAGGGGAGGGCCTTGCACATGTTTTAATGGCACCAGAAAGAATCCGATGGAAGATTTAACAGGAGGAAAGCAAGATGGCTGCTAGCTTGAGGTTCCTAGGAAAACAGCCAAGGACACCTAGGGCCTCCTGAGCCAGGAGCCAGAAGCTGAAGTCCAGTCCCAGACCAACCAGGGATGTGTGGAGGACGATCCAGGGACAGGTCCTGTAGGCGCACTATTACAGGTGGACTCGTGTACCTGAAGATATGTAAGTCCTAACCCTGTACCAGTGCACATGGCATTATTTGGAAATAGGGTCTTTGCAGATATACCTGAGTTAAGATGAGGTCATAAAGAATGAGAGTAGGTCCTAATCCAGTACAGCCGGCCGGTGTCCTTACAGGAGAAAGGATGGCGGCCAGAAAGAGGCAAAAACGCAGTAATGCCTGGGACTACCAGAAGCTGCAGGAAATAAGGAGGGATCCAGCCCTCGAGGTTTCAGGTGTGGGTCTGCCTTAAGGACTTCTAGCCTCCAAAACAGAGAATAAATTGTCATTGTGTGAAGTCATCTACTCTGTGATATTGTTACAGCAGCCCTGGGAAACGAAAAGATACATACATGCAGGGAAAAGTGGAAAGGGAAGAGCTGCTCTATTCCTCATGGCAAGATTACCCTCCAACATCAGGACCCAAGCACCTTGGCAGCATCAAGAGGACCACCAGTCCAGAGACTACAATAGTTGAGAAAATTCTACAACAGTATCACTGGGCTCTGGATAAGTGGACACGCAGGCCAGCCTCCCACACCACAGAAATAGGGACCGATTAATTTGGATCTCTTCTAATTAAGGTGTCACATAATACCTGAGAAGTTTTAAAAAAAAAAAAAAGAAGAAGAAGAAGAAGGGGAGAGTCCCCCATTGCTGCCAAAATGTGCCAGGGCCTCCTGAGAGGGCCAAGGGAGGAACCAAACTGACTTAAGGGAGCAAGACTCCCCTAAAAGGCAACCTAGCACTTCCCCCCCCCACCCCTCCCACCCACCCCCACCCCCCGCTCCAACACCAGAGCCACATTTGCATCAAAAGCCACATCTGAAACTCAGCTCTTTACATCCACTCGCATCTACATGGCTATTAATATTCACCCCATCCAAACCACACCTGCAGGCCATCAATCAGAAACTGGGGGGACCAGGGGAGCTTAACACAAAACAGCAAGACCTTCACACCTGTACAGAGGAGCAGGCCAAAAGGGAAAACAAGAAATCACGGAAAGAATGCTAGCACTCGCTGGCCATGAAGCAGCATATTCGTGGTCATCTTCATAACCAAGTGGCTTGGACACGACAGGACTCATTTTACAAAGTGAGAAACTGAGGCTCAGAGGTAGGTTAAGTGGCCATGTTGAGGATCAGGCCCCCAGTAGACGCAATGTGTTCCCCAAAACAATGAGAACTTCAGGAAGACCAGTGTGGGTCCAACAAAACTACATTGGAATCCCGGCTCCCATTCCTGTGAAAGGGATGTAACTGCACCCACCTCACACGCCCATTTTTTTTTTTAAGATTTTTATTTATTTATTTGACAGACAGATCACAAGTAGGCAGAGAGGCAGGCAGAGAGAGAGGAGGAAGCAGGCTCCCTGCTGAGCAAAGAGCCCAATGCAGCTAGATCCCAGGACCCTGGGATCATAACCTGAGCCGAAGGCAGAGGGTTTAACCCACTGAGCCACCCAGGTGCCCCCTCACACGCCCATTTTAAAGAAAAGGTGAAAATCATGTGAGGCACTGAGCACAGTAACAGATAAAAACTTTTTTTTAAGATTTTATTATTTTTAAATACTCTCTACACCTAGCATGGGGCTCAAACTCACAAATCCCAAGACCAAAAGACACACTCCACTGACTGAGCCCAGCCAGGCACCCCTTAAACTAAGCCTTTTAAAAATCAAATCATCCTCATTATAATTACAGGTCCTTTGAACAGCCAGCATATTTAGGCCCAAATCATATACATGACCAGGTACTCAGGAATTCTTCAAGGAAGTAGATGGAAACGTCCACCAAGGAGTTGAATACATGCAGTTTCTAGAGATGTCAATTCCCCATAACAACCCTCATCCTATCTACCCAACAGTGGCCTGGTGAGACAGGCAGTCCCACCTCATTATAAAGTGGGAGGGACACCTGGGTGGCTCAGGTCATGATCTAGGAGTTCCAGAATCAAACCCCAGTTCAGGCTCCCTGCTCAGCACGGACTCTGCTTCTCCCTCTCCATCTGCCCCTCCTCCCGCTCCATCTCTCACACTATCTCAAATAAATAGAATCCTTAAAAAAATATAAAGTAGGAGAGTCTTTGATTCAAATTATATCTAAATATACTTAACATTTATTCCCCTCTTATCTAAATAATTGTATCCATTAATTCATATTCAAATCAAATTCAAATGCATGTCATCTTCCAATATGAAACACCTGGATGTAGCTCTCAGAAAAACTAAGAAAACAGCCAAAGAAAAATACTTGACTTTTAGATTTGCATGATTATAAAGGAGGAAAAGTAATGCGTCCAGCAGTCTAGCCCACCCAGAACTGTGTTTAAGGAAGCCTCAAAAGACAGTTTTCTCTTCAGAGCCCCCATTGCTCAGGTAAGTCAGTCCGACACCATTCCCGCACTGCATTCACATCTCAGGTAAACTCTTCCTGTAAATCATATTTTTCACTTAGTACTGGAAACTGCCTCCTGCTGTGCTAGGCAACTTGAGGGCAGAGAACATAAACACAAGCCACGGTTTCTGTTCTCTGAAGTTAACTGTCCAGTGAAGCAACTCACACCTACCCCCAACCTGACTTCTTCTGTTTATCCCTCTGTCTCACACCTAATCACACCACTGACCCCATATTAGGCACACACCTGGAAGAAGGAGCGTTGTGCAATTTCTACCAAAGGAACTGCTAATTCATAAAAAGGAAAACGTATTGCGTGAGACAGATAAAATGGGTGTAGGAAAAATCCAGTGAAACTGCAGATCACCCTTCCTGCCTGGAAGAGAAAGAAGAGACTGGGAGTTTCCCTTTTTTGTTGGTAATGGTGGCAATTTTGTTCCTTTGTTTTGGGTCAATTACTGGGAAACAAGCTACAACTTTGAGCCAAGAAAACAAAACGTCCACCTCTGCAAGTGTTGTCTGAAAGCTAACCTCTGCTAACATCTCTCAGACTCTACCCTTTTTATTTTCAGGAGGCTTGCTCATCCCCACCTCTTTCAAGGAGCTTAGCCAACCATCCAAGCAATTGTGGTGATTAAGCAACACCAAAGCGGCCTGGGAAGAGGTAAAAACAGGTACAGAAGGCAAGACCTAAAGCATGGGACACACAGTATAAACTAAAGCTCGTCCAAGACCTTCTGGCCAGTTCAGGCTAGAAGTCACAGGGTGAATGTGGAGGAGAGTCTTAGGGTTCCGTCCCCTTGGCAATCAAGTCATTCTAGATAGCCATCCCATCACTGAAGACAGCACAAAAATGTTACATGGAGGTCCTCGAGCATCAGGACCTAGCATCCTGGCTGTCCCAGCTGGGTGTCCGAGAAATCGGAGCATTTTCCACAGTCCTCTCGTTGCCTTGGACCAATCTGTCACTAACTGCCAATTCTCCTCCAGTCCTGTTTAAAGCTCCGACTGGTCAGGCTCTTTTTACTTCAAGCCATGGTTACTACAGCCACCTCCCTCGCAGCCTCCCCGACTCCACTCTCTCCCCCACCAGATTTATTAGGCATAAGCTAGCAAGAGCAATCCGACAGCAGGACCAACGTGAGCTCCTCACCACCCCCAGAGCCCAACGGGCTGGGACACCAAGCCTGATCTCAGAGGCACCACACCCCTCGTTTCCCCTGCACCTCTCCACTCTTCCCGCCTTCAGCTTTTTCTTATGAAAGGGCCCAACCTGTCCCCATTCACTCAGATCCTGCCCCTCACACCCTACTCTCCAGTGAAACCTCCAAGCATTTCAAACCTCTCTTTTCTGAACTCATGCAGCAGTTTTAGCCTCGCTACATATAGAGAATAGTTAAAACACGGGCTCAGAAGTCCAACTGCAAGTCCGTCATTATGCAGCCAAGTGACTTCAAACAAGTCAGTGCACACCCCCACCCTACGCCTCAGTCTCTTCACCTGTAAAAAGGAGGTAACAGTACCCACCTTAGAGGTGTTTGTCAGGCTGGCATAAAACCAAACTTTCAATGTACTCAGGATAACCAAAATAAGCAACACTGGATATCATGACAAGATGTGGCACTTTACACACCATACGGAATGTAAACATCAGTCCTCCATTTTAAAATAAATTAATACATCACCACTTTCTAAATGTTTTGTGTGTATCAGTGAAGCAGATGTTAATTTCTTGAGCAGAGCCTCAGAGTGTGGTCCACTATGGTTACTGACCCTCGAAAAGAAAGTTGCAAAAAGTACAAGAACTTAGAAACTTTCACAGCAATTTGTCATTGCCACTACATTCAAGCTGTATTTTTCTAGTAAGTCATTTTAATCTATCAGTCTGCAACAGATTGAAAATTAATTAAAGAAAAAAAGAAAAGAACTGGTCCCTCACTATAGCTTTTTTGAGAAGCACTGTTCTAGAGGGGACAGAAGCAGACTTCTATTTCTTTTCTACACCCCCACATCACCTAGCACAGTGGGAGGTATATATCAAAGACAAAGTAAATGAAAATATAATTTCAAAAACATTTTGATTGTTTAATAAGAACTTAAAAAGCAAATTCCATGTGAGTAGTCAAAATGTAAATAGTATCTTCAATTCATAAAGAAACTTTTTTTCAAGAGGGAGCTGCTATTTAATCTAAAACTGAACAAGGAGTAGAACAGCTCTGACCCCAAAAATATTTTCCATACTGCCTATTAACACAACATTGTGTGAACCTTTAAAAAAAAAAAAAAGAACAATGTCAATATTAACCTTCCTCACAGAACTCAGGAGAAAGGTAAATTATTTAGCAATGCCTTGGACATAATTTTGATAGAGCCCCCATACCTTTATGTAAATCCATGTCTTAGCAAAAAATCTCAATGACACTTCAGACAAAATACATTTTTATTAGTTCTTCACTGTTGCCAATGCCTTAAATGGTCCTAATCTCAACATCCTCATTAGATTAATCTATGAATGAAATGGCTGGAAAAGGAAAGCAGCAAATTCTACCAAATTTTAATTGACAACAAGGCAGCATTTGCATAGCTGAGCTGTTGCACACTGGATGTGGGCTGAAGGCTAAGTTTGCTCCTGCTGAGGAAAATCTTTGCACATTAAAACTGACTCTGAAAATGCCTGTAGAAAACGCAAGATAAACAGGGAGCCCCAAAGAAGTCCTGCCTCCACACCTCTCTCAGAGGCAGCAATCTAGAACACTACGCATAAAGTGTCACTGTCCTAAGGACCTGAGTCCCCTGGCCCCAGGGCCAAGTCGGTCTTGCTCAGCGATATCCCTGGTCTCTCCAACAGTTTTAAGTTCTACTTCTCTCTCAATGCCCCCTAAAATCTACAGACATGTTTAAGCTTTAGATTCAATATACTCTCACCTTACTGAACTATTTGCAGTTCACCTGAAGATCATGTCCTATTTCCCATCTCTCTGCCTTTGCTTATACCATCTGCCCAGAAGGCCTTGTTACCTGGAAAACACCCCCATCCCTGAAGACTTTTCTAATCCCACCAAAAAACTGAGGCCTCTCTCATTTGTTCCCAACACCCCACTGAAATGTGCAATGACTTCACCACCTGGTGAACAGGAGTGTCCGTCCTCCAGTCAAAGTCCCTCAAGGGCAGGAAGCATGTCTTACACATCCTGGCATCCCCATGCCCCATATCAGGCTTCTAATAACCATTGGCTAATAATGACCATCTGGTTACCAGATCCTGTCAACACACATTTAACTTTTACCATACACCAGACTCTCTCCTGGCATCTAGTGATTAGTGGGGAATAAAAGGGACCTGGTCCCTGCTTCACAGAACTCATACTGGTTGAGAGAAAGAGCAGATAAATCAAACAAAAACCTCGCTGAGTGCTGAGGAGAAAGCAGCACTTCACAGGGATAAAGTGAATAAGGCAACCAAGCAGCAGGAAGCACCCATGCAAAGGTCCTGGGGAGAGAAAATGCTCAGCTAAGAGACCACCAATATTGCTGGAACCTCACCCAATGTTACCTCTCCCCTTTGGCCACATCACCCCATCCTCATCTCCCTAACAAGTGCCCTCCTCAGAGTTCCTGCTAACAGGGTCCAGGATCTACAAGTCCTGAAGAGTTCCATCCTCTGCCTGCTTCTCCATCTCTCTGCACATTCAACAGGTAATCATAGTTAGGATTTGAAATATCTATGCACATATCACCCCAAATCCACCTTTCCAGCTTCCACTACTATATACTCCAACCTTGAATCCTGAGAGGCATCTCAGATCCAATACATTTAGAAAGGATCTTTTTCTCTCCATCCCCACCTTCATCACCTTGGAAAAAAATTAAGTTCTTTTGTTCCCTACAGCATGTTGGCTTTGGGACCACCATCAATCTTCCTACCCAACTATGTGAGCCAGTGGCTCTCCAGGTCCAAGCCCTCTGTGATTCCCAAGAACTTCCCAATGACAAATCTGTGTGAGGCCAAATTGTCTTCAGATCTTCCAATCAAAACAACATACTGTAACAGAATGAATGAAGAAGTAGATGTGAGGGGTACCTGGATGGCTCAGTGAGTTAAAGCCTCTGCCTTCGGCTCAGGTTATGATCCCAGGGTCCTGGGATCCAGCCCTGCATCAGGCTCTCTGCTCAGCATGGAGCCGGCTTCCTCCTCCCTCTCTGCCTGCCTCTCTGCCTACAGGTGATCTCTGTCAAATAAATAAATAAATAAAATCTTTAAAAAAAAAAAAAAAAAAGTAGATGTGAAAATCTAGACCTTAAAGAGATTTACAAAAATGTAAGACAACGCTACTGTTTTCACTAAATTTTGTTTCTAAAAAGTTACTGTTCATAAAAAAAAAATTTTTTTTTTTAAGATTTTATTCTTTAATTTGTCAGAGAGAGCAAGCTCGAGAAAGGGGGCCAGCAAGCAGAAGGAGAAGCAGGCTCCCCACAGGGTAGAGAGCTGATGTAAGACTTGATCTCAGGATTCTGGGATGATGACCTGAATGGAAGACAGACCCTTAGCCGACTAAGCCACCCAGGCATCCAAAAAAAAAACAAGAAACAAACAAAAAAACACTTTAACAAAAAACTGGTTTATTACCATTAAATGGATACAAATTTCTAAAGTTTTTCAGTCTTAATTTCTAATAAAGGAAGTATTAAAATATAATTGACACAAACAAAAGCTCTACAGGATTCTCAATAATGTTTAAGAATGTTTAGGGGCCCTGAAATTAGAAAGTTTGGGAACCACTGGCCTCAGCTAAAAATGTTGGTATATTCTTGTACTCATCTCTTTCTCTCTTAGCCCACACATCCACTTTATCAATTCTGCCACCCAAATAATCTTTCTCTTAAATACTCTCTTTCTTCCCAAGCCCTTGTTGGTCCAAAAACGGGCTCCTGAAAGATATCCACATCAAATCTCAGAACCTGTAAATGTTATCTTGTTTTGGAAAAGGGTCTTGGCAGATGTAATTCAGTTAACGATCTTGAGAGGCGATGATCCTGTAATACCCAGGTAGGCCCTAACTTCAGTAACAAGGGTCTGTATAAGGCACACCCCCAAAAAAACAAAGGTGAAGACGGAGGTGAAAATCAGACTGAGAGGGCCCCAAAGAAGCCGAGGAACACCTGGAGCAGAAAGAGGCTGGAAGCAGAAGGAGGGGGTTCTCCCCTAGGGTCTCCAGAGTGAGTGCAACCCTACCAACACTGCTTGTGGACTTGCTATGAAAGAATAAGATTCCATTGTTTTAAGCCACGTGATTTGTGGAAACTCATTATGGCAGCCACAAGAAACTAATACATCCACCCTCAGGCATGGAATGTCTGGGACCCAACTTAGGCTGACTCTTCACCTCAGTATGACCTTCAGAGTCACTGTCCCCTCACACTGCAAACATGAGTCACCTTAAATCTCACTCCTTGAACTTCACACCCTGGAATGACCTCACCAGCTCCATTATAACATCCAAATGCCTCAACTAGGCCTACAAAGGCCCCCATAACTCGGTCCCACCTTTCTTTCCCACTCCGGCCCAGCTCTCTGCTGCATAATCCACACCATGCCTCAGGCCCACAGCCCAGAGCACATCCCACATTCCTTCTGGCCTTTTGCACAAGCTGCTCCCTCTTCCCCAAAATTAATTTTCTTCCATATCCTCAGCCCCATCCACTCCTACACATCCTTCAAGTCCCAGACTCAAAAATCTCCTCCTCTTGCAGGTCCTGTCAGAAAAATGGGTCACTCTCTCCTGTTTCCACAGCACTTTGTACATTCCTCTCAAAGAACATCTGAAACATTGTATTCCTTATTTACAAGTCTATCACTTCCTCTAGACCAGGGTTTCTCAACCTTGGAATTACTGACATTTGAGGCCAGATAATCCTTTGGTGGGGTAGGGGGAGCGCCCTGTTCAGAATACTGAAGAATGTCAGAAACATTCCTGGTTTCTACCTACTAGATCCCAGGGTCAGCTTGTATGTGCACATATGTGCATATACAAAGTAAAGCAAATCAAATTTCTGAAAATATTGCTAATGTCCTTAAGTGGAAGGGGGGAATCACCCCTAAATGAAAAACACCGCTCTATAGTGAAGTCTTTTGGGGGCCCAGGACCAATGCTCCTACCATTCGTTTATTGTCACATTTACTCACAAAAGAAATTTGGGGTCCTAGGTTTGGGTCCGGTGCTATGCTCAAAGCCAGAGACACAGAAAAGTTTTAAAAGGAATAAAAAAAAATTTAAGGGGCACCTGGATGGCTCAGTTAAGAATCTGCCCTCAGCTTAGGTCATGATCCCAGGGTCCTGGGATCGAGTCCCACACTGGGCTCCCTGCTGAGTGCAGAGTTTGCTTCTCTCTCCCTCTGCTGCTCTCCCTGTTTGTGCTTATGAGTGTGCATATTCTCTGTCAAATAAATGAATTTTTAAAATAAAAATAGGGGTGCCTGGGTGGCTCAGTGGGTTAAAGCCTCTGCCTTTGGCTCAGGTCATGCATGATCCCAGGGTCCTGGGATGGAGCCCCGCATCAGGCTCTCTGCTCAGCAGGGAGCCTGCTTCCTCCTCTCTCTCTGCCTGCCTCTCTGCCTACTTGTGATCTCTGTCTGTCAAATAAATAAATAAAATCTTTAAAAGTAAATAAATAAATAAAAGTAGAAATAAATTTAAAAATAGTTTCAGGCCCTTTCCTTATGAAGCCACAGCTGGCAAAGGGCCTACAAGGTGTTCAACAATACTGGCTGAATGACTCAATTAGATTGGCAAATACATACATTCATATATATATATATATATATACACACATATATATGTAAATACACATACATAAATATACACATACACACACACATATATATGTATGCATATGTATAGTAATATTTCCCTCAAAACATGGAAAATAAAACCCAAGGGCTAAAACTCTTCTCCTCAGAGCTATAGCATTTCATAACTAAGGGGGAGGGTTCATTTGTATAGAACACAACATGTAAGTATTGCTCCCTGGAAGTAGGTAACTGGTACAACCTGTCTATTTGTATCTCCCAAGAGAGCTACACATAAATAAAGGAGCATCTCAACCAAGAAAATTAAAACTAGATGGGATCGATCCCCAACACACAGAGCCCACAAAGGCCAATGCCAGAGCTATCTGCACCAGGGGCCACAGAGCTGGAAACCTTCCACCAAAACACCGAAGACAAGAGTGCCTGAGCTTCCACAGTGTTCTTCCCTCTGCCCAGGAGACCCCATTCAAGATTCCGGCAAGCTGAAAGATCAAATGGTGAGCTAAACAATCCCCAGCTCTCACAGAGACACTGGGTGCCCCAAAGTGCAGAGAAATTCTCACTGCCAGGACGAAGAGAGAGAGTTTACCAGAAACAGTGGCTGTGTACAGAGAGGAGGCCAAGTAAAGTTGCAAGAACAAATCAGGGCACAGAAGTGCCTGGCCCAGATCTGCCTAACAAGTCACTTTAACCTCTCTGGGACTCCATTTCCTTTTGTAGTAAATGAGAACAATGCATCTTTAACTTGCCTTATAGCTCTAGACATTCCTGGTTTCCCCCAAACCTAGTACAGAACCACAGAATCTTCCTCTCCAAACAGGTTAAGGATCTTCCTTTCTTCCCACTTCAACCCTTCCTGACAGAAATGGAAATAAAGCCATTTCCATTTCCTCTAAGCTTCTTTTTTAAAGATTTTGTTTATTTATTTTTTTGACAGAGAGAGAAGAAGAACATAAGCTGGGGGAGGGGCAGAGGAAGAGGGTGAAGCAGACTCCCCACTGAGCAGGGAGCCTGATGTAGTACTCAATCCCAAGACCCTGGGATCATGACCTGAGCTGAAGGGAGGCGCTTAACTGACTGAGCCACCCAGGTACCCTTCTCTAAGCTTCTGACAGGCACTGGGCAGAATTTACTACATAACAGACAAGATAAAAGTGCTCTCTGTCTCTTGCTGTATATCCATCAAACCAGAGAATAGGAGAGTCCTAAAATGTGCATTCTCTGGAAAGGGGGGGGATGGCACGGAGGGCTCAAGTTGTGATGACCTCAGGTGCCAATATATACATGAAAAGTACCATAACAGGGGTGCCTGTTAAATAACAATAATTATTTAAATAAATAAAATCTTTTAAAAAGAAAATTACCATGAAAACATCAGAATGCTTTCAGTTACAGGAAATTGACAACTGGTCCAAAATGGCTTCAACCATGTGGACAACTACTGTTTACTTCAGGAGTCCAGGGAGAAGTGGTCCTAAGGTCAGTTCAGAAGCTTAATTTCCATAAAGCCCTTCAACCCCCCTCCCCATGTATTAGCTTTTCATTTACAGGCTTGTTGTCTCATAGGCACAAGATAGATGCCCTAGCTCCAACTACAATATCCTCTAATTACTTTTCCAAAGATAGAAAACTAAGGAGCTATCAGGGCATTAAGAGACAGCATTCTCCCCCTGTGCCTGCACTTTTCTTCAGTAAGAAAAAAATTCTTTATAAGTCCTAAGGTAGACTTCCACTAAATCTCTTCAGCCAGAATGAAGTCATATGCTCACTGCTAGCCAAAAGAAAAGTTAGGTAGGGGCGCCTGGGTGGCTCAGTGGGTTAAGCCGCTGCCTTCGGCTCAGGTCATGATCTCAGGGTCCTGGGATCGAGTCCCGCATCAGGCTCTCTGCTCAGCGGGGAGCCTGCTTCCTCCTCTCTCTCTGCCTGCCTCTCTGCCTACTTGTAATCTCTCTCTGTCAAATAAATAAATAAAATCTTTAAAAAAAAAAAAAGAAAGAAAAGAAAAGTTAGGTAAGTGAAAGTCTGTCTGGCTTTGAAAAAAATTTTTTGTGGTTAGCAGGTAGGGGAATCCTGGGATAAGAATGATAGTCAAGTAGCCAACTAAGTGGTGCACACAACTACACCCAGCAGTGTGGTGGTAAATGTTTAACAACCCGTTTTAAAATTAAAAAAAAAAAAGAAAGAAAGAAAAGAAAAGAAAAATAACCTACTCTGTAGCATTTTGCATTTCCTTGGTGTAAATACTCCCATTATGCCACAGTTCAAGATACCAAAATGATATGAACCAGCGGACAAAATTCTCAGCATCTTAAAAATCAGAAGGTACACACCTGCTCTAGCACACTGCTGAATTTATACCTCACATTTTTTAACAATTTAAGTTTACAACACTCCTTCACATTCAAAGCAAATCTAGATGACTAGGTATTCTTCCCAACTCCTAGTCAAGGAAAAGGACACAGCACCCCAAATCACACAGTGCAAGCAAGTGGCAGTACTGGAATGCTCAGGTAACAGCCCTCACCGCAACAGCCAGGGTCAGGTGCGTGCGTGTCTGTCCCTACACCCTACCAGATCCCTCTATCTGCTAATCAGCTAAGGGGTTCCAGCTTAGTTTGGAACCAACAACAAACAACTCAACCAGAATTACCTAATAATTATTCCTAAAGCTATTCCCTCCAGTGACAATAGTAGTGCACAATTATTTTTACAGCTTTAAATAAAGAGTAGTACAAAAAGAAAACAATCAGCCCTAATCCCATCCTTGAGAGGTAACAATTGTTCACATGTGGTTGATAAACCCTCCAGATTATGTAGGCTATATTTTTTTAGGTAAAAATAATTGTAATATAATGACATTTTCATTATGTAGATTTTCCTAAACAAAGAAATCGGAATCAAGAGGACAGTATAATGAACTTTGTCACCATCACCAGCTTCTGATATTATCTAAAAACAATTAAAAGTGCTTCCATGATCCCTTCTCTGCATGGAAGGTGTAGGAGGTAGGCACCTCCCTCTACACACCCTTGGACTTCTTCCCTCCACGTGGCTTGCCCCACTCAGCCTGAGGTCAGCTCTTCTCCAGGCTCAGAGAACACTGCTAAAAAGAACCCTTGCCGACCCCTCCAACTTCTCTACTCCCTGCCTCATCTGTCAAGAAGCCTCACAAGCAGGGTTCAGAAATGCAGTACAAGAGAAATGCAGAATACATCACAATTCTTAGAGTTTCCACTTGCACTTACTCCATCCTACTTCTGCTTCAGTCTCACGTGTACGCACACCACCCCCTCCTTCCCCCCTCACCCCACAAGAGGCAAGGCTGAACAAAGATCCTAGGATTCTGTTCGCCCTCTCCTACGTAGTGCTCCCCCAACACAGTTTGCCTTCCAGACTTCACTCTGGGGTCCTCGAACTTCCTAAAGCATCACATTTCATGACCCCATTTGCCAGCCTAAGTGAAAAACCCAAGAGGTTAACAGACAGTGGCTATACCGAAAATTAACAGCTTTACATGAGTCCCCAAAGAGCCCAATTGAAAGTCCAGGCCCACAGTCAAACAGTAAACTCCACTGCCCTGAACAAGTCCAAAATCATCCTCACAGGACAAAGCAAGACCTGCTCCCCAAAGCCCCATTTTAGCCAAGTGCACACAGAAGGGAGCTGTGGATATTTCAATCCCAAGGCAGGGCATTCTACTAAGCTATAAACCATGAACAGCTGAGAGAAAACAAGCCTATTCTGGGAACCATGGTTATGAGAACAGAACTTCAGGGGGGAAAGTAGCTAAACTCATCCACACTATTTTGTACCAAAAAGTACTAATACTTCAAATGGTAGATTTGTCTAAAGATTTTAATACATCAAATAGTGGGAAGCGGGTAGGAAATATGGGAGAGTCTGGTTTACAACATTTTCTAAAGATAACCAAAACCATTGTTCTCAAACTTTACGTATTTAGGAATCACCTGAAAAGCTTGTTTAAAATGCAAATTCCTCAGCCTCCTTCCCAGAAATTCTGACTCAGCAAGTCTGAGGTGGGCCATTACATCTGCAGGCTTAACAAGCATCTTTGACAATTCTGCTGCAGGTGTTAGCAGACCCTGAGAAATGACAGCCACTTTTGTTTCTACTCCTTGGCCACAAAGTTTGGGTAGCAACACTTCTGCGAGCAGTAGAGAGAAGCAGGGCCTCTGACCCAGTGTGTCGGACACTGATTCTGGCCTAAGAGTCCCATGAGACAAAAGTTAAACATACAGATGTAAATATACAGAGATTCCTCCCCAGAACACTGGTATTCAGGGAGGTCTATGATGGGCCCAGGAGCCAGCCATCTAATCTCAGGAGGAAGCTTTTCCCCTTTCCCTTCTGGTCCCCCAGGCCACTAGTCAACCTGTCCTTTCTTCCCAGGCAACTTTTATCAACAAACATCCTCCTTCTCAAAGATTATAAAGAAACAATTTTCTCAAAGATTACAAAGAATCAAATTTCACCTCCCCTCACCCCACCTACCCAGCTGTCTCTAAAATAACCTTTTAATGTGTTTTAAGAGTTTTACAAGCTAACAAGAAAACTAACAGGCTTTGCCAAAATGAAACAAGCACTGGGGCAGTCAGATGTTATAAATACAACTGCTCATTAAGAGTTCTTTCTGCATTTTATTAATTTCTGCAAGAATTATTTACTGAGCTCCTAGTCTAATCCCAGGCACAAAGCACTCAAAACTGTGACTACCACAGACGAGCCCCCCTCATGCAGTTTACATTCTAGTGTGGAAAGCCATGGAGAAAATCAACAACCATTTCAGTGACCAGCACTGCCAAAACCTATTAGCACAAGATAATGAGCTAGCAAGAATGAGGAAAGATGGGTTACAAGGAAGGCTTCTTGAGACAGAGTCTCTAAGAGCTAAAGGACAGGAAAACGATAAGGGCAGTCAGGGACAGGAACAGACACCAAAGAGCTGAGTCTCCTGGAAAGGGAGAGCAGTGGCCACTGGTCCTACCACACAGCCAGGAGGGGAATGAGCAAAAAGTCTGCAAAGAATCAAAAAAGCCCAGAGGCCAACTCTCAAAGACAGGGTCTTACGGATATGATATACAAGGGGAAGTCCTGGGACTCTTTAACAAGGGAGGAGTTATCCCAGTAGTAGTCATCCGAACAGAGCACTCTGTGTGCCAGGCGTGGTTCAAATCTTGTTTTATCTTTCCAGCAATCCCAATGTGGTAGGAACAAATATGAACCCCATTCCACAAGTGAGATCTGAGTCAAAAAGGCAGTAAGTGATGAAGCCAGAACTCAAAGCCAGGTGGTCTGGCTACAGGTGGTGGTTGTAGAAGTGGACAAGGCCCAGATGGTAGGGCCCTGATGGCCTAGGCAAGGAATCTGTTATTCCAAGGGTAATAGAAAGCCATTAGAGAGGGACTTAGACTTCCTAACTCCCTCCCTTTGATCTGGGCCAAGAGAGCACAACTTCTGGGAAAAGCCCCGTACACCCTGGCTGAGTTGGCTGCTAAACCAAACTACTACAGATTCAGCCATCTACAGATGCCTAGACCTGCCCTACCTAGATCAGGCAGAACTTTTCTAGCCTCTGCAGAACTGGATGCCTTCTTTCTAGGTCAGGGTCTTTAAAGTGGGGCCATGGACCAGCAACCATCAGATCACCAGGCATCTTGTTAGAGATGCAAATTATGGGGCCCTGGCTCAAAACTACTGAATCTGAAAAACCATTTGTTTTTAACAAGCTCTACAGGTGATCTGGATAGGTCAAGTTTGAGAACACCTGTTCTGGGTTAATCACATGCAGACACAACCACCACTACTCCACCCACCTTCTCCAACCCCCCACCAACCCCCTTCCACTACTTTCCCAAGGTTTACTGGACTTGTCCTTGGGCAGCCTCTGAGCTCCACATCCAGCCTTCTATCCCCTCTACTGGTGGGACTCTATCTAGAGTTCTTGATGCCTGGAAATCTCACATATTGGCCCAAACTATTTTTCTAGGTAATTTGACTTTCTGAAAATATTTATTATTCAGCTGTTTAGGTCTCTCTCTTTTTTTTTTTTTTATATTTATTTGAGAGAGAGAGAGAGTGTGAGAGAGAGCATGAGAGGGAGAAGCCGACTCCCCATGGAGCTGGGAGCCCGATGTGGGACTAGATCCTGGAACTCCGGGATCATGACCTGAGCCGAAGGCAGTCCCTTAACCAAATGAGCCACCCAGGCACCCCTGGGCCTCTTCTACCCCAGGGTAAAATCCTCTTCCTTCCTACTTCTAGGGTTTAACTTTCAGCCTTGTAACCTCCAAGGTTGGATGTCAAGGATAATCTCTGCCTTAACCTAGACTTTCCCCTACACCCTTCAATCACCAGATTTCCTCTTTTTATTCATTCATTCCCACTTTCATTCATACATTCCAACAAGTATTCACACCCTTAGCATCCCAGGAATGAAATACACTAGGTGGCATTACTTTAGTGATGCTTAAAAACAGCACTCATCCCTGCTCTCACAAAACAGACACTTTAGTGGGGGATGGTGGCATGCAAATAAATACAAAATTACAAATTATATGGTTATACTAGAAAGGCCTCTGAGAAGGTCATTGGGCTGAGACTGACGGATGAAGAGACAGGCCCTGACAGCATCTGGGTGTTGAATCCATGCCAGACTCTAGTCAGTCTAAACGCTTTACGTGTACCACTCATGTGATGTTCCAAAAGCCCAATAGAACTAGAAGAGGGGATACTGAGGGAAGGGGAGAATAAAGAATATATGTAAACAGGAGCGCCAAGTTTCAAACCCAGGCAGTCCCGGCTCCGGAGCTACCTCCTCACCACAGGCTAAGGTGAGAAGAGTGGGGTGAAATGGTGGGGGTAGGGGTGGATAAGCAAGCAAGTGTCCAGGCAGACAGATCCGTATGTATACAAGCCCACAGGCAGAGATAAGTCAGGCTGAAGAAGAAAGGAAGACAAGCATATTAGTGAAACTGGGAAGCAGTGGACGGATTAGAAATGTATGTGGGAACTGGACAAGATATCCTGAAACATGTATTATGGAGTATAAGCGGAAATCAACAGGTGCCTGGGTGGCTCAGTTGTTAAGCATCTGCCTTCACCTCAGATCATGATCCCAGGGTCCTGGGATCCAGCCCTGAGTCAGGCTCCCTGCTCTGTGGGGAGCCTGCTTCTCCCTCTCCCACTCCCCCTGCTTGTGTCCCCTCTCTGTCAAATAAATAAATAAAATCTTGAAAAAAAAAAAAAAAAAGAAGGGGAAATAAATCAAGGTGACTCTCAGTTTTCTGATTCCTTTTCAAGGCTTGAGGACAGTCAGAAAATAAAGTATTATAACACATTAAAAAAAAAAAAAAAAAGTCCTGTGGAGTGCTGATGTACAGGTAAACTCTCAAAAGAATATAGTCAATCGGTCAAGCAGGTTAAAGCTTCCAGCTCACCCCACCTTCCCCTCCTTCTCCACAGGGGATCTTCATTCATGGGTTCCAGTCCATCTTCCAGGAGCTGTTTTCCAGAACACCACTTGCACTGGTTAACAATAATAAGAGTCACACCTATAGTAATAAGAATAGCTTCCACCAGGATGAGGGTTTTTCTTACACAAATGCAATGCTTTTCAAATAAGGGTTCTCAAAATTTTCTGAATAGAACAACTATACTAATTTACAAATGAGAAGTTATGCAAGTTGCCCAAGGCCACACAACTGCAAAGAGGCTGAACCAGAATCCAAATCCAGGTCTGTCTAATTTCGAAGCCCATACTTCCTCCATTAAATCAGCATTTCCCCTTATGTGGGATAAAGATCTCTAGTAGAACACAAGTTTTAAATGCTCAAGTAAACTTCTTTAAGATTTATTTATTTATTTGACAGACAGAGATCACAAGTAGGCAGAGAGGCAGGCAGAGAGTAAAAGGGAAGCAGCTCCCTGCCAAGCAGAGAGCCCAACTCAGGCCTGGATCCCAAGACCCTGGGATCATGACCTGAACTGAAGGCAGAGGTTTTAACCCACTGAGCCACCCAGGCGCTCCACAGGTAAACTTTTTAAAGTTTTAATAGTTATAGTCTGGTTTTATTACGTGTAACCCTATGTGCGTGTAAAATCAGCTAGATAAAAATTTAATACATACATAGGCACAACGGGATTCTAACTTTTGCATTACTTATTTATATGTGAATCATGACTTCATGTGTACTGCTGCCTAGGAAACAAAGTTTCTTAAAAGTTAAAGAAAACGTGAGAATAAAAGTACAGGTGATCCAGGGATAGGGGAGAACTCTTGAAGCAGTTCATAAATAACTGAAGCTTGTGAAACACTTCTCACCACACCACCACCCAAGAACAGCCAAACACCTGTTCCATATTGTACTCAAATTTGGCTACAGTCACACATAACTCTGACTCTGCTCCAGAGGATGAAATACTGGCTGCCTTGGGGGAAAGGGCATAATAGCAGAACAACACGTTTTAGCATAAATCCTTCTAAACACAGTATTGGTTTGGACATAAATACTAGTTCCGTGGTCCAAATCCTCTGCTTCTTTATCACACTTTGATTAAGTCAGGTAAAGCTTTCTTGGGCCTCAGTTTCCCTTTGTTATAAGGAAGTTACATAAAATGGGCTCTAAGGTTACTTCAGTTTTAGCATTCCATAAAATGTTGCAAAATCCTAAAATCCAAAATTATTTTTTCCAATCAGAGAGGCCCCAATCCTCAATGAGCACTGACCTGAGGAATAAACGCTAAATAAGCCCACATGGCATCTCAGACGACCATCCCGTAACTAGGGAGATGCTTTTAATTACACTTCCCTCTGGAAAATGTGGCAAGACCGTAAAACATGAGAAAGATGAGCCAATCAGTATCCTTGTCCCCACCAAAAGTTTTAAAAATTCCTGACACTAATGTTTAAGTTACTAGCTTTGTTACAGTTGGTCCTTAGTGTCTGCTATTCCTAGTCCTTAACAATTCACTTTCATCTGGGTGGGATTAGCCCAGAGAGAAATAGGTGGATAAGAAATCTGCAAGATCTCCTCAATCCATCCTCATGTTAAGCCTCAACTGGGAACCACCTGTAAAACCAGCTTCAATGTGAATTACTCCACGGATGCTCAAACATGTTTATGTGCGTAAGCCTCTAAAAGGAATTGCCACTCCTAAATTTTTAGAAACATTAACAGAAGTTTAACCAAAACTATTACTGAAATAGATACCTTTATCAAAAAGGAAGTCTTAAGGACCCTTCCTGCCTTCTTTACAAAACCCTTTCTGTGATATCGCTAGGCCTCCGAACTTTTAATAGAGGGTTTTTAGATCCCCATAAAGAAGTTGTGCAATGCACTCACTTAGCTTTTTTTGCTGAAGAAAATAGAGAATGGGTGGGCTGCAGCTGGCAAACTCAGAAAGCACAGCTGGGTAGCAGGTGATCTTAAAAAAAAAAAAAAAAAGAAAGGCAAATCCCTGGGCAAATTGTGTAGCCAAGGGTGATCATTATAACTGGAGAGTTGTTACATAATTACTTCTTAACTACTGACAAAAACATAAATGGCTATAAAATGCTATGGTTACTCTAGACATTGAAGCTAGTGTACCTAAGGCAAGAGTCAAGCTTTCTCCAATTTCATTCAAAGAAATAAGCAATCTCGGGACTTACTACCCTTCCAAGGTAACCCGTCTGCTTTTCCATATACAAAACAGCCTCCAGCAATTAAACCAATCGCCTCTAGGGACGAAAATCAGGCTCCCCTTAATATTGATTTTTTTTTTTTTAAGAGAAAAGGGGATACACAAAGAAGTACGTCCAAAGAGCTAAATATTTGTTCACCTCGATAAAAACGACTTCCACTCCGAACTGGAAAATTTTAAAAGAAAAGGTCTCCCCCTCACCCCGCCCCCCCCCCGTCCCTGCTCAGCTGGCGCAAAACGTAAGACCTGTGTCGGATGCACTGCATTCCAGCATTTTTCAAAAAGTTTACGAGGATTTACCGAAGCAGCGGGGAAAAAAATAAAGCCAGCAGAAGCGGGGGAAAGCGAGCAAGAGGGTTTCGGCAAAGAGGCACCCGGTGAAGCACCCGGCGGCGCCGTGCAAGGCCCGGTATCGGGGAAGCGACCCGGCACCCAGAGAGCGAGCACCCCAGTGGAGCGCAGAGACTGACAGCCGCTGGGTCTCCGCCGCCGGGGGGTCCCCTAGCCCCCCAGCCCGGTCACCGCTGCCTGGCCCCCTCCCCCCCCCCGCAGCGCCGGCGATGCCCGCTGGGCCAACTTGGCCCCGGGTCAGCGCTGCGGAGCGCGGCCCCAGTTGCCGGGGAGGCCGCCGGAGCCCTTACCTCCTTCTGCTTGGGGTCCTGCGGGTAGACGTCGGGCGGCCCGAGCCGGGGGCGTTTCAGCGGTCTCTGCTCATAGCTGAGAAGCCCGAAGGCGGCCATGATCTCTCATGTTAACCGGCGAAATGAATGAGAGTTGGAGCTGGAGCAGCCGCCTCTGAGCACCAGGGAGCAGCACTTTGCAGACAGACTCCCTCTCTCCCCCTCCTCGCTCGCTCACTGTGGCGCTGCAGGCAGGAATAAAGCAGGTTGGATGCTGCCGCTGCCCGGCACGCAGACACGCACTGATGGGGGCAGTCTTCGTCGGGCACCCAGCTGCGCTTCGGCCCCGGGACGCACCGCTCGGGTGGCGACGGCGGAGGAGCTGGAGGTCCGCCTGGGTCTCCCGCGGCGCCAGCCTCCCGGTTCTCCCCAACCACCACCACCAGCCCTGTCCCCAGGGGGAGGAGCAGCTGATGGGAACGTGTGACTTTTTTCACCAATGGACCCAAACCCACCCCAGCCGGACAGAGGGTGGGGGGTGGGGGAGGGGTAGTGGGGGGGGGAAAAAAAACTTTTCTTGGCGCCTAGGCGGGTGGCTCAAGTGCTCACCCAAGGTGAGGGTGGCCCTCCAGCCCCGGCAAGAGACTGCGGAGAAGCCCGCCCCCGCCCCTCTTCCACGGCAGGGATCCTTCCCGCGCCGCCACGCGCCCCGCAGACCCCGCCACCTGGGCGCGGACCCGGCCGGGGCGGAGGGAGAGAGGCCTGGAGGGGTGGGGAAGGCAGGGATGCGGACTGGGAGAAGCGGCCGGTGTCTCCTAGACGCCTGCCGGGCTCCGGTGGCGCATCCGAGGCTCTGGTCCCCTCGGCGGCTCCGGGCAGGCGCTGAGGCGCGCTGCTGGCGGTCGCGGCGGCTGGAGGGGGCCGAGCTCACGGTGGCGCGGGGCCGATTTAACCCTTTGCTGCCCCTCCGGGGGCTAAGAAAAAGGGGGAGATGGGCTGGCTGCGAGCGCCGACGGGCACAGCCGGCCCGCGGACGTCTCGGACTCCTCCGGCCCGCCGCCTCCCCCCCCGGCCGCAGCTCCTCCTCCCCCCCGCCCCAACAGTTTACCTGTTGGTCCCGGGCTAGTGGGTAGGGGCCGGCGGCGGCGGCGGCACTCGGGCGGCCACAGCCTCCATGATTCGGGCTGGGATGGGGGGGGTGAGAGGGATTGGATTGGATTTTATTTCTGAGGTATCAGTCTCGTCCAGGCGAGCTCCGGGGACACCGCGAAGTTTGCCACTGTCTGGGGGCGGCGGGCGACGCCGGCTCGCCGCCGCCGGCGTTCTCGCCCCCACGGCCCGCGAGCGCGAGCTTCCGAGTTGGCGGACGGCGGCGCGACGGCCGCACTGAGCATGCCCAGCTCGGCGGCCGGACCGCGGAGGAGTTGGCTGCGAGCGCGCTCCGATCCGCCTCTCCGGGTTTTCGCAGCCGCAGAGCGCGCAGCCCGCGGGCCCCGGCGCCGGGGTTGGTCCCGGCTTGAAACTGGGCTAGGGAGGGGGCGCCCGCTGGACCCCTCTCCCGGCCGCGGGCCGCGCTGTCCGCCTCGACCTCTCTTCGGGGTCGCTGTCCCCGTGGCCTGGGCCGGAAACCTCACCTGCGCCGGGCGTGTGGAGGGAGGGAGGCGATCCTCCAGGGGAGACCTTGGTCATCCAACGCGCCCGTGCTCCCCGCTCGCTTCGGGGCGTGGGCACCGAGATGCTGGGCCACCTGCCGCGAGCACTGCGAGACCGGAGCCGCGGGGGCGGGCCTGGCCTGTCCCGAGGGACCCGGCGGGAGGCGCGCCCGGGAGGATGTGCCGGCACTTGTCCAAGAATGATGGCTGCCATTTATGGAGCCCTCCCTTCGTGCCAGGATCTTGACAGTTTAAAGGTCTCCGATCTTAAAAAATAAATAAATAAACCTTACACGTTTTGCCGTACCCTTTTTATAGATGGAGAAATTGAGTCGGCTCAGTAAGGGCCGGTGACTTGTTCAAAGCCACAAAGCTACATCAGTCTGATCCCAAGTTTCGGTCCTATTTTCCACGATTTGGGGTTGGAAGGACTGGGTTCCCCAAGTGCCCTTACCTGCTTGTGTCACGTCCCCCACACCCTGAGGAATTTCCAGACTCCGAGTTCCATCTTCTATAAAATGGTATAAGCTTGATCTTACCCAAAAGCCTTTATACAGCACTCGGCATATAATAGGTGCTCAGATGTTGCCCAAAATCTAAGTACTTACTTCAGCTGACTTGAAGCAAAAGGGAAGGAAGAAAAGGTAGATAAGGGGATGGAATGTGGTAGAGGCCAGTTTCTCACTCTTGACCCTGATCTGTTAGCCCTTCTCAAAACAACCTAAGGCCAAGTCAGACCTATAGTTTTTAGTTTCTTTACTCAGTGGGAGCACCTAGTTTTAGAGAACTGTTACCCTCCACCAGGAGGCATTTCCTGACCACTTTCTGCACCCTGCCCCAAGGGTTTTTCTTCCTAATACCTTGAGTGTAACTTGAAAGCTGAACTTGCCCTTGTGATAAAGGCATCTGCCAAATCTAACTCTCTCTCTTGAAAAAAAGGACAGTTATCTAACTTTATTAGGAAAATTATCAAAGATAACAAAAAGCAGGAGGTATGGTACAATGAATTCCCAAGTACTCATCTCCCAGCGGTGGTGATTATCAGTTTCACCATTCTTTCATCTCCCCCACCCAACACATTGACAGGCACTAGAGAGGACTCCGTTACATGTTGTTGCAACTTAGGCACACCGCCTGCAACACTACAGGGTGGTCACCCAATGGTTGGGTGGGTAGATATGTGGGTCCATAGATCATTGGGGGTACCTTGTGCTGACATTCAAGTCTGATAGGAGATGTAACCTCAGTTCCTCCTTGGGAATACCTAGGCAAGAGTCTCTAACTGGCCTCCACAGAGGAAAAAGTTTTGAAGCACTCAAAATCATCTGACCATAAAGATTTTATTTGCAAATCAAAATGTATTAGTACTTGTCCCTAGTGTTTGGGAAAAAGAGCCCCTGGTCTTCCTCCCTTCCTAACTCCCTTGTCTTGATACAGTCTGGCCTGGATTCTTTGGCCCTTTCAATGTGGGGATTTAAAAAAAAAGGGGGGGGGGACGCCTGGGTGGCTCAGTGGGTTAAAGCCTTTGCCTTCGGCTCGGGTCATGATCCCAGGGTCCTGGGATTGAGCCCCGTGTCCGGCTCTCTGCTCGGCGGGGAGCCTGCTTCCTCCTCTCTCTCCCTCTGCCTACTTGTGATCTCTGTCTGTCAAATAAATAAAATCTTTTTTTAAAAAAAAGTGTTTATGCACTGAGATACTAACTCAAAAATCATTCTTTCACACATGGACTTCCCATGGGCATTTGGCTCCATCATCTGGGCACTTCTGTTCTTCATGATGCAGCCCCATCGTCAATCTACCTTTTTCCTCCTTAATCCTTCATCCCAGTTAGCTTTCAATCCTATTTCCAAACTTGGAATTCCCAGGACCTTCATTTTCCAGTAGCCACCTGAGGACAGTCCTTAGTGTCCAGACTCCTGTATGAAGCTTACCCCAAAGTCTTGAGGCACAAGATAATCCTTCAGTTCATTCAGTGCACTTAATTCTCATTTTCTTAACAGCTCATCATTTGTTGCCATGCACTCAGATATGTCACACAATAATCTTATTCTCCCATACCCACCCTATCTTCTTGCTCTCCTTCCACTCAAGTTAGTCTTTAAGCTGACTAAGGCTGGTTAAAAAGGAAGCCATCATGATCTACGCTGTGCTTGAATTTCTTTTTTTTTTTTTTAAGATTTTATTTATTTATTTATTTGACAGACAGAGATCACAAGTAGGCAGAGAGGCAGGCAGAGAGAGAGAGAGAGAGAGAGGAGGAAGCAGTCTCCCTGCTGAGCAGACAGCCCGATGCGGGGCTCGATCCTAGGACCCTGAGCTGAAGGCAAAGGCTTTACCCCATTGAGCCACCCAGGCGCCCCTGTGCTTGAATTTTTCATCTCAGTGCTGGTTAATACAACAGAGAGGCACAAATTCTTGTGGAATAATGTGAGCCTCATTTGCTACTATTCCTATAAGGGGCATCTTAACTTTACCTGGCTAATGATCCCAGGGACTGGAAACAATTTGCACAGAACAGAATTACTCAGTTCCCAGCCTAGACCTTAGCCTAGTCAGAAGTGAGTTCAGGCACCTGAGGAAAGTTAGTCCACCCGATGAAGGAAAAGGATTGAAATGTAGCTAGAAAAGGAGTAATTACAAACCATTTTACAAATATAGGACTGTATCCTCTAAGTGTGACGTTCAATCTCTAGGGCCACTTTTGTGGGTTGACAAGTGTTTCAAAGCTGACCCCTTTTTCTATGTCACATCCAAGGGCTTCTCCAAGATCCCTCAGCGTCAGGAATCTCCTAAGCTGCTAAAGTTCCCTCTGCAAGCCCTGGTTTTCAGAATTCTGCAAGAAGTCTGTCATAGCTGGGACTGCTTTTGTAGTCCTGGGCAAAGTCCCTTTAAGACAGCTCATGGCTGGCTTTCTCTCTCTACACTTGGTCTGCAAGAAATACACAGATGTCTTTGCCCGCACATGTTCTAGTGCAGGCATTTTCTCACCAGCTTTCTCTCCTTGCCCACCATGGACATATTCTGCAAGCCACACAGCTCTTCAATTTGAATGTTCTCCAGTCTGGGTCACTGACCAGTTCTTCAAGTTCATGCAAACTGCAGTGGACAATGTCAAGCGCCAAGGCCAGTAGTCCCTTCAAAGAGCTTTTCACAGGTTTGAGGTAAGGAATAAAATTTCTCTGACAAAAGGCAGAGACACAACCCTTTTTCAGAGCAAGTTTCCAAAGAATGAGAGTGGAAAATGGCTAGGAGCAGAGGTAGGCTGTTGACCCACCAGGTGCCATGGTCCTATTATCCCTATTTTACAGATTAGCAGGTGAGGATCCAGAGGTGAAGTCACTGGCATAAGGCCATTGAGTTACCAAGTGGCAATGCCAGGATCAACTCTCCAAACTATGCTCATTATTGTCAGTGTGCTCCATGTATTAATTATCATTTACATAACACATATAAAAGTGAGCCTCGGAAGACAGGTCTGGTATGAGAGAAGCAAAACTCCTGACAGCTCGCACTGGCATAGAGCATGCTTCCACTCAAGTGGAAAGAAACAATTCTCAGTATAGTGCCTGTAGGTGAAGTAATTAAAATTGCTGGGTTTCCCCATGGGACTGATGCTTGTCCAGGTGTATATATTACTGTGTTTTGTTAACAGATTGTCTACAGGCAGTCTTGCTTACTTTCGGTTTTTCTTATAACCCCGTTACATTTAAATGCACTTGTGGTGTGTCTGCTTCTGACTCAAAAAAGAAATATCTCCCCTTCTCTTAGCCTCTTAAAGAAGAGGAAAAATGAGAATGACTTGAGAAGGTGGGTCAGCGTAGGGAAAAGAGAAATGGAGGATTCATTTGGGGTAGTCCAACCAAATGGAATGTTTAATATAGTCTTTAGGCCACCTGTAGAGATGTAGAGAATACAGACATTAAGACCCTCTAAAGCAGCGCTGACAGCAGAATTATATTACTAATCAAATATGTACTTTAACATTTTTTTTAGTAACCACATGAAAAAAATAAAAAGAAACAGATGAAGGTAATTTTAATAATACATTTGTTCTAACCCAGTATAGCCAAAATATTGTCATTTTCGCATGTGATCATTTTTTAATGTGTTAATGAGACATTTTGCTTTCTTTATGATAAGTCTTAGAAATTTGGTGTGCAATTTACACTTAAAGCCCATCTCATTTCATTTATTTATTCTTAGCAATTTCTACACCCAATGCGGGGCTCAAACACACAGGCCTGAAATTAAGAGTCGCATCTCCTCCAACTGAGCCAGTCAAGCCCCACAAGCACATCTCATTTCAAACCAGCCAATTTCACGAGTTCAGTTGTCACATGCTGCTAGTGACTACTATTTTGGTCAGCCCTGCTCTAAAGGGACGTTTCAGTACTAGTGAACCTGCAACATATACAATCTTCATAAGATCACTGAGGAGGCAGGTGCATTTCCAAATTAGAAGACCAAAAAGTAGCCAAACACATAAAACAGGAAGAAGGTGAAGAAGAAGGAAAGTAAAGACAATGTGAGAAAACCATGGATACCCAAAGCACTTAGTTGTTAGAGAAATGGAAGTTGTCGGGAGGGGCAAGGACATGGAAAAAAGAAGTCTGGGGATGGAAAAATCAAAGGATGAGATAAGAGAGTTTTGAATTTCAAAGCTGAGCCCATGGCTTCATTCACCCACAAATTGTTGCTGCTGCATTTACAAAAAGAAGGCCTACTGGCTGATTTCTGGAGTGGGGGCTGTGATACACTAACTTAGAACACTGATGATCAGGGTCGCATACTCAGCTTTTCAGCACCAGAATCTTATTATCTTATTTTGTTAGCTTACTCAGAGCTGTTTAAAGCTCCACAAGGCTTCAATAAATACTGAACAAATTCAAGAAACAGTTCAGTAGAAAAGCAGAATGTTAATTTATTGATACACAGAAATAGGCCTTTCCAGAACTAAAATAGGTATATTCCTTTTTTCAGATCACCCCCTTGCTAGGAGGTTTTTGTTTTGTTTTGTTTATAATCTCACACCCAAAGAGGGGCTCGAACCCACACCCCTGAGATTAAAAATCACACACTCTACAGGCTGAGTCAGACAGTCCCTTGTTAGCTTTAAAGTTTGTTGTAAAACTGAAACATGAGTGGAAGCTTATTTGGTGAGCATAAAATTAAAGCAAAGAATTGGATAGTCTCCAAATATTGTTTACTCAGACTGAGCCAAAATGGAAGTCACCTCCTTTGTGACAGAAGTAGGACCAAAGCCACATCTCGGCCTATTGGTCCCTTTGGTGGCTATACAGACAGGGTGGTACTGTCCAATGCATTAACTGTGTATTATACAGAGGCTCCTGATAGGCCACAAGTGTGTCTTCTAGGTTTCTCTGTTTTGTTTTGGGCTTACACAGTCACTTCCAGACTCTAGAAAAATCTGGCCACACTGGGTCCACAGTCTCAAATGCCATCAGTCTATTAGAGCCCAGACGGACCTGCCCCTCTGAATGTGGCCTGTTATCACAGACCATTTGACCAGCTCCGCCCAGATGCCTGGGTCCCCTGACTGGCTCCTATGCCTCATGAGAGTGAGATTCCTATTATTAGGAATAATAGGAATAGAAGTAATTAGGACTAGGATAATTATCCTATTATCTAGATTCCTATTATCAGACCTACTAACCAGGCCTGGCTTCAGGTTTTCCTGTTTAGAGAGAAAGCAAACAAGTAGGAGATTGATTCTTGTTCACTTACCTGGTTATCAGGTTACTGCCTTCTTTCTTTTTTAAGATTTTATTTATTTATTTGACAGAGAGAGATCACAAGTAGGCAGAGAGGCAGGCAGAGAGACAGAAGAGGGAGCAGGCTCCCAGCCGAGTAGAGCAACTAGGGCTCGATCCCAGGACCCTGAGATCATGACCTGAGCCAAACGCAGAGGCTTTAACCCACTGAGCTACCCAGGCACCTCCAACTGCTTTCTTATTGTTAACTAGTCAAGAATCCAATCTCCATCATTTGTTAGTTACAAGTTATAACTCATCTGTTAGGATGGGTTACATCTGATGAAGGTTGATCTTATAATCTTGTATTTATTAATTATGAAATATTTCAGTTTTGAGAGGAATATTTCTTTTCCCAGTTCTAAGAATGTCTTCTTCTACTTTCTTGTATACCTGCTACAGTCACACAGCAGGAAAGCATAAAAAGTCCATTGGATGGCAGAATCTGGATGTCACATAAAACACACTGACAGATTGAAATGATAAACTAAATGTAATAGGATCAAATTTTACAAAAGAATAAACTCTTTTCCTTCCATCTACCAGATACATCAATGACAGTTTGGTATCTACTGTTGGCTACATCTAAAGTTTAAATTCTAAGCAATAAAAAAATAAACACTGCCAATGCTTTGGTCTCAGTAGTACTTGGGGAATAGCAGTGCTCAAATCAATTATGTGATTCCTTTATATAATAGCCTTTTTCATTAGTATTTTTAAACGATTGCCCAATATTCTCACCACTGCACCTCTTCCTGGAGCTGTTAACAAAAGGTACAATTTACCAATTTGATTTTCATCTTCCTTCGTTTCTTCTGCTCTCACTCTGGCAGAGTTGCTGTCAGTCAGCCAAAATGGTCAGCAAGAGAATGGAAGGAAAGTGAAGCAGAATTCCTGCTAAGTCTTCAAACAGGAAAACCAGGGCTGGACTAATCTTGAACTGGCCAGAGAGGACTGGATAAAGGCAGTGGCTCAGGGCTCTCCTGCTGCCTCCCCCAGTGTAATAACACTCAGTCCTCACTCAACTTCCTCTCTGCTCTCAGCCTTACCCAGCCGGTCTGTTCCAAGGCAGGCTGCTCTCAGCCTCTCCGGTTTGCATTTACTGCTGCTCAAAGCAGACTCCTTTGTCTCAAGATGCCCTAACTTGAACTGAATATCTTCCTTGCCGTCACTGCACCCCCAGCGGGCCTCTATTTCCTGCTAGCAGGACAGGATCAGGTGGCTGAGTTTGCAGGAGTCAGGAAAGAAGGGAGAACACCTCTTGGCCACAGCTGGGGCCCATGGAGCAGCAGAGTGACTCTAAAAATTATGTCTCAGACAGAATGTGGCAAATGAAGATGGAGAAGTGTGTGGAACAAGGAAGGGAGCCTGGAGGAGGTGGGAGTGGTCCATCCGTGTGAATGGGAAGTGCTTGTGATCACTGTGGACAACGATGGCATTTCTTTGTGCATATGCATGCCAGAGCAAATAGAGGGCAGACATCTCCCAACTTTCAGGACAGAATTCTATCTCTGTCCACACTTCAGGCCTATTCATTCTTTCTTGCCCAAATAGTTCCGATTCATCCAGTCCTCAGTAATCCCTCAGCTATAGCTTTATTGTTGGCCCTCAACATTTCTTGCGTTGGATTATCCTTATCCCCAAGCTTGTCTCTCTGCCCCAGTTACTTCTCTTTTGGGAATCCAATGCACAAGGTTTGCAGATTAATTTTTCAAAAATCCCCACAGCACCACACAATCCCTGGCTGGAAACTCTGCCAAATCCCTGCTACCTTTTTTTTTTTTTTTTTAAGTTTTATTTATTTAATTAATCTCTACACCCACTGTGGGGCTCGAACGCATGACCCTAAGATGAAGAGTTAGATGTTCTTCTGATTGAGCTAGCCTGGAGGTCCTGCCACCCCCACCCCTTCACTGCTGTAAATATAAAGTTTGAACCCTTTAGTCTTAAAAATCAAGGTTTTCTTCTAATGTGCTGAAGGGCTCATGTAGGCTAAGTTTGGTAAGTCAGTTGAGCCATCATTTGGGAATACTTCTATTCCTATTCTTTAAAGTTAGAGAGGATCCATTCCTGAGCAAAGGGAGCGCCACAGGAGCAGACAACTAAACGTGGAACCCCAGAGATGGAATCTTCCAAAGTTCTGATTGACTCTGGGGGAAACTGATAGGTGGAAAGGAAGAGGAGTTGCTGGGGAAAGCCAGCAGCCTCCATTACCAGCAGTTTGTGGCATTTGTAAGGGAAAGAAGTAATGGAACAAAGAAGTGTTTGTATGTACCATGGTGGGTCCTTAATTGCTCCCTGCAATGATGAAAGAAGAAAGCAGGTGGCTCTTCCCCAACAAGCCCCAGCAGTCCATTCAGAAGAAACCACATCTAGCCTGGTCCAGTAAGCAAGAAAGTATGGCCTCGTAGCCTGTGATGCTTTGACTTTAATTTGATGCAAAGATCAATTAAGGAGGCTTGGCTGCAGGAGTGCCTGTGTGGCTCAGTGGGTTAAAGCCTCTGCCTTGGGCTCAGGGCATGATCTCAGGGTGTTGGGATCGAGCCCCGCACCAGGCTCTCTGCTCGACAGGGAGCCTGCTTCCTCCTCTCTTTCTGTCTGCCTCTCTGCCTACTTGTGATCTCTGTCTGACAAATAAATAAATAAATTCATAAAAAAAATTAAAAAAAGGAGGCTTGGCTGCTGGGATCAGTGATCTGGGCCTATTCATTCCTTCCTGGATCTAGATCTGAAACCCAGAGCATTTCAGCGTCCTGGCAAGCAGGTGGAATCTAATCACGTATTGGCCCATTCATTCCCACCAGGCCAAACCAGTAGACCTTTTACGGCATCCATTAGGGGAGATTTGTGGTCAAGAAGCTCATTTGCTTAATACATCCTTATTGAGCATATAATATGCACCAGGTATTTGTACTGGGGATACAACAATGATATAACACTGAATTGATAACTTGCAGAATACAGAAGAGACAGACAATCAAATAGTCACACAAACTAATACAAAATTGCAACAGTGACAAGAGCTCAAGAAGAAGGACATGAGTCCCTGTGGTTCCAGAAGGGGGATTTCTCATGGAAGCAATGCTTAAGCTAAGATCTAAGAATTGAATAAGAATTAACTAGACAAAAAAGAGGGAAGAATATTTTAGAGGGAACAGCATATGCATATGCCCTGTGGCTAGTAGGATTGAAAGGAGGCTAGTGTGCCCAGAAAGGGGAATCTGGTGTAAAGTGAGGCTGGGCAGTAGAGCGGGGACAGACCTTGTAGGATAGTATATATAGGTTTTGAGGAATTTTATCTTTATCTTACAGGAAATGGGAAGCCATTTAATAGTTTTAAGCTGAAGGGTGTCACAATCAGAATTATATCAGGAAGAGATCACTTTGCCTCATAGAACATCGATTAGAAGGGAAGAACAGTTAGCAGGTCATTACAAATTCAAGCAGGAAACGATGGTTGCTTCTATTAGATTGACAGTGGTAGAAGCAGAGATAAGTGAACAGATTTGAGTGATATTTGAGAAATAAATTGACAGAATTTGTTGATGATCAGAGAGGGTGCAGGTAAGATAGAAGAGATAGTTCAGAATGACTCCCAGGTTTCTGGATTGCAGAACAGGATGGATACAGGTGTCAGTTACTGAGAAAGAGAAACCAAAGGAGAGCCACATTTCTGGTGCTGGGGCCGGTGTGTGAGGCAGAGCAAGAGTGCTGTTCTGGACTTGATGAGCTCAAAGTCATGTGCTAGGCAGCCTCTAAGACAATTCCCAGTGATCCTGGACTCCTGGTCTTTATATCCCTATATAATCCTTGTCCTTTGTATGTGGCTGGACTTATTGTCTTTTTGTTTTGTTTAAACCAATCTCTGTGCCCAGTGTGAGGCTCGAACCCACAACCCTGAGATAAAAAGTAGCATGCTCCACTGACTGAGCCAGCCAGGCATCCCTGGATTTCATGTTTTGCTTCTAATGAATAGAACAAAAGTGATGGGAAGTCACTCTGAGATTAGGTTACAAAGAGACTGTAACTTCCATCTTCCTCACCCTTCTCCATTCTATCCCACTTTGCTCCCCTATACCCCCACCCCCACCCAAATCCTTGCCCTGGAGAAGTAAGGTGCCATGCAGAAAGTAGCCCTATGAAGAGGCCCTGTGGTAAGGAACTGATGTCTCCAAGTAATAGCCAGCATCACCTGAGACCCATCACCAGCCGCATGAGTGGGCTTTGAAGTGAGTCCTCCCTCATTTGAGTCCTGAGATGACTACAGTCTGGCCACGCCTTGACTGACTGGCACTCAGGCTCCGGACTCAGCCAGGGGATCCTGCCATGCCACACCTGGATTGCTAGCCCAGAGAAACTGTGAGATAATAAATGCTTACCTATTTTTTTTTTATTAAGTTCTACACCCAATGTGAGGTTTGAACTCACAACCCCAAGATCAAGAGGCATGTGCTCTACTGACTGAGCCAGACTGGTATCTTGTTTATGGTTTTAAATACAAATTATTGTACAATACTTTGTCACACAGCAATAGATAATGGATATAGGTGACTTTTATAAAGTCAAATATTTTATATAAGAAAACATCCCAAGTTGGGGCACCTGGCTGGCTCAGTTGGAGGAATATGCAACTCTGGATCTCAGGATTGTAGGTTCAAGCCCCACGTTGGGTGTAGAGATTAATCTTCTTTTTTTCCCCAAAGATTTATTTATTTATTTTAGAGAAAGAGGGAGAAAGGGAAAGAGAGCAGAGAGAGAGGGAGAGAGAGTCACAAGGTGGCTCCCCACTGAGCTTGGGGCCTGATGTGGGGTTTGATCCCACAACCCTGTGATCATGACCTGAGCCAAAACTAAGAGTTGTACATCTAACAAACTATCACCCAGGCACCCGTAATAATAGAATCTTTTTTTAAAAAAGAAAGAAAACATCCTAAGTTGAAAATCAGATGTAATAGGTCAAAAGCTCAGAAAAGTCCAAAGTGAAGATACAAACTTGAGATTCATGCCCACTTAGGGAGAAAGTGTGAGGTAAAAGAGAAGAGATGGTTGAAAAGTCTTGAAAATTTCCATAATTGATTAAACAAGTAGAGCTGAATGAGTTTGCAAAGGAGATAGAAAAGGAACAGCTGGAGAGGTGGGAAAAAAGCCAGGAGAAAGTTGAATCGTGTAAGTCAGTACAAGAGTGTTTCAAAGAAGCGGGGAAGGATCGAGTAAGAGAAATATTGAAATGCTGGTTTTAATATAAGTGTAAGTCATAACTCCAGCAAGAGCTGCTGGTTATGGTTGGACTAAAAGCCAGAATTGTGTGGCTTGAGGTTGGCAAATATAGAAATGAAGACAGAAGATATAGAGTTCTCTACAGAATTAGACTTATGAAGGTGAAGAGATCAGCTAGCAGTTGTTTTTTAATGAGAATGGGAAAGATTCTGTTGAGAGAAAAGGTTGAATATACAAGAAAGAAAGAAGAAATAATGACAGTGTAAGATTCCTGGAAAGCAGGGGGGAATATCCCTTAGAGGGATGGTAGACAGCACTGCTATTAGACCCGGAGAAAAGAAACCACAGGATAGGTGCAGAGGTTAAGAGAGTTCCTGTGTAAGAGTTCCTATTTTCTCCCTTAATATGGTATAAGGTCATCTGCTCAGAGAAGAAAAGAAGAAAAGACACCGGAGGCTTGAGGAAAGGAGGAGGGTTGGGAAAGGTGGAAAATGGGAAAATGAGAGACGGAGACTTGTAGTAAGTTTTTTTATGTATTATGAGGACCTGTTTGAAGTCAATGACCTCGAACTGGCAGTGAAATCAATCTGCCCCTTTGGGTAATGCACAGCTGCTTAGATGCAGGCACAGAGAAATAGGTAGTTGGGTGCATCCAGGTTTAGAGCCGAGACAAATGGAGGCAACAGAGGGACAAGGAAGTCTAGGGGAGTAGAGATGAGAGTAGAGAAATGTAGGATATAGAATGAAGCATAAAATACTACTCATGGGGCACCATGGGGCTTAGTTAGTTAAGCAACTGCCTTCAGCTCAGGTCATGATTTTAGGGTCCTGGGATTGAGCCCCAGGTCAGGCTCCCTGCTCAGCGGGGAGTCTGCTTCTCCCTCTGCTCCTGCACCCCTGGCTCTTGCACGCTCTCTCTCTCAAATAAATAAATAAATAAATAGTTTAAAAATTCTATTATAGAAATACTACTCATGAAATCTGTGCTGGATAGAAAGGGCAAGGTTGATGGATTAAGAGGTGGAGGACAGGCAATGCCAAGGATGCTAAAGAAGAGTTGGTATTGACACCTGGAAGAAGGGTTGGTTACAGTCAAGCAGTGGAGTGGTTGAGTTAGCCATTTTGGAGGAGTAACATTATAGGTGGTGAAAATACCTGGGGAGTTTGTACGGAAGGAAATGACTGAAATGGGGAGGAAATAACTGAAGATGAGTAGAAGGTGAGCCCCTACATGGCTATGATGGACAGGTTACCCACCTGGGTGTCGTCCAGGCTGATCAAGGCTTGGGTGTAGGCGGCGAGCAACCGACTTGGGCTGTGGAGCAGTGGGATCTTCGCTCATGTCAATGCACAGAATGAATGGGAGGATTCCCAGCAGATGAAGCAACAACAGCGGGGAGGGCAGAATATCAAAATGGTGTGAGTACAAAGAAACAGGGTTTTATTTTTTTTAAAGGATTTTACTTATTTATTTAAGAGAGAGAGAGAGAGAGAGCACAAGCAGGAGAGCAGCAGGCAGAGGGAGAGGGAGAAGCAGGCTCTCCGCTGAGCAGGGAACCCTGACTCTACTTGGGGCTGGGATCATGACCTGAGCTGAAGGCAGATGCTCAACTGAATGAGCCACCCAGGCACCCCAAAGAAACAGGGTATTTATTTATTTATTTAGATTTTACTTATTTAATTAACAGAGAGAAATCACAAGTAGGCAGAGAGGCAGGCAGAGAAAGAGGGGGGAAGCAGGCTCCCCGATGAGCAGAGAGCAGGATGCGGGACTCAATCCCAGGACCCTGAAATCATGACCTGAGCCGAAGACAGAGGCTTAACCCACTGAGCCACTCAGGCATCCCCCAAAGAAAGAAGGTTTTTTGTTTTTTGTTTTTTTAATTTTATTTTATTTTTTCAGTGTTCCAAGAAAGAAACAGGGTTTTAAAGAAGAGAGTGGAGGTGAGGGAGTGAGAAAGACACTGGTGCAGATGCTGCTTGTTCGCTGACTGATATCTTTATCCCTTTTCTTCCTTACTAACAAAATCCTGGTGGTGTTCTGGAGTGCAGAATGCCAACTAAATCCTCCTAGATCCATTCCCCCACATTAAAGCTGTGTGGCACACTTCCACCCAATGAGACATAAACTTAATTTTCTTAGGGAATTTGAGAATGTTTCTACTTTCCTGATGAAAGCATCATGCCTTTTTACCTGGAATTCAGACATGATGGCTGGACTGCAGCAGCCTTACTGGGACAAAGCAGTTAGAAATCTGAGAAAAAGGCAAAGATAATCATGGAGATGTGAGTCCTCATTTGACAGGCCATGGAGCCAGGACCAGCAGCTGTCTATAGCTATAGGACCACCTCTTCATTAAACCAGTGTTAGCTGACATTTCTATTATTTGTAATAAATTATATTCCCCATAGAGAGAGCAATTCACCTTGTTGTTCTGAAATACAAAGGCTGTGAGAAAACAGTTACCACAAGAGAGGGCTGCGAAAGAAATCACACCCTCGGGGAGAGGCCAGCAAGATAGCAGGCAGTAGGTGTGGGAGTGTTTTGAAGACACTTTGCAGGTAGAGCAACTTACTAATTATGGGGAAAGGATTCGAGGGCCCCAGGAGGACAGAAGGAAATGAGGAGAGGAGGGGTGGAAGACTGGGACAGAAGGATGCACAGAGATTCAGGAGAATGACTGTGGAAGTAGATCAGGTGATTCAGGAGAATGATTGTGGAAGTAGATCAAAGCCCACATGAGGCCACAAAGGCAGAGGTTACACTTTGGACCTTGACCAGGGCAAATATAAGTAAGACACATGATGGATTTGATCTCCAAGTCTCCTTGAGGGTAGAAACCTGTGTCACCTTCCCAGAGGGACTACTGGGTTGCATGAGTGGGACCATCAGCTATCCACATTCTGAGTTAGCAAGACAAGAGAAATGTCATCCTTTTAGCCTCTCTAGAGAATCGGAGTGCAGGTTCAAAGCTGCATAATGAAACCTGGCAATTTCTCTGGATTCTCTTCAAATGTCCCCAGGGGGGAAGGAATAGAAGCAGCCCTGGGGAGAAGGAGGGACTTCTGGCCACAGGGTCTGCTAGGGCAGGGTGAGGGAGGCATTTTGCCCTCTCCTCTGGTAATTGGCCCACAAGGGCTGTTATCTCCCTCAGGAGGCTGGTGTTCCCCCTCCCTGAGCCCTCATAGTCCCAAAGCAGAGTGACAGCGTGTGCTTGGTAGATCATCCATGTTGCCATAGCAACAGGCTTGCCCCTGGAGCCGTGGGTTCATGGCGAAATGATCAAGTCTCTCTTAAAGGTTGCTGATGTGGGTTTGACCAGGATGCAGGCCATGTGGACGTGAATGCTTGGAGCCAAGCATATTCAGAACAGGAATTTTACCCCAAATGGTCAAAAGCCTAAAAAATCCTTGAATGAATACAAGCTAGATCCAGCAGAGAGCCAGGAGTTAAAACAGCAGGAGCAGAACTCAGTCATCATGTCTAAGGGACATGCCTGTGATACATTTGCGGGGAGAAGGGGTTGGTGATGGCAGTAAAGGAAGAAGTCAGAGCCAAAGGGGCAAGAGGGCCTGTGGTTCCTTTTCATTGGTGGTTATCTACACAATGTGGTGGCTAAGCTGCATTCATATTGAGGGACTCTGTGTGGCCCCAGGCTGCCCCCAACCCTACTCAGCCGTGGATCGCTTGCCTTTCAACCTCTCTGCAGATTATACCTCCATTTTTGCTCTGTGGCACAGAGTCGGTCACATAGCAGAATCTTAACAAATAATCACCAAGTGACCCTTCACTGACAACACTTTCAGCCCGTGCCTACACTCCAAGTTACTGGAATCTTCTATGGGCGCCTGCCATTGGCTTGCTCCTGCTTCTTCCAGGATAGTCTCTTAGAGCCAACACCTTCCACCCACTTGTCACTGAGAATGACTGTGA